>NC_056731.1:1425934768-1426259768 GCF_019279795.1 Protopterus annectens | reverse complement strand
CCTCCAGGTTAGTGGGGCAGCATGATACCTCTTTGATCATCCATGTGCAGCTAACATCAGCCACAACTGCAATGTGGAATGTGGCCTGCTACAGATCACCCTCCAAGACCCAGGACCTCCACTCCACTTACCTGGAGACAGTGGAGAACATGACAGTCCTAATGCACACCCTGGCATTGGTCAGTGTCAACTACCATACCATTAACTGGGAAACGTATTCTGGTACTCACTTCCAGGCCCAGCGCTTCCTGGAATGTATCACCTCATATGCCTTGTATCAGGTGGTAACCTCCCTAACGTGGGGTGGAACTACTAGATGTGGTCATCACCAGCATGGGCAACAGGTGCACCACAGCAGAGGTTAACCGGTCAATGGTATATCTGACCATGAACTATTCACTGTTTCCACACCCTGGCATCTCCCCCACCCATGGATACCACAGTGTATACCTTTCCTACAGCTAAATGTACATTACTAGTGACAGGGGTGGGGGGTTTCACAGCCCCCACGCTAAGGTGAAACACTGCTTAAGATACAGACAGATTTACAAATGCAGTCTATAATCACCTACATGGATGTATGGATCATGACATCACTGGTAAACCAAGACTCACTCGTTCTAGACAAGGACACTGGTCTGGTGGACCTCTGCAATAAACAGGCTATACTACAGAAGTAGGAAAGTGTTCCAGACACACAGCAAATCCCACGAAGGGCAGACATCCGTAACCACTATTAGTATGATACGTAGGTCCCTCATGACATCATCCAAGGCTAATATCAGCAAAAGAATACGCAAGGATTCAAAAGATAACCACAAAGCCTTCTTTGGCTGTGTCAAGGATCTACGTGGTAACACACAGATTTGCACTGTGCCGGTGAAATATAGCACAACATATGCTGACCCTACTGATATCGCCAACATCCTTGCAGATACATTCAGTGCATACTTCACCCTCTAAAGAGCCCACAACACTACTCAAAAGGTACAGTATCCCAACCATCAGAGATACACAGGTGGAAATGGCCCTCTCTAACAGCAGAACAGTGTCAATGGAGGCAGATGTTGACCCAGACTGCATCTTGCAAACTGTACAAGACAACCTGCCCCCTACCTAATTAAGAATTCCTACGTCAGCCTCTCCACAGGCTACATGCCCATACAATGACACGTGGCAATGGTTATTCCACACCATCAAGGTGGAATCACAACTGACCATGGTAACTACCACCCCATAAGCCTGATTAGCCTGGTCTGCAATGGTATGGTTCGCATCCTCATGGCACTCATTAACAATGACATTGGTAACCTCCGAACAAGTGACCCAACCCAGGTCAGCTTGGTTGAATGCAGTTCATGCCTACTGAACCTGTTTGACATCTTACAAGCAGTCACCAAAACATTAGATGACGAGGGAGGTGGTTCACACATACTATCTGGACCTCACCAAGGCTTTTGACACCATGCACCACTCAGGTATTATTGATAGACACACCAGCCTGTACATTCACCGATACATCGCAGGTTGGGTTGCCTACGGGCTTACACACAGAACCCACATAGTACGACTAGCGGTCTCCAGGTCCAACTCTTGAACAGTCATGACTGGTGTCCCACAGGACTCAGTCATGCGAGATCTACTGTTTGGCATATACATCTCAGATGTACAGGCAAACACAGGTGGACTACGGCAGACCATGTTTGGCAATTACTGCAAAATGGGAGCCATGATTGATAGTCCAGCTGACATGGACTTCCCTCAAGAGGCCTCACAGAGAACATCACAGGGTGCCAATGACATGGCCTCCAGCCAATTGCCACTAACTGCATGGTCATTCCATTGTAGAATTGGCACCCACATATTAACACATGAGCAGCAGCCACTTTAATACAGACAAGGTAATGGGGTGTCTGGGGACTAAGGTAGATAGTTATCTCCCCTTTGACAGTCATATCTCCACAGTAGTTAGGACATCCTTCTATGTAGGCCATCTGAATACTAAAGGATTCCCATCTAGACATACTGAGGTTATAGTGCCCCTTTACTCATCACTCATCAGTCCCATCATAGGGTATGATAACCCATGTGGAATGTACCTCAGATGACACATCCAACAGCTGGTGGTCCACGAATGTACCTCACCAAGGGGAATACTTGCCTCCAACATATGGCCTATGCAGCCAGACTGCATAAACTCCTGCTTTACTAAGTGGCATCTCATTTACTCAGAGATGATCTCCACAGGCCAACACAGCCATGTCGATCTCAGGCTTGATGGATATGCTCTACCTATGGGAATCCATGTCACAGTGAGCCACACACTGTAGTGAGATGACCTTGCCACAACAATAACTGGAAGATGCTGGATGGACAGCTTCCTGTCACAGACACTCCCCATACTTTGGATTAACATCCCTAACTACATTATACAGAGCCCCTCACTAACACTCTGCAAGAGAAGCCTTGAAGGGTGGATGGAGAACAGTAGATGCACTCCAGGGATCCCACCATTGACTCTGCTCCACAGAGGGGTTGTTAATGAATCAATGGGGTGGCAAAAGTTGACACATTTTGGCTGGCCTTATGAATGGCATCTGGCAGTTGGCCAAGTACCTACCTATGAATCTATGCATACAGTATCTGCATATGCTGATAGCTTAATTTACTGTTCAGGTGTTGACTTATCTTGTGCCAATAGCTATTGTGTGTGCAATAGTTGAGGGCTGCCTATGTTGGAAGCACGCAGTAGACTGCCTATACATGACAATTTACAGGTAGACTTGTGTTTATGCCTTCCATTTTTACTGTGTGTGCAGGTGGCAAAAGGTGTCAGTCCCTAGGTGCCTACACTGTCAGTGTGTGTGTGTGTGTGTGTGTGTGTGTGTGTGTGTGTGTGTGTGTGTGTGTGTGTGTGTGTATGTGTGTGTGCTATACGTTCCTTCTTTGCCAAGGCATGGGCATACTGGGCACACCTCCATCTGCCTACTGGGGCTAGCACAGTGTGTTCATGGTCTGAGTACCTCTGTGCCTGTGGGCCCTTGGCAATGGTGGTGGGCTGTGAGGGCCTTTGCCATTCTGTCCCTGTTGCAGCTGTTTCCGTAGGATCATATTGTAGATCATGGCACACACTATGAAGATGTGGGCACTTGTGCCTGGAGAGTACTGCAAAGCTCCACCAGATATGTCCAAGCAACGGAACCGTGATTTCAGCATCCCAAACACATGCTCTATGATGATTCTGGCTTGTGCGTGTGCCTCATTATGGCATTCCTTCATGGGTGTGTGTGCATTTCTGATGGGAGTCATCATCCATGGTTCCAGTGCATAGCCAGCATCCCCCACCAGGTGGCAGTTTGGGATGTCCCCCCTGGCAAATAACCGATACAGCTGTGAGGAATGCCAGATGTGGGAGTCATGATAGCTTCCAGGTCTGCCAGCACACACATCCATGATAATGCCCTAAGCATTGCACATGACCTGACAGTTGATGGAGGGGTATCCCTTGCGGTTTATGTAGCGCCTACCCTGCTCACCAGGTGGTGACTTGATGTGTATGTGCGTGCAGTCTATTGCACACAGTACCTCCGGGTATTCTGCCACATGATGGAAGAGACGCATATTGCTGGCCAATTCCTCCTGCATTCAGGGGAAGTATATGTGCCCATTGGCATGTGGTAACATGGCATCCAGGAACTGGTGTAGTACCCTGGATAATGATGCCTGTGAGATCCCCATGATATCCCCAGTTGGCCTTTAAAAGGTACCTGTAGCTAGTATTCTCAATCTTACACATACCATCGTATCCACTGGGATGGGTTCCCCTCTGTTTGTTCTGGCTCTGAGGTGTGGCCAGCACAGCTCCACAAGTTGCTGTAGGGAGTCCCTGTCCACCCTGTAATGGTCTACTATTTCCAAATCATGTAGCCCCTGGTAGGCTACCCTGGGTCTGAACACTCTCGTCCTTTTCTGGTGCCTGCGGTGGTCGTGTGCATCATCCTCCACACCACCTTCACTCTACAACACATGCTGGTGGATCCAAGCTATATTAGCCCCTAACATGTACATAATAAAAGTTCCCCATCTGTATACACCACTGGTGCAGAGTGTATGGGAATATACAAATGTGTGTGAGGTGCTTTCACACTTTATAGTATTGTGCTATGGATGCTGCTGATGTAAGTGGGTGTGCATGAGTTATTCCAGCTGCTGCATGTCTTAATTATGGGTTTTGCAATGAGTACTGCAAGTGTGGGGCCTTTACTGTGGAGATTTACTTGCCTGCCTTGATTAATCTGTTGCCCTTTAATTCACTTTTAGACCTGGATCCCCTCCCATTATCAGGCATGCATCCACCTGCCGTCTATCTTGTTTTTTACTTTCCCTACCCAGTCATGCCAAAATGTGCCTTGTAGCTAATATAATGCATATCAGCTTTGTTCTGCTTTGACACTTTGCTGTTTTCTTTGCAGTACAGCCCCTCTCCTTCCCTGTTCTGCAGGTAGCTGCTTGCAGCCTTGTTAGCTGTTGTCAATGGTCCACTGTAGGCTCCTAGGTGTTAATTAGTCATTAGTACTCCAATTTCACTGCTGCAGCATTTCCTTATTTCTTTCCTATATCCTTCCTGTTTCAGCTGCAGTGCATGCCATGCATACTGATTTACCAGGTTTGCGCGCATTTTCATCTCCGTTCACATGCATACTCTGTTATCTTGTGCACTCTCATCTAAGCATAGCTATGGGCAATTTGACACAGCCCTATCCTGCAGCTTTGCCTAGCTAGGGGCAGACCGGTTTAGCAATGCTCCAATGTGCTTACAGCAATGGTGACACACCCCTCTCTTGATGTCATCTTTATCTCAAGGGCTAACCTTGGTGTTATAATGCTACACTGTGAGGTGCATCCTTACACCAGCGGGGAATCTGCGATTCACTATTACTCCTCTCATTTGCATGGCATTGCCTACTAATTCCTAGCTACTACACATAACACTGTCACTTCCCCTTAACAATCCTTGCACCATGAGTATGGCGTAGCATGCCTGCCATTGACTATTATAGGAAAATTGAGATATGCGTTTCATTGCGGTTTTATTCTATATTTTTATATATTACTTGCGATCCCCTTTGCCCACCGCTGCCCTGCGCTTCCACGTTGCGATAGTGCAACTATATATATCTTACATGTTAATTTTATATTTTGTACATATTTTTTCATGCCAACAGCTATATATTTAGCCATTGGCATGTATTAACAATTTAATGTTTGGTCGGCTGTCATGGCTCTGATTTTATGTTTGCAAAAATGTAAACCGCTTTCTACAGTTTACATTTCTGCATGTTTACACTATGGCTAAACCACTTCCTGAATCGCTACATACCCTCTCAACTAGACAGAATTTCCTAGAACTACGCAATAGAGTCAAAAAGCTAATAAAACAGGGCAAATTCCCATACTAGCAGTCTGTCCTAGACTCCTCCCAACACAGCCCCAAACAATTCTGGTCCTCCATAAACTCCATCCTCCTCCCAGGTAAAGTCAGTACCCCTCCTCCTAATATCCCTCACTCCTCCAAAAATATTGCTACCTCATTCAACACGCACTTCACACAAAACATACTATCACTAGCTAAACAACACAACCCCACTCCCCTCCAGCCCACACCTTCAACTAGTAATCTCCCCACTGCCTTCTCTTTTTCTCCTGTACCTACCTCCAATGTAAAAAAAACTCTTAACTAAACTTAAGCCCACCAGATTAGCAGCAGGCAACCTCCCAAAATGAATACCTACACATTGCAGCTGATGCTCTGGCCTACCCAGTATCCATCTTGATCAACCAATCTCTGTCAGAAGGTTACATTCCTACACTGTTGAAAGTATCACATATAATTCCTCTCCACAAAGGTGGCCCCTCCACAGAACTAACAAATTACTGCCCCATAGCTATTCTCTCTCCACTCTCCAAATTACTAGAGAGATGCATACACTCTCAGGTCTCAGACTACCTCCTTACTAACAACCTCCTTTCCAATAGTCAGCATGGTTTCTGACCAAGTCATAGCAGCACCACTGCCTTGCTCTCCTTTACTAACACTATCCTTCAGCATAAAAAAAAATGGCTATGTCTCCTCTGCTACTTTCTTAGACCTGTCTAAAGCATTTGACATGGTCTCACACAAACAACTCATCTCTGTCCTCAATAACCTATCCTTCTCTCAATCGGTCACCAACTGGTTTCAGAGTTACCTGTTTGACCGCCAACAATCCGTTGTATGGCAGAATGGCATAGCTCCCCAACTACCTGTCTCCATATGTATTCCCCAAGGATCCATCCTTGGATGCCTACTCTTCTCTGTTTTCACCAATAATCTAGCCTCTGCCACCAAACATGGCACACTCATACAATATGCAGATGACTCAACTATCATCTGCGCAGCCCAGTCCCTACCCAAACTGCAAAAGTTACACAGGAAGCCTTTTCCTCTGTTGAAACTTGGTTGTCCAATGCCCAATTAATACTCAACTCAAACAAAACTAAACTACTCATCTTCCAACCCACCAAAAATACTCAAAACAACTCTCACTTTAACATCAAAGCAAAAGACAACACCACTATATACCCAACTGAACACACCAAATTGCTAGGAGTGGAAATAGACCATAAACTAAAATTTGACATTCATATATCCATGACCATAAAAAAAGTCCACAAAAAACTAGGAGCAGTATACAGATATAAGCAACTTCTCAACAAAGCAGCAAAAATTTCAGTAGCAAATTCCTTGCTGCTTGTGTATCTCTGCTACCTTTAAACTACAACAAAAAAAATCTTGCTTTTTTCCCACTTTGTGAAAGTTAAGAAAGTTCAGATACAGATTTGCTGTTCTGAACTGTTTGGAAGTTTCTAGAAGGCCAGTGCTTGCTTGGGCTAAAGGGAAGTCTCTGTGTTCACCAGTGGGAGTGGTTAACACTGAACAGACTGCCTGTCCCTGGAGGAGTGGTTATTACCTAGAAGCTGTAGTTTTATTGGCTGTTTTGGGTCAGTTCTAAACTCCTTGATCTGTCTCTCATAAAGCCCGGCTGCCTCATGGTATTGGTGTCTTTTCAGGCTTGCTAGTTGTTGCTGAAGCACCTACCAAGGGGAGAAAACGCTGAGAGAAGAAAAGGAGCCACTTTTGTGATTTTAAGTATTTTCTTCTGATTTGTTTGTTAAGTTTTACTGCTTTGCTGCCTATTTTTTGGCATTTTCTAGCTTGCTAAAGTTTATATCTGTAACAGTAACAGTACTTGGAACACATCTAGAGCCTGTTTACTGCATTTCCTGTGTTGCACTTAATTTAAAATCGTTTTTTTCTCTAAAAACTGCATTTTACCAGATGTTGGCCTAGCACTCAAGTGTGGGGTCATTTATTGCACTGTTGTGATTATTTTGCTGCCTGTGTATCTCTGCTACATTTAAACTACAACAAAAAGAAAAAAAAACTTGCTTTTTTCCCACTTTCTGAAAGTTAAGAAAGTTCAGTTACAGATTTGCTGTTCTGAACTGTTTGGAAGTTTCTATAAGGCCAGTGCTTGCTTGGGATAAAGGGAAGTCTCTGTGTTCACCAGTGGGAGTGGTTAACACTGAATAGCCTGCCTGTCCCTGGAGGAGTGGTTACCACCTAGAATCTGTAGTTTTATTGGCCATTTTGGGTCAATTCTAAACTCCTTGATCTGTTCCTCTTAAAACCCAGCTGCCTCGTGGTTTTGGCATTTTTCAGGCTTGCTAGTTGTTGCTGAAGCACCTACCAAGGGGAAAAAATGCTGAGAGAAGAAAATGAGCCACTTTTATGATTTTAAGTATTTTCTTCTGATTTTTTTTGTTAAGTTTTACTGCTTTGCTGCCTATGGCATTTTCAGGCTTGCTAAAGTTTATATCTGTAACAGTAACAGTACTTGGAACACATCTAGAGCCTGTTTACTGCATTTCCTGTGTTGCACTTAATTTAAAATCGTTTTTTTTCTCTAAAAACTGCATTTACATGATTTTGGCCTAGCACTCAAGGGTGGGTAATTTATTGCACTGTTGTGATTATTTTGCTGCTTGTGTATCTCTGTTACCTTTAAACTACAGCAAAAAGAAAAAAAAAATCTTGCTTTTTTCCAACTTTCTGAAAGTTAAGAAAGTTCAGTTACAGATTTGCTGTTCTGAACTGTTTGGAAGTTTCTAGAAGGCCAGTGCTTGCTTGGGCTAAAGGGAAGTCTCTGTGTTCACCAGTGGGAGTGGTTAACACTGAAGAGCCTGCCTGTCTCTGGAGGAGTGGTTACTACCTAGAAGCTGTAGTTTTATTCTAAACTTCTTGATCTGTCTCTCTTAAAACCCAGCTGCCTCATGGTTTTGCCATCTTTTCAGGCTTGCTAGTTGTTGCTGAAGCACCTACCAAGGGGAGAAAATGCTGAGTGAAGAAAAGGAGCCACTTTTATGATTTTAAGTATTCTCTTCTGATTTTTTGTTAAGTTTTACTGCTTTACCGCCTATTTTTTGGCATTTTCCGGCTTGCTAAAGTTTATATCTGTAACAGTAACAGTACTTGGAACACATCTAGAGCCTGTTTACTGCAGGTAAAGCTGTAGTTTTATTGGCCATTTTGGGTCAATTCTAAACTCCTTGATCTCTCTCTCTTAAAACCCTACAACTCTCTTTTTGCGCGGTTTTGCGCACTGAGCAGCGTCGGGCAGCGCTGCCTAAACAGGTTTAAACTATTCCAGGCTCTACAAAGTCTGCTCTTCACTTTTTCCCTTAGAACTGTTCAAACTCTCAAAGTAGTCACTCTATTCTCTTTCTAAAGCCCTGCACTTGCTCAGCTCTTATAAGGCCTTTTTGGTCAGCATGTCCTAAACAAAAATATATTTTACTTCCAAGGAGAATGTTACTGGCAACTACAAGGCACGGCCATGGGAGCATCTTTTGCTCCGATTTATGCAGATCTTTTTATGGCCTACCTAGAAGAATATTTGATATATGATACATCTCACAACATCTATCTAGTTGAAATGGACATTTGGCGAAGATACCTGGATGATTGTTGGATGGTGTGGCGGGCGGATATTGAATATCTTAAGGAATTTGTGGACTATCTTAATAGCAATATCTGGGGCATTGAATTTATTGCTAATAGCAATCTAACATCTATAGAATTTCTGGATGTGAATGTTTATAGAAAGCCAGATAATACACTAGGCACTAAGATATATAGAAAATATCCAGAATATAATACATTGCTACATGCTTCCAGTATGCACCCCCGCCACACTGTCCGTAACATCCCAAAATCACAGTTTCTTCGTGTCAAACGTATCAGTTCTTCTGTGGAAGACTATGAAGATGCTAGTTTGGATCTAACAAAAAGATTTTTTGACAGGGGTTATTGTGCATTTGATATTAGATCTGCCAAAAATTGCTCTGACAACCAATCCAGGACACAATTACTTGAATACAAGAATCATCAGAAAAAGAAAGGTGATGGTGTTTTGAGATTTGTTACTACGTATGGCAGAAATAACCAGATTATTAGAAATATTATGGAAAGAAATTGGAATATTCTGCTGGCTAATGATGTCCTTAGACAACATTTGGGTGAACGCTGTCAATTTTCCTACAGAAGGGGCAAAACTTTAGGCTCCATTTTTTCACACTATAAACACCATGAAAGTGGAGGGGCTAAATACAAACAATTGACCATGACCGGAAAAGAAGTAGTGGGCACGGTTCCATGTGGACACTGCATGTCTTGTAGTCAAGTTAATAAAACCAAACAGTTTAGTAGTGCAAATACCAGCAAGGTATATGATTTAAGAATCTTTGGCAACTGTTCAAGTAGTTGGGTGATTTATCTTGCGACATGTCAATGTTCATCTTTTTATGTGGGCAAAACTTCCCGCTCACTTAGGATTAGGATTGGAGAACATAGAAGTAACATAAGGAACAAGAAGATTACTAATGCCCTTTATCAACATACACTTAAACATCCTACAGCAAAGTTCATGTTTACTATAATAGATCGAATAGTGGGTGACAGAAGTCATCAACAGGGGTGGGAAAATATACTCACACATAAAGAGAAGTATTGGATTATACATCTTGGAGCTTTATTTTCTCCAGGCCTTAATGACCACCTATAACTATGTATAATCTAGTGGGGGATTTTTGCTCCTCATATACATTCTCTAAATAACTTAGGGATGTTGATTGTACATATAAATTGATGGTTCCTTTATATACACTGTTGTTGTATATATTAACATGCACATTTATAAATATGCATATAAGCTTATATCATATTTTTTGTTTATTGTGTATATACTATGATATAATAGCTTTATTCACATCTCTCACTACTTTTTGTTGTACACACCTATAACAAGGATATATTATCAAAAATATACATATATGTATATATGATATATATTTTTATACCATTGTCTCATGCACGATTTGGATTATTGAGAGTATTATCTCTGATTATGTAAAAAGTGTGTAGATCTTAGCTAAGGTCTTATTTAGACCACTATAAGAAGGAACAATTTGATTGGATATTCTATGATTAATTCACGCTATAAATAGCGTATTCATTTTGGTTGGCACCTATTTTTATGTATGTTTCACTGAAGAAGGATATTACCGAAACCGGTTTGGAACATTTAGTTGAATTATTTAGTGGATATTTTTATGTCCTGCTGAAGTTTAATTAAATCTTTTGGAACTGAATTGCTGGCCATTGTGTTGAACAAGGAGAAGGTCACTGTAAGCTGCCTGTCAGGTTCCGGGATCCGGCACATAATGCAAGCATTCAGGTCACTCCAAACAAGTACAAGTATGACTCTGTCATTGTCCATGCTGGTGTGAATGACCTGAGACGTACCTCCCTGGACTACATGAAAAGAACATAGAGGAGCTCTCTGACCATGTTGCCCAGGCTGGTATGACCCTGATCTTGAGTAGCATCTTGCCCTCACCAAGAATGATGCCACAGTATAAAGACAACATGATCAGTTTCAACAATTGGCTAAAGTATTGGTGTCATTCAAAGGGGATCCAGTGTCTGTCAGCCTGGGATGACATGCTCGACAAGCCACGTTGCTTCGCTTGGAACTTCTTGCACTTATCTCCCTTAGGCTTTCATATACTGGCCAAGGCTCTTGCCACCCCTATAGTGCCTTTTTTAGGCAAGGCTCAAAGGACAAACCCACCTTCATAGACAACCCAAGGATATAAAAACTAAAGGCAATGCTGCTCAATGCCAGAAGTCTAAACCTCAAGATGCACGCACTCGAGGCTCTCCTCAGTATGGAGAAAATTGATGTTTGTGCAGTAACAGAAACCTGGTTCAAGGCTCCTGAGAGCACCCCAGCACTACCAGGCTATAACTCATACCATGCGTTTCGGCCCCAAAACTCGGACTGAAGCACAAAAGGAGGGGAGTATCTATATTCATCAAAGATACCTACACCTCCAGGTTAGTGGCACTGCACGAAGCATCGGAAACCATCCATGTGCAGCTAACAGTGGGCAAAACTGCCTTTCAGTTTGTAGCCTGCTACAGAACACCCTCCCTATTACAGGAACCCCACTTGGCATTCCTGAGAACACTGGAGAATATGAAGGTCTCTCCAAACACTATGTTATTGTGTGACTTCAACTACCCAAGCATTGACTGGGAAAACTACTCAAGCCCAAACACCCTCGCCCAACAGTTCCTTGAATTTATAAACTCTAATGCAATGGAACAACCGGTCACCACTCCCACAAGAGGGAACAACATATTGGACCTGGTCATCACCAACAATGGGACTCTATGTTCCACACCAGAGGTAAACCCCTCATTGGTAAGATCAGACCATAAACAAATTTCCCTGGACATCCATATCCCGTCCCCACCCCCAGCCAAGGAAATCACTGTAAAGAATTTCTCAAAAGCCAACTTTGCACTTCTCAAGACTGAGGTGGAATCTTTCAAAGCCCCTGGGCCAGAGGATAATACAGCCCAATCTGCAGAATCCTTTACAAATGCATTCTATGAGCACCTGCAGGAATGCATGGATCGTGCTATCCCAAATAAAACCAAGATTCACTCCTCCAAAAACAGCAGACCAGTCTGGTGGACCCCGGCCATAAATAAGCTATACAACAGAAGGAGGAAGCTACTACATGACAGAGCAAAATCCCAAAAAGGGAAGGCATCTCTGATCAGTATTAGCAAGAAACTTTGATCCCTCATAAAATAATCAGAGGCCAGCTTTGAAAGAAAAATTGCCCTGGACACTAAAGATAATCACAAGGCCTTCTTTAGTTATGTCAGGAACATGGGTGGAAACTCCCAGATATGCTCTGAATTGTTGCATAACTGTACAAAATATACCAAACCTACTGACATAGCCAACATCCTGGCAGACAGATTCAGCGCAAACTTCTCCCCCCCTTCCCCCAAAGGAGCAAATGCCTATCCCAACTGAATGTAACCTCCCTGACATCACAGATGCACAGGTGAAAGCTGCCCTCTCCAAAGCAAAAAACACAGCATCTATGGGACCGGACGGTGTCCCAGGCTGTGTCTTACATGAACTCCAAGAAGAACTGAACCCTCACATTAAGTCACTGTTCAAACTTAGCCTTACTACAGGATATGTACCAAAGAATGGCATACAGCTACTGTGGTCCCACTCCACAAAGGTGGTGCCGCAACGGACCCCGGAAACTATCGCCCCATAAGCCTGACTAGTCTGGTCTGTAAAGCTATGGAGCGTATTATCATGGAACTCATAAACAAAGACATTGGGAGCCTCCAGACACTGGACCCTACCCAATTCAGCTTTGTTAAGGGCAGATCTTGTCTCTTAAACCTAGTTGATTTCTTTGAAACAGTTACCAAAGCCATAGATGAGGGCAAGGTAGTCCACACAGCCTACCTGGACCTCGCAAAAACCTTCGACACAATACCCCACTCGGGCATCATAAATAAGCTTACCAGCTTAAATATCATCCCCTATATCACAAGATGGGTTGCAAACTGACTCAGAGATAGAACCCACATGGTCAGAATCGCAGGTGCCATGTCCAAATCCAAACCAGTTACAAGTGGCATCCTACAGGGCTCAGTTCTGGGACCTCTCTTGTTCGGTATATACTTCTCTGAGGTTCAGGCTAACACGGGGAAATTATGGCTGACAAAGTTCGCAGATGACTGCAAACTGGGGACCATAATTGAATCTCCAGCTGACACAAGCATCCTCCAAAAGGGTCTCACAGAGATGGATGCTTGGTGCCAGAGCCACGGCCTCAAGCTAAATGCTAAAAAGTGCATAGTCATCCCCTTTGGGAAAAACAAGGTGCCCACAAATTACCACATAGGTGGTAATCCATTAAGTACGGAAGAAGTAATTAGAGATTTGGGGACCAACGTAGATAGTAATCTCTACTTTGATAATCACGTTGCCAAAGTTGTTAGAAAGACCTTCTATATAGCCCACCTTATCATGAAAGGGTTTGCATCTAGATCAAGAGAGGTCATTGTGCCCCTCTACTTGTCACTCATCAGGCCCATAATTGAATACAATGCCCCTTTTGGGATGTACCTTACCCGACACCTGCAGCAACTGGAGAGAGCCCAAAAGTACCTCACCAAGAGGATCATGGGCTACAAACAGATGTCCTATGCAGCTCAACTAAAGAAACTCCAGCTCTACTCAGTTGCTTACCGCCTACTCAGAGGCGATCTATGCCTGACGTACAAAGCCATGTCAAACCCAGAATTAAAGGACATGCTCCACCTCAAAAAAATCCAAGTCCCTTAGGGATACACACTCCAGGGATCTAAATATCAGCACAAAAATAAATAGGACATGCTGGAGGGACAGATTCATTTCCCAGAGGCTCCCCTCACTCTAGAATAGAATCCCAATTCATGTTAGACATAGCCCCTCGCTGACCCTCTTCAAGCGAAATCTGGACGCGTGGATGGGAAATCTCTTCTGTGTCCCTGCTAGACAGAGGCACAGTAAACTAATCTTAAAAGGGTACCTTCTGTGACCTACTTTACAGAGGCACAGTAGGCTAATCTAATAGGGAGGAGGAAGCCAAATACACTCTGGCTAGGCTTGTAAATGCCCTAGGGCAGATAGCCTAGTATCTACCTATGAACCTATGAACCTTATCTCCACCCTACTTTATGCCTCTCCAATATATACCAACCTAAGGCAGTGCAATCTAAACAAGCTAGAGACCTGCTACAACAAAATCTCCAAATTCACTACAGGGGCATCCTACCGTAGTCACCACTGTCTCTCACTTGCTGAACTGGGCTGGCTTGAACTCACTCACCTCACTCACTCACCTCCTTCAATTGTATCATCTCTCACTTGCCCACAAACTAGTAAACCATCCACTAAATGTCAGATCCCTCCAGAATCTATTCCAACCCTATCGCACCACCAGACCACTAAGATCCAGCAACAAAAATCATTTGCAGATCACTAAAGCCAATAACTCTGCTGGTGAAGCATTATTCTCATGCCCCATAGCCAAATTATGGAGCTCCCTCCCACCCACATTTACCTCCGTACCATCATGCACCCACTTCAAAACTTTACTAAAAGCGCAACTAAAAACATGCTGGCTATGCCCTTGTAACTCCCACTCAAATATCACCCACCCCATCCAACCACTACCTTTCTTTCCACCCCACTAACTACCTTGATTATAGCAAGCTCAGATGCTCATGAGCCTAGTACTTATTATGCAGCAGGAAGTTCTTATTGTAACATTTGTTAATGTCTGTTATGTACTTCGCAGATAAAGAGTCTAGTTGTCTGCTGATGTACTATGTTCTTCATCTGTAAATTTGTTTGTAATTAATTGCTATGTTAACCAAATAGTTAATCACTATGTAATCCAATGTAACTACTGTCTGTTTGTTTATTTTAACTGTGGAGCTTTTCTCCCCGGGCCTCCGTTGAAAATGGACCTCCGTCCAGTTGGACACTCCCGGTCAACAAATGTAAATAAATAAATAATAAATAATAATAAATAAATACCTTCATTTGCATGCTACACTGCTGCACATGGGGTAATTAGCATACAAGGCTCAGGAGTTGTGCGGGCGTAGCGTACGCAGGTAGTGCATGTGGGAACAGCTCATACCTGAATCGCTCAGCAGCCGTCTTTGGTGTTACAATGCCGATGCTACGCCTGCACCTGGCGCAAGCTTCATGAATCCTGTGGATTGCCTTTCAGCTTTGTATATGTAGCTCAAATGATAAATGATTTTTGGCTAGCTATAAATATTTCCATATGAAGTGCAGTTTAGTGTTTAGAAATGCATTTATTGTCTATGATCTGTCATTCTTTACTACTATTTATATAAGTATCTGTTAGATAAAATTAGTTTGAAGATGTAGATTGATGCCAATATTAGTAGCAATTTGATGGATGTACAATAATGCCGGATATATAATGGAAATGCTCATGTTTGTGAAAAGATTTCTTAAAGTATATTATATATATATATATAAATATATATATATATATATATATATATATATATATATATATATATATATATATATATATATATATATATATATATATATATATATATATATATATATATATACATGAGGACTTATTATTAGGTAAATCTGATGCTACATAGTCTTTATTTTATAGGAAATGCACTTTGCAAGTAGCCGAACAGTGAGTTATTCAGACGGCTATATTTTTAAGGAACTGAGGTATGGTATGATGACATCACGATTAGGAGTGCTTTTGCGAAGTAAATAGTAGAGTGAGTGCTTAATAGCATTCATGCTAAAAAAGGGGGTTTATTGTAAAAGTAAACTGGATAAGGCCATATTTAACTGCATACTGGAAACTAGTATGGATATATAGATGAATAGGCTCGTCATTCATCTATGTTTAAGAAGGTACAGTAAACTATTTAGTTGAACGACACAAAATAGAAGTCACTTCTTGATTGATTTTTGACAGCATACAAGGGTTGTAAGCTGAACAATTATGTTATAACATGTTTGATGGTACTATATCTTTCATTTGAAAGGACCTAGCTACACCACAGGATAGACTTGGAGGGATATTTAAATGTGTGCAAGATGACTTGATCCATGAATGTGTAAGTAATGATGTACTGATTTGAATGATTTGGGTTCTGGAGTCGAGCGAGTGCTTGACCATATAATCAGTTATACCAAGTAGGAAATGTTATGTCACAATGGTATAAATTTATTATTGTGTGACAATCTATATATAATAAAAGCAACTAGATAGCTAGTTGATCTATAGATGCACAATACAATTTATGCTGCTAAGGATGAGATATGCATATATTTTAAAGTGGAGCGTGCATACAATTTTATTATGTGATGAATTTTGAGTATTATAATGTGGATTTTATTTATGTATCAGCAACTAAACAGTTAATTTGTTGCTGTTTTAATCTATGATGTCAAGGAACTAAGGGGCATTTTGTGCTGAAGTGATTTGCTACAATAAACATTTGAATTTAATTAGGGGGAGGTGTTATGTATAAATGGAAATGTTTGGCAGTTTATGCACTTTTACTTGTAAATGGTCTGATGAAGCCACAATTTGTGGTGAAAGCGCTTACCTACTTGAAAATAAATGTGATTTTATTTTACTGAATGGTGATACAAGTCATACTTCAGTTTACCGTTGCTGTTTTATGACATTTTTATAACAGCAAAGCCACTGCCTGTTAAATTCCCTTTCTGTCTTGCTTCTCTTGCTATTGAGAATGCATTGTATATGAAATGACAGTTTCCAACAATTTAAAGGTATCACCATGTGCTCATTGTAAAGGGCATTAGACAAGTCAAGTGCATTAACTCCAGAAAAAGAAGGCAATTCTAACAAAAACTGATACATTTGAGAGTCATAAGAAGTTGTATAGGAGATTGTTTGGTGAATTTCATTATGTGCTGACTATCCTAGTGGTTTCTCAGCCATGGACCAGTATACATATGTTAGCAGGTATAGGTATAAAATAATTGCCTTTGTGTTATTGTGCTACATCTGCATGTGCATTTAACAGAGCTTTCATTCTCCACACTCATGTGCTAAAACAGGAACTATTTCTGACTATTGCAGTTTTATACTTTGTTTTTCTGAACTGTTGCATTGTCTGCAGCCAAGGTCACAGCTGAAAACAATCCTTTAGGCAAGATCACTAATTAAATAACACATGAAAAACAAACATTTGGTTAGTTAAACATGAATCACATCCAGTACTAAAATTGCTGTAAGTGCATTTATGTGCTTAACATTGTTTAGTGTTGAGAGGCTGTAATAATTCTACAACTTCGTACCCTTTAAACTTGTTCCAGCAGGTAGTGATGAATTTTATGACAATGTTAATCTTCCCAGAATGAGTAGCAGATTTGAAAACAGTAATATATTTTGTCCCAGTGTAACTGTCATGTCCATAATTTTTACTTCAAATTATTATACTTAATGTGGTACAAATCTGCACCCCTGCAAACTTATAAACAAGCTTGTAAACCTTATATTTACTGTTATTATTCAACATTTCTCTTCCACTCTGCTCAAGAAATAAGCATTAGGAAATGAACTGTTATCTGCTTAATGCATTTATATTGCAAGGCCCTCTAAGCAGGCACTGTGCACAATAACAAATTCAGAACTTTGAGACTAGGGCAGAATAATAACTTACTCCCTAGTTTTAAATGTACTTATCTGTCATTTCATATACACATCCCACCTTTAAAATTTAATTTCTATGACTCAGCCTACATTGTGCCCATCATATGCTTTTGTTTACTTAATTACTGACTGTGCTACATTTTAGCATGACAGACACTGCATTGTTTCCTATTATAACCAAACAATTATGGGACTGGAATGGTAACTCGTTCTATTCAGTGTAATCTGTGCCTTAATAATGCAGTCCTCTGCTCTGGTAGTGTATTTCACCTACTCATTTTATTCATTTTGTAGCTTACTACAGAATCCATGATTCACTCAAAGTGAAAAAAGAAGCAATCATGACGATCTAAAAATTATTTACCCACCAAATTTTGATGGGATACACAATATAATTGTTTTAAATCTTCCTCACATGTCCGCAGTTATGACATGTTGTAATATAAGTAGCTTGGAAAATGAACAGCTAAATTAAATTTCTGACTACCTGCCATAATGCAGAAATCAGTTCTCCTAATTTATGGAAACTATTTGATGAAGAGTCTTCACATTTTTTTACAAACAATATGCTTATTTTAGTAATGGTATGCATATTGTTTAGACCATTTATTATTTCTAGTTACTTAGTATTTCAATTGTTATTCATGGCAATCCACTTTCTTTTTAATAAAAATGAATTATGTACAGCAATTTTTTTTAAGTATGAGTCAGTAATTACAATATAAAAAGCTACAGTATTCTTTGAGGTTTATAATGTATTTCATACATGTATCGAAATATGTTGTCTTGTAAAATGTTTAGAAAAAATTGCACAGCCTTATTGTCTGAGCTCATTAGTAACAAACAATGCAGGCATAATGATGAAAAGTGAAACTGCCAGCCAGGAATACTGTTCTAAAGCTGGATAAAATTTTAATAGGAAGGTTATCTGCTTGCACAGGAAGGTCAGGCTAGTAGAATTATCTTTGTCCTCTTTCGATATACAATATATATGCATGTAAATCAATCACTTAAGACTGATGAAAAAAAATATATATATATGTATATATATATATATAAAATGGGAGTGCTACAGAATCCTGAAAGCCCAAAATCCTGAAGACCAAAATCCTGAGACCAAAATCCTGAAAGTTCAAAATCCTGAAAACTCAAAATCCTGAAAACACACAGGATACCAACATTTACTACATTCCAACACAGGTACATACAGAAACAAAGAAAACACAAACCATATTACTCTTCTTCAAGTATAAGCAGGGGCAAGCCAGTCTGCACCCCCATGTGCAACTCCAAGATTGCACTCAGTGTACTGAAGTGAAATCTCGGAGTTGTTATATTTAAGTAGCAGGGGGTTTGGTGGGGTGCAACCTCCCACATAGGGGGTTTAGTTGAAGGGTAATATGTTTCTGTATGTACTTGTGCTGGAATATAGTAAGCGTTGGTATCCTGTGTGTTTTCAGGATTTTGGTCTTTAGGATTTTGTGCTTTCATGATTCTGTAGCAGTCCCATACATAATATATATATATATTTATATATATATATATATATATATATATATATATATATATATATATATATATATATATATATATATATATATATATATATATATATATATATATATAAATCATAATAAACTGCTGAAATTTAATCTCTCATCAGGAAACACTGACATTAACTAAAAGAATGCTGACACTAACTATAAATACATAAAAAATGCAGGTAGTCTTATTTTTCCCTAGAAAAAACTATTATATTGTTTATAAAATCATAGTATCATAGTGAAATATTAGGTTATTGACACAAGGGTTTTTTTAAGCCTAGCCATGCCCCCCCCCCCAAAAAAAAAAATTATAAGTATTAGTTCCCAGTGGTTTTATAATGTCATACTAAACTACTGACACAAGAGGCCTAGAAACTTCACCAGGCAGGAATCAAACCAAGAACAAAGTTAATCCCAAACCAACACTCTACCTCTAAACCAAATGTTTTAAACAACACTGATAAGGATCCTGCCAAGAATTCAATGCCATCCTGCAGCGAACAAGCCTGACTCAAAATGGGGGTGGGGAGATTTTGCAGACACTTTCTCAGTCAGTTTGCTAACAGAAACATTTATCAGTGTTGGCACCAAACAGCATTATCTACAGAAATAATTTCAAGAGGAGCAATGAGAGCTGCAATAAACAAACTTAATAGTGGCAATGAAATTAAACTGGGAACTAACTAGATAAAACATAATGGCAACGTGATCCATAAGATTAATGCTGGGGATCAATAATTACTAATGGGGTGCAACTGACAGAAGAAAAGGATACGCAATTGGATGCAACTGTGTGACACTGTTCAGTAGTACCATGAGACTGTTTAGCTTAACTGCCTGTAGACGATGCAGTGAGCATCAATTGCTTTACAAATTAGTTGAGCTGTACTATGCAATAAATGGGATATGCAGCATCAGGGTATGGCAAAGTGGTGTGAGGATATGGAAGAATGTGATAATAATGGCGGCCTTCCAAACAGGACAAATTCAGCAGCCTTAACAACTTTAGAAATACTTATCAGCCAATATATAGTAAAACCTATTACTGGAAAAGATATGCATTTTAGGTCTTATCTTGGAGACATACCTGGATTAAAAGTCTTGAAAATTATGTTGAAGGTAGCAAATTAAAAATGACTAACTAACTAACTAACTAACTAACTAACTAACTAACTAACCAACTAACCAACTAACTAACTAGCTATAACAAGCAAGCAAATCAGCTAATACAATAATTCACAGAATGAATGCTGACAAAGAGAAATAAATCCAAGCCATGTAGTGTGTACATTTGAAACATTTATTGTTAAAATATGAATGAATTCACAATACAACCCACAAATCGATGCCTGTCAGCATTCTCTGCTCAGATTGACTATGCATTGGACCTACCAAACAAAACCTCAGTAACACTGTTTATGTAAACTTTCATTTAAAAGGACAATGTCTGCATAAATGCAACAAGTAGGGGTCAACATTGTCAGTTTACTGATCTTGTCCCAATTGTGACAATCTCAGGAAAAAAGAAAATATATGAAAATATTTAAGACATGGACTTAATATAGCAAATCCTATGAATATCATGTAGAAAGATATAGTCTGAGTGCCCCAGTAATGCATGCTGACAAGGGTTACCATCAAAGTCAAAGTAAAGCATTCTCTTTCTTTCTCTTTCTTTCTTTCTTTCTTTCTTTCTTTCTTTCTTTTTCTTTCTTTCATTCTTTTTCTTTCTTTCTTTTTCTTTCGTTCTTTCTTTCATTCTTTCGTTCTTTCTTTCATTTGTTCTTTCTTTCATTCTTTCTTTCTTTCTTTCTTTCATTCTTTCTTTCGTTCTTTCTTTCATTCTTTCTTTCTTTCTTTCTTTCTTTCTTTCTTTCCTTCCTTATTGTGCTGCTAATTGCAGAGCTATCAAATGACAGTAGTAGTGTCAATTTCAACTTATTTTATAATAAAACTTTCCAGCATTTCTGAGGCAGTCTGGTCTTCATTTTATTATTTTTTTTCTTGTAATTTTAGCTGGCCTAATGCATGCTTTAGTAGACAGGGGAGGACTTCTTTGTGGCTTTCAGACATTGTCATTTTGCTAACAGAGTTGTCATTTAGAGGGGTAGATTGCAGTCACACATATCGTCATGAGATCTGTTACTTTTAGTAAAGGCCGTTATGCTTTTCTAGAAGAAGAATCGCTGAATCACCAACACTGAAATACAATATACTATCTCATTTGATTTTAGAACAAGCTAATGGTAGAATATCTTGCTTATTCCTAAATAAGAGCTGTTGTTTAACATCAGTGATGATTATACAAGAGTTATGGAATGAAAAACCCATGTGCTCTTTCAATTTCAATAGATAAAGAATCTGAAGAATCAAACATTTTAAGTACAAGATGGATTAAATCAGACCTCTTCTCCTGAGGTTTTTCTTGTATATTATAGATACATAAGTTTATTCATATGGGTCCAATATCCTCAGTCATCTAACATAAGATTCCACACATTCTGGACCAGTAGAAATGTGTTTTTGATTCTGTGAAATGGGTAAGAATTTGTAAGGTAGGTTGCTCAGTATAGGAGATCCTTTTTGTATGCACTGTAATGGTATAATTTTTGATCTTTATATGATCCTTCAGTTGCCTTTGCAGTTCTCTGCTGTTCTCATGTTTACAAGTAGTTACTAGGCATGTGATCAAAAAGATCACTGAAGAGCCTAGCCCAGCTTCCCTATAACTGTAGAGCACTGTCTGGTTAAGAGACTTGCTCATTGTCACACACAATGAAAACGGATATTAAGGAAATCAAATGTTGGACTACAGAAATCAACTTTGGACTATGGAAATTAGCTTAGAACAGCACATATCCTTACTCATCTACACTACCGGGCTTCATCCAAAATGTAACGATCCATAGGGTCAGAATTGACTGTAGCCAGATCAATATGGCCTGAAACTTAATAGATTTTGCAGCTGGACTCAACTAAACCACATGGTTCCTTTTAGCAATAAGATTATTCTGTAAAATAGCTTAGATTATCTTTACATTTACCTGTGTGATGACTAAGCATAATGAGAGTAGTAAATGCCAGCAATGTCAAAAAAGCTGAGTGGTAAGAACTAGGTAGCCTATCTACCACAAGAGGAGTGGTTCCTGGTCTAGAAATTGTAGTTAATGGCCGTTTGGGCAGTTTTTCCATCGCTCTCAACTTTCCGGTTTAAAAGCCCACATTTGCTCTTGTTTCCCACCTTTCTTGTAACTAGTCTAGTCCATATAAAGACTTGCTGTATCCATGACTGTTTGAAAGCTTCTGAGCGGTGCCAAAGTCTTCTCTTCAAATTTTCCCTTAGATCTACTAGTTCTCTCCTCTTCTGCATTTATACTGGCTTATTACTCTAGCACTTTACCACACCTTGTAGCAATTACTGTAGCACACAAGTTCAACCAGCACTAAATGTTCTACAAGGAAACAGATCTAGTACTTATTATCAATGCCCACCCCACCAGGCATGCCTAAAGGTCAGTTCCCTGAGCTTTCTCCTATTAAGCTGTTGAATTTGGGCATCCTGAGGCAATGTAGCAACTGCCTCATGTACACCAACAACCCTCTCCTCTTAACTTCCAACACTCAGATGTGCAAGAGATGCACTTATATATCCAGATTGGAAGCCACGCACTCTCCAGCCAAGACCGGAATCGCTGGTCAAGAGGAGATGGTCAACACTTGCACCACACCACATGGAAAACATAGCCCTCCAGAACACACACCAGAACTGCCTTCACATAAAAACACAAACCACACACCCACCTTTATGAAGGCTCTCAATTAAAATCTACCCAAGCAGCAGGGCCCTTCAAGGCAGAAATGCACTTGACCACCACAACACAACACTAATCATGAGACACATAACTCTCCTAAGCAGTGTGCCACTTAACCAAAGCCCCTAAGGCAAAACAGCATGCCCAACACACTAGTTATAGGTGACTTGATAGTGAGGCACACTGATGTCCCACTCACTAGGTTGAATAAGGAGAAAGTAACCCTCAGCTGCCTGTCAGGTGCCAGGATCCAACATATAATGCATGCACTCAGGTCACTCAACAATAGGTACAAATATGACTCTGTCATTGTACATGTGGGTGTGAATGACCTGAGAAGTACCTCCCTGGACTACTTAAAAAGATACATGGAGGAGCTCTCGGATTATGTAGGCCAGGCGAGTATGACCCTAGCCCTGATCAGCATCCTACTATCACCCAGAATGATACCACAGTACAAGCAGAAAATGATTGATTTCAACAATTAGCTAAGTTTCTGGTGTCATTCTTAGGGGATCCAGTATCTGTCTGCTTGGGATGACATGATTGACAGAACTCAATGCTTTGCCAGATATGGCCTGCATCTGGGCTTTCAGATACTAGCCAGGGCTCTTGCCACCCCTATAGTTCCTTTATAGGTGGTGTTCCAAAGACCAAATTACCACCATAACAGCTACAAACAATGCAATCTGAAGGTCATGTTGCTCAACGCTAGAAGTCTAACTCTCAAAATGCACTCACTCAAGGCATTCCTTAAAATGGAGAGCATCAACATTTGTGCTGTAACAGAGACCTGGTTCAAGGCAGCAGAAAGCATCCCTGCACTACCAGGCTATAACTCATTCCACACCTTTCAGCCCCAGAACTTAGACCAAAGCTCTGAAGGTGGTGGTGTCTCCATATTCATAAAGGATGCGCACACCTCCAGACTGGTAGCCGAACATAACGCATCAGAGATACTTCAGGTGCAGCTAACATTGGGTACAACAGAGATTCAGGTCATACCCTGCTATAGGTCCCCAACCATGTCCCAAGACTTGCACTCCACATTCCTAAGCACCCTGGAGAATATTAGGGTGCAACCTAACACTCTCTTACTAGGCAACTTCAAATACCCCTCTATTAACTGGGTAAACTTCTCATGTACCAATACACTTGACCAAAGTTTCCTGGAGTTCATTAATTCCATTGCTCTGGACTGGCTCATTCTTACCCCCACTAGAGGTAGCAACATCCTTGACCTGGTCATTAATAACATGGGGGACCATTGCTCTACACCAGTAGTCAGCTCCTCCCTGGTTAAATCCGACCACAGACTAATCACTTTGGAAATCCACAACCCTCCCAGCCCACCGGCAAAGCTAACCACCATGAAAAACTTCTCCAAAGCTAACTTTGGGATCCTAAAACAGAGATTGCTAACTTCATGGCACCCATGCAAATGGAGAATAATTGTGTGACTGCAGAATAATACACCAATGCACTGTAGGAACACATACACAAATGCATAGATCTCACCATACCCAACAGTACCAAGACAATCTTCTCCAAAAAAAAAGGAAGCCAATCTGTTGGTCCCCTGCCATAAACAAACTCTACAACAGAAGGAGGAAACTGATGTGGAATAAGGTGAAGTCCCAAGACTGGAAAAACACCCTTATCTGCCTCAACAAAAAGTTGAGATCCCTCATCAAATCCTCTAAAGCTAGGTATGAAAACAGAATTTCAGCAGATAGTAAAGACAACCACAAGGCCTTCTATAGTTATGTAAAGAATTTTTATGGCACTGAGCTACTGCATAATGGTACCTCCTATACCGAGCCAACAGATATTGCCAGTATACTGGCAAACAGATTCAGTGCCAACTTTTCCCCCTCACCCCCCCAAAGGATCAATCGTAATACCAGTAGATTGCCAGGCACCCAGTTTTATTTCTGCACAGGTTAATATAGCACTGTCCAAGGCCAAGAATACAGCTTCTATGGGACCTGACAATATCCCTAGTTGTGTTCTACATGAACTACAGAGTGAACTGGCACCTCATTGGTGTGCTCTGTTCATTCACAGCCTCACCTCAGGCTTTGTCCCTGCCGAATGGCACACTGCTGCATATATCTCTCCACAAAGGAGGAGCAACTACAGACCCTGGGAACTATCACCACATTAGCCTGACAAGTCTGATATGCAAAGCTAGGGAATGCATCATTATAGACCTAATAAACAAGGATATAGGGAATCTCTAAATTCTGGATCCCACAATGTTTGGTTTTGCGAAGGGTATATCATGCTCGCTCAACTTGGTCGACTTCTTTGAGTCAGTCACCAGAGCTGCGGATGAAGGCAAGATGGTTCATACAGCCTACCTTTATCTGGCCAAGGCTTTTGATACTATTCCCCACTCAGGAATCATAGAAAACTCACTAAGCTTGGCATCAACCCCTATATCACTAGGTGGGTTGAAAACTGGCTCACAGATAGAACCCACAGTGTGATTAGTCATGAGTGGAGTCCCACAGGGTTTGGTCCTGGGTCCTCTCCTGTTTGTTATCTACTTCTCTGAAGTCCAGGCCAACACAAAGGGACTCTGACTGACAATGTTCACAGACGATTGCAAGTTGGGAGCTATTATTAACTCCCCAAGTGATGTTGCCATCCTACAGAATGGCCTCACTGTGACCAACAACTGGTGTCAGAACCATGGCCTTAAGCTCAATGCCAAAAAATGTGTCATCATCTCCTTTGGGAAAAACCCAGTTCTCATGAATTACCACATTGATGGTAGTCCACTGAACACAGAAGACATTATAAGAGATCTGGGAACACTGGTTGACTGCAACCTCCCTTTTAATCACCACATTGCCACTGTGGTCAGAAAGTCCTTCTGTGTGGCACATCTCATTACTAAGGGTTTTGCATCCAGGAAGAAAGAGGTCATTGTCTCCCTCTACTCTTCCCTTATTAGGCCAATCATCGAGTACAATGCCCCATTTGGCATGTCCTCACTAGACACCTGCAACAACTGACTCTACTTAACAGAGGCACTGGGAACTAAGGTTGGGTGGCACTATGCCACGGTAATCCTGTGGCCAGGCTTGTAAAGGCCTCAGGTCCATTAGTCTAGTACACACATATGAACCTATGAATCTATAAAAGCTTAATGTTGAACTTGAACATGCATGATGTATTGCTTCTTCTAGATGGAAGTTTTATGCATGTACAGTAGCACCTCATGCTTCACCTGAGCATCCATCCATATTGTACCTTCAGACAGTGTCCTCGTCATCTCCTAAGTCTCAATCTTTAAGCATGGTAGTCCCTCTAACTCTGCGGATGTACATCATCCCACCACCACTTTCCTTTTTGCAGACCTACATATTAAATTATTGCAGTATATCAGCCAATTACATGAAATATGCATCAGCTTTTGTTTTTTGAACTGACTCAGTTTTAATGTCAGTGGAAACATGAGGCTTTTAAAACTCTGCACTCTGTCTCATTTGGTATGTCACTGTCTTTAAAAAAGGGCAATACTTTCTTGTTTTATATTGATAATGCCTCTTTCTGTATAAGATTATGTATGCCTTTTCTACTGCTGTTTTACGTACTTGCTTCGCTCAGAAGGTGCAGTACCAACATTTTTCTTTATTAGTTGAGTGGGCATTTGAAAGACATGCGTTGAATGGGTGTGCCTTCGTTGAAGGTTGAGCATCAAGCTGGCAACTCGACACCATAAAAACCAACTGCCAATTATTAGCAGACCGGAGTTCCTCTGTGGCGACCTCTAACCGGGAAAAGCCGAAAGACAAACAACAAGTGGTTGTTAGTGCTTTACCTGAGAATATATGCATTTGTCATGTATTTTCTTCCTGGTTACATTATATTAAATTTTGTACTGAAACATTAACTTGTTACATTTAAGACGTTTCCAGCCATATCAGTTCTTTTCTTAGTGCATTTGTTGAATATCATCAGTGCTATATAATGTTGAATAGTCAGCAAAATGTCAGTCTTTTATCTCAAGAAATTTTGAGTTCTTCTTTCATAATTACTGGCTCTAATAGTGGCAGCCCCTAACCCACACACACACACCTAACCAGTATTCTTAAATTTACTTGTACTCCATTTATTGTAATCATCACGCTCATATGCCCTAACAATGCTTTTCAAAAGTTGCTTCCATATGACCAGTACCAAATTGTTCAGTAACCTGTTTTTCTAGTATTTTGTCAAATGTCTTACTAAAGATGAGGTAGGCCAAATCCACTTCCAGGTTTTGATCTTATAAATAGCTTATCAAGCTGAGGAACTTGTTGAGTTTCCTCAGCATGACAGCTGTATTACTAGTCTATGTTGCCTTGGGCAGAATATCTCATTGGCTTCCATGTATTACAGTATGTTTCATTCATTATTAGCTGCAGATTTTTGTGTAAGAGAGCTTAAGGTGAAAGAGCAGTAGATTCTTGTTTTCTTTTACTCTTTTTCATGAGAAAGGAAATCAGAGCTGCCTTCTGGCCGACCTGAAGAAACATAACCTCCTTATATGATATGTAAAATGTGCATTGTTGGTATTCCCATTCCCTTTTAAAATCTAAGAAAAAGTCTAGGATGAATCCCATCAGAATCCATGAGATGGTGCACATTTACTAATTTTTAAGAACCTTTTCATCTCTTAACTAAAATCAGTTTCATTATTCTGTATATTTAAGCTCAATTTCAGTTTGAAAATGCACCTTTATTTTTCTCTGTGAATATCAAGTAAGTGAATACATTCAATGGCAATGCTTTCCAAGTTTCATTCCACAACTACCACTGCAGATGTTATACTAATGCTTATAGTTTCTCTCTTGGTCTTTCTTTGTTCTGTAATCTCTCAAGAAAAATGATATTCATCTGTAATTGTAATAGAATGGGATGTCTTTATTGGAGATGGGGCTATAATTTTATGGCTACCTGCCTGATTCTTCCTGATTTAATCAGCATCTCTCTCTTTCTTCCTTCTTACATACTTCCTTATTATAAACTAAAATGTTGCAGGCTTTTCCTTCGTGTTTAATATGATTTCCTTGATAGCATCCATATCATCATCAAATAATCCTTAAAGAAGTGTCGCTGCTGTTCTTTCTTCTGATATTAGATTTCAAGTTGTGGTGTCCAAGTTAAAATGCATAATCCTTGAAAATTCACTGGGACCTAATTTTCAAGATACATAAAGTATTATATTTTGAGAAATTTAAATAATGGTTTCAATTTTTTTTCTGCCAGCTGCAGTTAGGCTGTAGCAATTCATATCTTATATGAATTGCCATGTTTTATCACATGTATGTTATATACACATTTTCAGTTAAGGAATACAAGAGAGCTCTGAAGAAAAAAAAATTAAATGACATAGCTCTCGTACATATATCCATCAATCCATCTGTGTGTGTGTGTGTGTGTGTGTGTGTGTGTGTGTGTGTGTGTGTGTGTGTGTGTGTGTGTGTGTGTGTGTGAGTGTTTGTCTGCATTGTTTTTTTCATGTCTATATATCTGTCAGCAGCAGACAAGGAGAAAAATTAACATACCTAAACCTGGATTGTCAGGTCCATTTCCAAAGTACTGGATAATTCCTATCACCACAAAAAGATGTCCACACTTTTTTAAAAGTGCCAGTAGAATCAACACTCTTTAGTTCAATGGGTAGTCCATTTTTATTTCATTGTACTTTGTTCCTTAAGGCATTTCATTCTCTTAATAGTTATTTAAGTGCCCCCAATCAATTCTATTTATACCCACATGGATTAACATTTATGTTACTGGTGAAGTACTAATTGTTCAATGTATTGGGTTTGACTAATACTTGTTTCTAAATGCTCTAAATATCAAGGCAGTGTCTTTCCTAACTATGCATTAAGACAGCTGAGTACAAGTCCAATAACTTAAACTAAGTTCTTTAGTCATAACCTTTTGTACCATGGTTGAACATGTAAATGCATTGTGAGAACAATAAATTCTGTATTCTCTCTTTTAAGTATAAGATTGTTCCCCAGGTCAGATGCCGAATTGTATGTAACAGTGTAACTTCAAGTAATTTCAGGCCAGCAATATTAAGTGTCATTATGAAATTTAAGAGATTCACTACAGATTGGAAACAATATGCAATTTTAATAATTCAGAATCCAAAATTAATTGTGCTGTACTTGAAAAACATATTTATTTTTATTTATTCATTTTACATTTGTTTACTGGGATAGTCTGACTGGACTAGGTCAATTTACAGCAGAGGCCCAGGGAGAAAAGCTCCACATTTATTAACACTAAATATAAATACGTAAGTGTAAGATAGATAAAACACATATCAACAACAAAAACAAGATTATAAGACTGAAATATGAAACATACATGATACATCTCAGCAATAAGTGAGGTTAAACACAGCATGGTTAAATGAAGCTACTTAAAGCTGGAGAGTAACTGTTGAGGTATAATACTGTAGCATATTACAGTAAGTAAATAGGAAGCCTTCCTAGGCAGGGAGGTGTGAGAGGTAGAAAAACAGTAATCTTATGTATTACATGGACATAGCCAGGTATTCATAAGATGTGATTTAAGGGAATTTTTGGTGTGTGAGATAGTTTAGACAGAGGTCACTGAAAGGGGGGAGGCATATCAAAATTAAAGAGGTTGATCACGTGACCAAAGAGGCAGCTATTCTGAAACACCTGTAGGTGTTTGTGATAATCATTTGCTCGACTAAACATTTTTATAATCAAAATAATCTGCTGACAAATATAATCCTATTCTCTGCATCAAAGCAAAATAGTGTGAAATAAATAGATCAAAAGTAAATATAATCAATGAAACGTATTAATACATACAAAAACTGAAAGAATTATTTAGCAATGGTAAACAACTTCTGCAAATCAAGCCAAACATGCTTGCTTTCATAAACTAGTCTGGCAGTTAAATTAGTAACTTTCAAAAATAAACTTGCATGAAGAAGTGCTTGCTCATACATGATTAAGTCATGTTTTAATGAACAGAAAATATTCAGAAACCCCTATACTTACATCATGATCATGAAGAGAACAATAGTAGAAACAAATTGCCTGGGGATAGTAGGAAATTATGGTACCCAGAAAGAGAAGTAGTTCAAATATCGGTACTCATTGTCATAGATGTATGACTATATTACATTATAACTTTAATATAAAAAATCACAGCAATGATCTATTGTTTCAAAAATGTCTTTTGTACAAAATACTTTTCAGAGTGAACTGGTAAATTAACTGGCATAAATTGACATAATCCTGCATCCCCCCATGCTTAAGCTTCTCCAAGTACTATTATAACAATTCTATTATCACATATCATCTCCTTGGTTAATTAATTTTAAACATATATGAATTAACTTGGAAATAATTTTACTCCCTCAGAGGAAAATATCTTACCTTACTTTAATCAAACTAGGATGAGATTCAACCTGAGAGAAAGTACAAAATAGAAGAAAAAATTATCTTTGTGGCATACTTAGTAAAGAACAGAGTTTAATCAAACCTAAATCACTACCACCAGTGATGTTACCAGTATCTGTCTCCTTATTGCCCAGTCTTGTTTGATATATCATGATTCATTACCAGTTTATGTCAAACTTCTCAGGCTGTCTAATCAGCTTGTACCAGGAATCATAGATACAAACAAGACAATATTATCCTTTGCGGTCACTGTTTTTCTCACGTTTCACCTTTTACTCCCATTGTTGCTCAGTTTGACTGTGCATTTTTCCATTTCTTCCATTTTCAGTGGTAGTTCTTTTATTTTCTCAGCTGCTTTATCAGATGTGTTATACGCTAACACCCTTCTTTTCCAAAGTAGCTTTAGCATTGCAGTGGGTGACAACTTTAATTTCAGTCCTTTTTGGTTATACTCTATCATTGTACCAACAAACCAAGAATGGCTTCTTAAAAATCACCTCTGAATGGTTTTGTTTCCATACCTTTTCAGATTCTTTGCTCAAGAATTTTGGGCACAGCCAAAAATAATGCATGTGATGGGGGGAAGGGGGGATCCAGCATTTGAGACAGTTTTAAATATTATTCTAATTTCCTTAAAACGTTAATAGAACAACAGCTTTTTCATCAACATCTATTGTTAAATAACAATTAGCATGAAACTCTAATGAGTACTGTTATTAGCTGACTGTATTCCTCAATGATTTACCAAAAAATCCAAAATTTTACACGGGCAATGGCAAAAATATAAAGCATTATAAAGTACATTCTGTGAACTCGGGGACAGTTTAGAGGCATGCCTCTTCCCAAACAGCATCTTCCCTGCCACAGCTTTTTTCTGGTTCCTACAGTTTATTCAACACTTTCTCTATGTGCCTCTCTCTCTCTCTCTCTCTCTCTTTTCTCTATGTGCCTCTCTCTCTCTCTCTCTCTCTCTCTCTCTTATAGAGAAAAATACACTCACTCTCATAAAATACATTCACTGCTGACCAAGACTTCCATACCTGGCCTCCATTTTAAGCAGTGGCAAATGCTTCACTGATGCAACCGCCAAAGAGTCCCTATTTCCTTTCCTCACCCTCCAAAACACTGTATAACCTGAAATTACATGTTTGTGCTTTGTCTTCCAGTCCACTAAAATGTGACTTAATTAGATCAATTGTTTTAACTGTCCCTGCTGCCTTGTCATGGGTCTCTGCCAACTGGCTAACTTGTTTTATCAACACCTTGGGGGGGGGGGTCACAAATGTTACCAGTTACCACAAAGTGCAGATTATGGGTACACTTTGTGTAAGCTTTTTGAGTGAATAGACAGCAAAACCATTCTTGTAGGGCTGTTCTTGAATTCAGAAATGTTACCTCAAGGTGTACACATAGTATACGCTTTCTGTTAACCTTAATGAACCCCCCCCCTTCGTTTTTTTTTTTCAGGTATTCGGTATGCTCAGTGGCTGCAGCTTTGAATTTTCTCATGTAAACTTCAAACAGTTCCATCATATTCCATGTTTGCATAGCTTGAAGGTTGTCAGTCACCTCAGTCACACTGAATCCTAAGACTATTTAGTTAGGTTCTCTAGGTGGCCTGTACTGTACATCACAGTGATTCACTAGACTCTTCCACTCAAACTATTCTGCTTCTCATACACAATCCGTACCATCCTTTGCTAGTGACACATATCCTGTTAGTACTTGCAGTTGCACCAAATTAACTAGCTTAATATATTTATTAACCAGTTTATGTTTCATAATCAAACAGAGCACCTCAGGATATTTTTCACCTTCAGGCATCAAAATGCATGCACCCCTACTTTTGAATATTTTCTATTCCCCAAAATGTTATACCCTCTGAGGAGTATTGCAGTCCATTGTAAGTATGATACTGTATCAATGTGGATAAGACAAATCGGTGCCCTTGGCACATTCAAACTCTAGTGTTTATAATAATGTTGTTTCAGGGATGAACGAAGCCAAAGCAGTATACCTGTCTTGTATAGGTTTGTGCTTACAAGCAAATACCTCACTATTTAGCTTTATGACTAAACCCCAGTTATAATGCAAGTTAGAGTATATTTGCTGTGGGATATTCACAAAGAACTATGCCGAACAGGAAAATCCCATACAAAATTTGAATGGTTTGGAAGAGGGATTGAGTATTTTTTGTTCCTTCCCAACTAGAGCATATAAATATTTTTTTCTCAGATATAGTCTGGTCATTTTACCAATCCTTCCATGTTTTGTGGATCATATCTCTTCTGAAAAGATATCCTTTATAGGGCATTTCTCATATGGACTAGTTGGGGGGGGGGTAGAGTGGAAGCCTCAAACAGGACATCACCATTATGTGTTAAGCTGGGATTTTTTTTTACTTCATCTGATTACTACCCTCCCACTCTCGGCCACCAACCACTATGCAATGTCCTGTTTTTCAGAATCTTTTGAGTGTACATAGTTTCACAAAGAAGCAAAGTCATGATAGTGATAACACTTCTTGGCTGAGCTCATGTTTACTTTATCCCTGCTAAAAGCAGCTGCAGACCTTGGGCACCATTAAACTAGCTCTTTTTCTTCTCCAACACATGGTAGAGCAGGCATAAAACTCTTATTCTCATCCCTCACTTGCTAACTTCTTTACCAACTAGACCACTTCTCTAACCTGGGACTTTTGAATCACAAGCACCTTTTTAAATCGCTGTAGCACAGAGCCTCTTAGTGAGTTAGGAAGGTTTCCTATTACCCCCCCTCCCCAGGATATACCTTAATGGCCTCAGCATTATTCTTTTCTTTTATAACTTCTTTAACGGTTCCTTAAACAATTATATTCTGCTTACAGCACAGGTCTTTATTGATTCTTTTGACCCATACATTCTGACATTACAATAGAAGCAGCATGCTTGCATAAGAAAGAGCTGAAGAGCTAGGTCAGTTTAGTTTCTAATTGTTTATTGCATTGCCTGCCACTGTTTGATCAGCAGAATTTTATTGTTGTTGTTGTTTTTTGAGGCACCACAACAAAAATACCCTCCAGATCAATTTATTTGCTTTTCTATAATGGAATCACAGCCAATCACAGTAAAGGATAGTATGCTGATTCTAGATTTTACCATCCTAGTCTACCAAGCACAAAATAATTAATGTACTATTCCATAGGGCACTGCCATAAACAAAACCAGTTTTATTTCATGTTTCTACATGTAACTGAGGAGTGTAATGCTTTAAGTAACTTATTTTAAGGATCACAGAAATGGAATAATGTATATAACTTTTAATGAAACTAATAAAGCCACAGACCTAATAGAGTCACTCACTGTAAAGTTTCCTTTAGACTTGGATTGTTATTCTGGAGAACACTTCGTAAGCCCTTTATCAACTCCAAGATAACCTGGGAAAAAAAGATTTAAACTGGAGTAAGTTTCTATTCACACTGTACACATAGTAAGTTGGGGACATGGTCACATATATTTGAATTTACAAAGCTAATGCATTTTGGGCTCAGGTACATGAAACACCTGTGCATATTTCTTTTGGGAATTGAAATTACTCTGCAGTTGTTAATAATTTGTTTAATTTTGCCTCTCCAGATACTGTGGAATAATTTCAAAAGTGAGTATATTAAGGTCCTGTAATGGCCAAAACATTTTAACTAAGTCTTAAACCCTAATTCACCTGCATTTTCAGCTTGGTGGAACCTAACCATACATCATTTCCTGATGAAAGGTTCATTTAATAGGATGGACAAGATATCATTCTGACAAGGACTGTGATGGACTGAAGATGGTTTACTCTATTTGGTGCTGCATGTCTTCCTATTACACATTTTGATATGTTTTAACAAGATTATGTGTTTTCAATAACTATATTTACCACTTATATTTGGACCTGTTATTTTCGGTGATTCTTATTAATAGACAGTCTTGCAAAGAAATTGATGTTAACATTTTTAATTTTGTCAATTTTCACAAAAAATAGTAATAATAATAATAAAAAACATGTAAAAAAGAAAAGAATGAGGACTGCTTTATTACCTTGGTGGATGTACCAGGTCATGTTGTGTATGGTTAGCTTGGTGGCTAATATATATACATATACAAAATGTTTTGAAGTCTGGTTTCTCATTCACCCTCCTCCTCTTTTTCGCTTTTTTCTCTTGTCCTTTCCGGTTTCTTTCTTCTGTCCTCTTAGTCTGCTTGCTTCTTCTTTTCCTTGCCTTCCCACTTATATGATTAGTGGAATATATAGCAAAGAAATACGATACATCCATGGAAAGGAAAAATCTATAACAAAGGTTAATTAAAATGGCTGTTTTTGCTGCCAGTATTGTTTTACTTGCCTGCTGGGTCGTCAGTCACAGTCACAGTCACAAAATGGAATCTGCATTTATTTTATGGATTCATTTCTATTTTAGTGTTTCTGTTTGCTGGAATACTTATTCTTATAAAATATGTTGAAATTTTTGTAAATCCGGCTAGCCTTAAAACCTAGTACTAATGTGTGAACCTATTAACCTATTGGGCGAATTTCATCATCTCCATAGAGCTGTCAGATCAAAGGGCATGTCTGGATGTCTGGCATGAGATTGTGACATCATGCGCTAATGTATTGCTGGGAATGCACAGCTGTAGTGTCAATAAAGGCCACTGAGTTTGCATTAGCACTTTATGGCCTAATTTAAATTGGTGTTGAACAAAAAGCTGTATTAAAAGTATTTTTCTTCACTAAATAGTGTTAGGTTAGTATTAAAAGAAAAAAAATATTTTTGACTTTTTCTGTTATTTAGTAAGAGGTGTATGTGTGTACATGCATGCGCACATACAAGACTGTAGATAATAAGTTTGTCTGACACTAAATAGGCAGTCAAGGCTGGGTGCAGTAGTTTTGCATTGCTAAATAAATAAACGCAGGCTATATATGAAATAGTGATAGAATATTTAAGTATAATTTGAAGTGCATTATTAGTTTCTACGTCTTAGGGTTAGTATGCATTGTTGTGACCCCACACGTTTGCTTTTGTCTTTAGTACAAGAGGTGCCAGGATCAAGCCTCAGCAAATCATTTTTGCTGAAGCCATACCCAGAGCTTAGTAGCTGATGTTTATTAAAAAAAAATTAAGGGAATGTACAAGGGAAATTCATAGTGGTAGTTAAACTACTAGCTGGATATAGTGAACCATCAGTTAAGGTTAGAAAGGGGTGAATTTTATATATATTTATACACACAGTGATAAAACTCATGTTGATAACATGCAGCACATGTTGAAAAGATATATATATATATATATATATATATATATATATATATATATATATGTATATATAAAATGCACACACACACACACACACACACACACACACACACACACACACACACATATATATATATATATATATATATATATATATATATATACATAAAATACACACACACACACATATATATATATATATATATATATATATATATATTTATATATATATATATATATATATATATATATATATATATATACACACACACACACACACACACACACACACACACGCAAACAAACACAGGGATAAAATTATATACTAAAGGTGGGCTCCGCAACAATTATGCTTGATTAATTGTTTTTTTTTTTTATATATTTTCATAGAATGGCATCCATGAAAGATGTGAGGAAGAGTCTGGAGGAAATCCATTCCCATATAGCAGAATTCTTTCAATAGGCAGCTTCAACATACCATGAGGAGGGTGCTGAGCAGCCAAGGAAGACCAGAGGGTTGAAAAGGAAACAACAGGTATCTAGAGGATCATTGTCAGAACATCCCAAGGGGAAAGGAAAGAGGACATGGAAAAAGAGAGGAGGAGAGGATGGAATTTCAGAGGAACCACAGCCTGGTGGAGGTAACAGGGTAGTTAAGGGTGGAGCTGAGAATGTGATTGGTGAGACTATGTTGAAATAATATTTGAAGAAACTGTTGGATGAGCTGGATACTGAAGGAATACAGTGTTTGCAGCAACCTTTGAGTAGTGGGGATAAGTCAGATGATTTAATAGTTCAAGGGCAGCAGACAATGTCTGTGGTAGGTTCAGGCACCGTGAAACTGGGAGACAGTTTATTTCTGTTTCCACTTGCTACTCAGGTGGCATCTCCAGTGCAGTCAGGAAGTTGTCGGGTAGGGATACCATGGGAAATTTGAAAGGGTAAAACTTTCATTATTTATTTATTTACTGACATTTGATTACTGGGAAAGTCTAATTGGGTAGAAGCCCATTTTCAGTTGTGGCCTGGGAAGATAAGCTCCAAATTATTGCAAAACATTTAAGAACAATAATTTTACAATCTTCAAAAATAAAACACATACATCTGCACTTTAGATAATTATAACAAAATACACATAATATAAAACAATTGGTTATGACTCAATATGAGTATATGACAATCATGTAATATTTAGATACATTTTATACAGTTTGTAGAGGCATTAAAGTTTAGTTAGTCTAATACAAATAGGAATTGCAATATGAAGTGACATAAAACAGGCTTATGCTATATTTAGAGAGAAAGTCAGGGAAGAGAATTAGATAGCAATAAGGACAAAAGTGAAGAAGGGAGAGTAAGGAGGTATAAGGAAAGAAAAGGTACTTGTTCACATTTAGGGATATAGTCTGGTTTTCAGAAGGAACAGAGAAAGATTTTAGCTAGGAAGTCTTTTCAGAGTAGTTTTAAAAGATGGGAGGGGAGAGTATAGACCTCATGGATACAGGTAAGGAGATCTATGTCTTAGCAGCCTTGCATGAGTACAGACAAAGCCCAACAGATTTGCTAGGTTTATAGACAGACAAGAGCTTTTGGTCACTGAATCACAAGGGCCGTCTGTAATAGTTGTGTAGAATGTTTTACGTGATGGACACGTAGATGGATGCTGGATAATTTTATAAGTGGTAAGAAGTTGTGTAAATGTTGGTTGATGTGGCAGTTCTAACCAATTTAGGCTTTTTAGTGCTATATAGTTATGGGTTCTTGAAGGGGTATTTGCTACAAATTTAGCAACTTTGTTATAGCATTGTTCAAGTTTTAATTTTTGTGAAGCCAGGAGTTTAGTAAGGATGGGAGCGACATAAATAACAGTGGGGAGGAGATAAGTAGTTGCAAGTGTCGTTTTAGTTGCATCAGTGAGAACGGTTTTGGCTTTGTAAAGCATCCATCGTTTTTGATGAGGTTTTCTTATGCAATTTTGTATATGCAAGTGAAATGTAAGATTATCATCCACTATCACCCCTCATACTTTACTATGAGAAGTGGCTTTAATGGTTATATTATCAACAGAGAGGATTTTAAATGTTGTTTATTTCAGAAAAAAAGTAGTAGTTTGGTCTTTTTAGGTTGAGCATGAGTTGTGAGTTACAAAGGCATGTTTCAGTGGCTGTTAAAGCTTCCTGAGTAATTTTTTGCAGGTGTACCATGTTGTCAGATGTGCAAATGAGAGTGGAATCATCTGCATATTTTATTACGGTGGCCTGTTGTGTGGAAGCATAGAGGGTGGTGGTGAAAATGTTAAAGAGGAGGGGACCAAGGATAGAGCCTTGTAGTACACCCATAGTGACTGAGAGGTAAGGAGAGAGTGTGAACTGCCGTTTTGCTGGCTGATACCTATTGTACAGGTAGCTTTTAAACCACAGGAGGGTGGGCTGAGAAAGACTTAGTGAGGACACTTGAAGTAGATGTTTGCTTTGACAAACTGTGTCAAAGTCTTTAGACAGATCTAGAAATAAGGAAAATACTAGTTTTCCATTATCTCTGGATTAATTGACAGGATCTATATAGAACAGAAGGGCAGTGCTAGTACTATGGGAAGGTCGGAAGCCATGTTATGTCGGGAACAGGAGTTCTTCCTGCAGGAGATAGTGTAGCAAGGGTCTATATTACCTCATTGAGAAGGCTAAACACTGAATGCCTTTTCATCGACCCCTAGACATCTAACTGCCATTTACGCAAACGGCCAATTAAGCAATTTTTTCCCCTAGGCAAAAAAATTGCTTGGCCAACCAGAAATGACACACCACTTCAAAAATTTCAAAGTGGGGGCTTCACCCTCCACATCCCTCAATTTGGGAGGCTGTGCCCCGCCCACACACCCCACCTAACTAAACATACCAACTCCAACATCACACTACAGTGAGGAAAAGGGCAAAATCATGATGATGGCCAAACGTTTTTTTTTTCCCTAGGAAAACAAATCGCTGAATTGGCCATTCATGTGAATGGCAGTTCAATGTTTAGGGGTTGATGAAAAGGCGTTCGATGTTTAGTCTTTTTGATGAGGTAATATAGACTTGTGTAGCAATTGTTTTTGAATACATTTTTTTCAAACGTTTTGGTGAGGGGAGATAAGATTGCTATAGGTTTAAAGTCATTAATGTCTGTTGAATTTCCTCATTTGTGCAGAGGGATAATGTGTGATTTTTTTCCAGAGAGAATGTGGGATTCCTGGATCAGCCTATTTATAAGGATTGAAACAGGAAAGGAAATAATATTGACAGCTATTTTTAGGTAATCGCATGGAAGCAATTAGCTCAAGAAGAGCACTGTTTAAGTTTGTTTAGAGGTAGTTTTATATAGGATGTGGGCACAGGTTTGAAGGTGAAAGTGGATGTGGTAGGCAGGGAAGGGATTAAATGTTGAGGAATACTTAGTTAGAGATGCTATACTATCTATAAAATAAAGAGTTGTACTGTATTGTAGTTTCAAATGATGAGTTATCAGGAGAGGGGGTTGGGTTGAATTTTTAGCCGGGATGTAAGATTTTTTTTAATGGATGTCCAACATTTTTGGGAGTTGCACTTAGTATTAGTCTGAAAATTATTATAGTATAGATTTTTGTTTTCGTTTATTTTCTTTTTAGTACGATTGTGAAGCATTCTGAAGTTTTGAAGATATTGAGGTATTTCATCTTTTTGCCATTTTTTCCCATGCCTTTTCTCTATCCTGCATTAGCATTTTACTCTTTTTGGATAGCCAAATTGCATTATTTGTTTTTCAGTCTCTGCCTTCTAAAAGGTGCAAGGCTATTTAGGATATTTAGAAAAGTTGCACTGAATTCAATTATGGCATCATCTAAGGGGAGGATTTCTATGAAGTTCCAGTTATAATGCACATTTCTGGGTTAAACTTGGAAAGGTTAAATGTTGTTTTATAAATATTCTATTTAACTGGATGTGTTAGATGTCTAGTCATATAGACTGAGAGATGATCACTGAAAGAGTCTGACATTGTATCTGTGATGGACTATTTTCTAGGGTCGATACTAGGATCCAGTCTAATAGAGAAAATGATGTATTTCTATAATAAGTGGGGCTATTAATTAGTTGTGTGAAACCATATAAGTTCATGCTAGATGTAGGCAAATTAGAGTTTATGTCCAAACAATTGACATTCATGTCACCTAGTAATATTTTTTCTTGTGGAAATATTATGGATACCCAGTGTAGGATATCTTCCAGTACAGCTGTATTGTTGCCAGGAGGGGTATAAAGGACAGTAATATATATATATCTGTTTATAAATTCTTATTTTGAGGAAATCAAAAAGAAGCTCTGCTGAACTGAATTATGGTTTGCTGTAAGGGGAAATGCGATAGATAGTGAGAAATATTAAAGCAATACCACCACATTTCCTCTTTATATGGCCATTACAGATGATATTAAAGCCAGGAGGTATAACTTCTAAGTAATTTATTCTGAGTTTAAGTCAATTTTCAGTTACAGAGAGAACATCAGTCTTATGTTTGGTAATCCAGGCATATAGTTCAGCAATTTTATTTCTTATACTTCTAGCATTTATTGAAGCAGAAATTAGATCAAAAGGGGTGGGGATTGGCTGTTGTTTGATTACTGAAATGTGTGGGAGAGAACTATCTTTGTGTTCATTGCAATAGGTGTGGTCAGAATTAGAATGTATATCTCCTCCTAGAAGCATTTTAGTATATTGGTGAATTACACATACCTGCTTTTTTGGAGAGGATTCTTGCACTTTGTTTTGGTTGGGTTTGAGTTGAAGTGCAATTAATCAGCCTATATTTGGAATGAAATTGAGGGGCAATATTAAACACAGTTGGGAGATTCAAAGATGGTGGATTCTCAAAGTCGGAAGAGGTTAGGTAAGGAGAAAAATATTTTCTATAAAAAGAAGGGTGATAGGCTGCCTTGATATCTTCTCTGGACTGTAGGAAAAAGAGGAGTATTAAATGCTAGAGTATAATAATGTAGTCATAATAAGCGGAAAAGACGGTTTATTTGGGAAATGAAAAAGATAATGTGGAACAGATAGATACTGTTAAGGAGGTTTGTGATTATAAATGGATATAGTGCAAAGCTGTATTGGTGGGAGAAATATATTTGCAAATGGGGCTAAAATTTAAAAAGAGATAAGGAAGAAGGAAATGAGAAACAGAAGTGTATGTATAGAAGTAGTAAAGTCATTCAAGGAGGGTTTTGGAATAAGAGGCACAAGTGAAATGTGTATTTAGGAAATATAATATTAGAGTATGAGGGGTGGGTGGGAATTGAGGAGTAAAGTGAAGCATTGCACAGGTCAGTTTATAACAGAGAGCAGTCAACTTATAGCCAGAACAAACCAATTAACAAAAAGATACAAGTAAAACAGTCTGTCTGGCATTTTCTGGTACAAAATAACTGGCATATGCAGAAAAATCTGCTGGTCAAGCAAAAGCGGATGGGGGCAACTTAGTAAAAGGTCCTTAGAGTGCATGGACTATGTCAGAGACTTTCAGTCACAGTGCGTGCATGTATTTAACTGAGTAAAGTTAATGCACAGCATGGTTCTTGATAATAAATATGCTTACGTTAAATACTGGCAAAATTGTCAGTAAACTTGTAGGTGTAGGGACATGTGGTAGAGTTCTTGCAATATTGAGGTCAGATGTAGTGACTGCAGGATATAAAACACTGAGAAAATTCTCAGTAAACTTTTAAATGCAGAGCCTTGTGGCAGAGCTCCTGTAATATCGAGGTCAGAGGTAGTGACCACAGGCTCGGCTCTATCAAGGAAGATAGTGCCTGGGTGTAAGAGGAGACAGCATTTCCTTTCTGGTTAAAGAGAAGATATATTACAAGGACTGTAGGTATTTATTTGAGTTGTTTGAAACATACAGAGGACAGAGGATAGCAGAGGCAGAAGTGTCTGCTTCTAAATATGTAATGGTGGCTTTGGCTGCTTTGGAAAAATGTAGGTAGGAGCTGTTTTAGGCTAGATAGTGTGATAACTGTGTGCTGGGTTTTGTTTATTACATGACAGTAGTTATTGAGAAGCAGGTGTAGCAGGCTTTGCCACTTCTGACATATTGTTTGACTATTATGGAGGTGCAATGGTTAAGGGGTGGTAGTGCACAGATGTGGTATGATCAGAAATTCAGTGGACATCTCCCTCAGCTGGGATTGTAGGCATACAGATACTTGGTTGGGTACCATGACAGATAAGTCAGTGGTGTACTTAAAGGGCTGCAAGAAGAATGGGCAGATGGTTTGAGCAATTGCTGGTCTTTTAATGCTGGGAAGTATGTGTGTGGTCAGTGTATAAGTTCACTCATGTATAATCTGTCAGGAAACATAGTGGTGTGACATGTTACAAATGGAGGAGAATCAGTTTGTTTCTCATGCAGCAGGTGGCCTAGAAGGAGTGAACTTGGGACTAGTGGAGGGGGGGTGAGTGGAGGTGTAGTGGGTGGGTTGAATGAAGTAAAGGTTGAATGGGAGGTGTTGCAGGAGTACTAGGACATCTAGAGGCCCTTGGTCCTTTTGGAGGGGAGTTTGGAGAGAGGATAACTTATTTTCCTATTAGACTGGTGGTACTGAAGGGTCTTCTACAAATTTACCAGTACTACAGAGTAGCAAATGTGATAATTGAGGCTTTTTTGTTGGAGGGGGTTCTACTTGGTTAACTGTGGGGCAATAGTTAGGTATATAGGAACCTGAAGTCAATAAAAAGTAGAGAAGGGTCGGTCCACAATTTGTTGTCAAAAATGATTGCTGACGGTATAGATATGGGCCTCTTTCATAGGTCGGCTTTCTTTTTTTTCTTTTTTTTTTCTTATTAAGATTTGTTATCCAAAAGGAATCCAGGGAATTCCATCATTTACCCTCCTTGCAGAGGGTTCAGTGAATGATTATATTGTTAGTGGCTTGGCCAAGGTTCGATATGTATACTTGAGTGATACATTCAGGGTTATAAAGTCCTTCATCCTGACCCATGGATGGTTAAGCTGAACAAGGAATCAGCTTTGTATCTCTCAGCAATTTGAGAGCAGGAGTGGCCCAAGCTGGGCATGACCCTGCAAGAAAAGTTTTATTTTGAAATGTCAATACTAATAGGTTGTGCAGTGGCTTGTGCTACTTTTGAAAAGTTTACCTGGATGGATTTGGGGGCAGGATAATCCATGGTGTAAGGCAGTTTATTATTTGGATGACTTTTGTTAATGGGTAAGAGGAAGAAAGGTGTGGACACAGCATTGTCTGCTTTTATGAAGATTTGTAAAGACTTGGGTATCACCTTAGAAAAGCCTCTCTCTACATAGGATCACTGCCATTTTGTGAAATTTCAGCTTAATAATCAGCATAGTACTTATCATGCCTATATTAATCATCAAGGAGAGACTAAATACCACTAATTTATGTTTAAGCATTCCCCTAATCCTTCTCACTCTACAGATCTTACCATCAAACTAATGTTCATGAGTAGCAAGCTGGACAGAGTATTCATGATATGATGTAATCAGACCCATAAACAATTTTGTTTTAGGATCTAAGTAAATTCTCCAGCCTGCAAATATTGGGAACAGACAGGGACTGGTAGAAGGCAGGAACAAGTTCATAATCTGTTATAGCATTTAACTGGCATTCTACCCGTAGACACTGGGGGGGGGGGGCTGTAACTAGGAAAAAGCAGCAAAAACAGAATGAATTAGTGGTTGGACCAAAAAATGGATTCCTTCATTATGTCAGCAGCTTTAACTCCATGTAGAAAAAAACAAATCCAGAGTTTTTCTAAGGTACAGGTTACAGAGTATATAACCTGAGAAAAGCAAAAAAAAAAAAAACTTCATATGGCAGAGGAATTCTTTAATAAGTTGCACAGATTCATCACAGATCCAGATGTTGAAGTTGCCCATTACTCACTATCTCACAAATCCAACAATAAGCTGAAAAGGAAGTCTTTAAAGAAGTGTCCTTATACTGCTAGGTGGTCAGTAGCAAAGGAGGAACCCACCACTTGTTCTTATACTCATCACAGACACAAAACTATTGGTAAATCCAACTTTTAAATCTAGCCAGCTGAAACATTTAGCAACAACAATTATGAGCCAAGTCCATGCTTGCAACAATCATAAGGCACTGCATACCAGAGAAACTGGGGGGGGGGGGGGGCTTTGATGCCACAAAATATAGAAGAGTGTTTCCATCCAACCAAGTCTCCATGATACATGCCATGTCAAGGCCATGCAACAAGCCAGGCATAATGTCTAGTTTGTAATGGAGAAGCTAGCATTGTAATAAATGGCCAAAAGGGAAACAGCTGGATCCCAGGTCCTTAACATCTGACCCATTTGTAATTTGGACCACAATGTGTACCAGTTGAGAGAGAAGCCCCGACAAACTGATGTTTCACCATCAGGCAAGCAGCTGTTCAGCAAAACAACCAGATATTTACAGGGGCCCACGCTCTGTCATGCTGTAATACTTTCTGTGCCTCCCCTTACTGTTAATTGTTTTGTCTAGATGATTCTTGCTCCCATGCCTGCTAACCATCAAGCCTTCCCTCAATCAGACAATGCCCATTAATTCCTTTGTTCTGAGAAATTCTACCTGGATCCATGGCAAAAGGTCTCAAAGAGGGATAGCGTTCAAGTAGCCAGGAAGATGTTTTGCACTCCTGCCAGCATCCTGGCATTTTGTACAGACTCGCCTCTGCATCAGGGGAGAGGAATGTAAGAATAACATCACACAATGCCCTCCCCTTTCCATTGTGTGTTCAATACAAAACTAACACCCATCAGTGGCTTGGTTAGCCTAATACCCCCATGTTACCCTGCTATGTTAACAACCATCCACTGAGGGTTTGGAGTTGTCTCTGCCCCTCTTTCTACAAGAATGCAATGGCCCATCCTCTCTGCTAATCTAGGGCTTGAGCTACTAGTCAAACTTAATTTACCTGGGTCATAGTGTAAGAAAAGCTTCTGCATACAGGAAATAGATGCTTACAGCCTGACTGTAGTCTAAAACGAGGTACATTTATTCTTTTTTTTTAATTTTTACTGTCATGAAAACACACTGTAGAAGGAACAGGAAATTACTATATGCGTCTACCACAGTGGTTCCCAAACTTTTTTGATTATCATCTCCCTTGCTGAATTTATTTATTTGACATTTGTCTATAGAGAGAAAAGCAACCTATGAGTTGAGTTAAACTGCAGGAGAAGGTGGAGTGTTCCTTTAACTGGTATGCTTCATACAACTCATTCAGGCCATATTAATTTTGAAAATTGCAAACAAACCTGCCTTCCATCATGCAATCATGCACTGGACTCCTATAATGCAGTCTCAATGTGTCCACATCTACTATTTTAAGTATGGGGGCAGGTAATACCAGTATGCGGCAGTGACAATCATTTTAAATGACTGAATTTAGATCTAGTCTATCAGAATAAGAATTTGAATAAATAAATATCATTTTTGTAACTATGACAAAATGTGTCAATATGCCCTTTACAGAACACCAGGAAACTAAAGTTTGTAAAACATTTAACAGTTAAAGGAGTAGGATAAGCCCTAAGTAAAGACAGACTGTACGAACAGTGGTACATACATAGCTCATATATAATGAATACAGAGCCACGGGGATCAATATTAAAGCTCAGAAAAGGGATACCTTTTATAATCTGACTGTCCTTAGTTTAGAAGCACCACCTACCTCAACTGATGTCACAAACAGCACTCTGCTGTACAAAGTAGCACTCTTATACTGTCACAATAGTGGCTTCACCATGATCACTAATGTAATTGTAAGAACGTACAATAGCATTACTAACAACCTCAGATATGCAGATGATGTCTCTCTAATAGCTGAAAGTGAAGAAGCTGGAGAACTTGCTGGAAGGTGAAAGTAGAAAGTGCAAAAGTCGAACTCTTTCTTGACATAAAAAATATGTCATCTAATGCTATCAATTCTTTGCAAACAGATGGGAAGGGAGTGGGGGCAATGACAGCCAGTTTTCATGGGCTCAAAGATCTCTGTAGATGGTGACTGTAGCCATGAAAATCAAGGATGCTTGCCTTCTGGAAGGAAAGCTATGGCAAATCTGGAAAAGGTTTTAAACAACAAAAGCAGCACATTGCCGAAAAGATGTGCATAGTCAAAGCTATATTTTTGCCAGTAGTAACATATGCCTGTGAGAGTTGGACTGCAAGTAGGCTGTGTGCCAGAAAAATTATGTGGTGCTGGAGAAAAATTTGGGAATTCTGTAGACTGCTAAAATGACTTGAACTAGTCAACACTTAAGGAAACAAATCAAGACAGAACAATAACCACAGTGTGCACTAAGTATAGAAATTGCTTAACTCCATTTACATAACTCAGTAACACACCCCTTACAATTTAACTTCTCCATATTCATCATGACAACTGTAAATAAACCTGCCTTCCTTCATGGACCAAGCTCCTACAATGCACTCGTCAGGGCTCTCAGCTAACATTTTTACAAGTGTTCATTAAATATGCAGTGACAAGAATTTTATCTGCCTGAATTCAGATCTACTTTGTTATACTCAAAATAAAAAGCTAACTGCAGATATGTAGTCAGGTATTCTGGAACCCTTCAGTGTAGTGCCCCAACATAACTTTAAGTTAAACAGCAAAATAAATCAATAAATAAAGTAAAATAATGTTCATTCCTGATCTTGCACACCTAACTTAAGGAGTAAGTCATATCCAGTCTTTCCAATTTATGCTCTTCTTTAATTTCAAAGTTTAGCAAAACTACTTGCTGCATTTGTATGCCATGCAGCGAGTGCTAAATTTCTGTTTTAGTTCGGAACCCGATTACATCCTCTAGTATTTTGCACCTGGGAAGGATGCCTCCTTTGCCCCACCCTAGCTATGCCACTGAATAAACTAATGTTATATTTTGGACATTAACAGGATACACTGGTTTGTCCTTTAAAGTACATAAGGAAATTAAACTTTTAAGATTGAAAATAAGAAAGGGAAATGGACATTCATTTTCAGTGTAAGGAGATTCACGTAGAATTTAGGACCTGTCATAAAAAAACTGCTAGTGAATAATTAATACAGTGCTACAAGGAAGAGTAATACACCCCAACAAAATGATGTTTTTAAAATCAGGCCATCTTCATCTTGCAGGCAATGCCCCAGCCCCCAATCCCTCCATTGCTGTAATAAACATACCTCTACTGCCCACAGTACCAACCCTATTCTTTCAAAATGATGGATTCACTGAGGTAATTTGTACCTTTGTAGGAATATACTACTATACATATGTTAATCCTCAAATTAGCTCAACTCTACATATATAACCCCATCATTTTCTTCATTTCCTATGATTGCAGCCTTGTAACTCTTCTGTAACTGCTAAGGAACTTTGAGCAGCATAAATATCCAGCCTTACGGACCCTGCCCTTCCTCCCTTCCTACCTTGTCTTCTCACGAAACCAGTGATTTCCAGCAGGCGATGATATGCATCCCAGGCTTGCATCTCATTCGTAGGCAGCATATTCAAACTTTGAGCATTCGTGACTCGCATCTCTTCTGTAAGCAGCAGCAAAGATACCCAGCATTGCGGTCATTCCCGGTAAGGAACTTTCAGCAGCTGGAAATTGTATGTTGAGCTTCAGCTCACTTACTGCAGGCTGGCAGGTCATTTCATGGAGCTGACATCATCGCGTATGTGATGACGTCAGCTCCAAAAACCAGGAAATAAAATTTAAAAAATAAAATCTCCGGGAAATTTGGAAATTGGCCGGGTGGTTATTAGTTCGCAGTGCCACAGAGCACACTTTGGGAACCCCTGGTCTACCAGAAAACCCTGCCATCTTGTGGCTGAACATATTATTACACATAACTAAAATATAAACACACATAGCTGTTTCTATTGGTACACACACACACACACACACACACACACACACACACACACACACACACACACACACACACATATAGATATATATATATATATATATATATATATATATATATATATATATATATATATATATATATATATATATATATATATATATATATATATAGACAGATATGTCTAACATCCCTACTCAACAACTACTACTTAAGTCAACCCTATTTCGTATCTAAAATCTGCAAACTTGTTTACTGTGAGTGGCTTTGTCATAGCATCAACAATCATTTCATCAATTTCACAATATGAAAGCACAATCGCTTTTTGTTCAACCCAGTCATGAATGTAATGGTGTCCGACATCAATATGTTTGGTTCTTGCACTGATCTTCTCAATGGTTGCAATCTTAATGCATCCCTGATTGTCCTCATATAAGACCGTGGCTGAGACACTGGTTCTCCAAGATCTTCAAGTAACTGCCACAACAAAAATGACTTCTTGACTGGCATAGGCAGCAGCGATGTATTCTGCCTCTGTAGAAGACAGCACCACTGAGATCTGTTTCTTGTTGAACCAGGATACAAGACTGTTTCCTAATTTGAACAAGTATTTGCATAGGTTGTCACTCGCCCAGAGTACACATATCCTGTGAGGTTTTAGTTGCCAATTGCTGACAACTTTAAACTCAAGCCTGTTGTGTCTTTGAGATACCTCATAACATTTTTATTGAATTCCAGTCTCTTTCACATGGTTTATTTACATGCCTGCAGAGAAGTGGCATGGCTGCTGCAATGTCTGGACATGTAGTGGTTGAAGTTACAGAAGTGCCCCCACTGCTTGTCTGTACTGCTCATTAGATGGTAGAAGATCTTCCTCTTCTTCCACCTTTGGATAAGCTATGTCCATGGGTGGGCTCACTCCTTTAGCCTCAGTCATATTGAAATGTTAAAGAATTGAATCAATGTTTGCACTCTGGATCAACAGAAAACTGCCATTATCCCATGCTGTATGTCATAGGTTCATAGATGTTTACTAGGCTAACGACCATAAGGGCCTTTTTAAGTCTAGCCATGCATCCCAAATCTCTGATAAGTTTTGATACCCTTGATAAGTGTAAGCCTGGGCCTGGGAGATGAACCATTTACAGGTTACCTCTGTCCATTAGAGACATAGTTGCCAAACCAGGAGTGAATTTCTGGTTTTCCATCCAATTGTCCAAATTGCACTTGAACTGGGTTAGGGAGGAACTCCACCTCACATGGATGGGGAGCATGTTCCATAGATGAGGTAGTCTATGGGATACATATATATCTCTCCAGCAGATCCTATTTATATCATAGGCAAGGTTTAGGTCTTTAGAATGGGTAACTCTGATGCTGTTTGTTTTGTGGATATGCAGGAGGTCCATCTGAGTGGGGTCTGAAAATGCCTCATATGCCAGGCATAGATCTCCGCTCAAAGGGCTGTAGGAGACAGAATACAAAGATAGGGCCTAGAGGTGGTCTGCATAGGATATATTACTTACGCCCTTTTCATGAGGAACCTCTGTGGACATTCCAATTGTTGGATATGCCTGGTTAGGAGACATTGTATTCAATGACAGGTCTAATTAATTCCTAGGTAATATGTCACCTCACCAATATCTTAGTTTTACAGAGCTGATTGAGTACCCTTATTAACTTTGCAATTTTGTCATTTTTTTGTAAGCAGTAATCAAGTTATCCACATAGACTAACAGATGCATCCATTCAGTATCTATTATTTAGTGTATAGGCATTGATCAGCTTTGCTTCACATGAATCCTTCATCTAAGATCATAAGATCAGAGGAAGTTACTAGGCTATTGACCTGAAGACCTTACAAGCCTAGCCAAGAATGTAACCCATGTTCCTACAAATCAGCACTCAATGCCCCTGTCCAACAGGGGCACACGTGGAATCCCAGGGGTGTATTCTCTGTTCCCTATCTGGTTATCCAGGTGGCACCTAAAAAGGGTTAATGAGGTACTCTGCTTTACATAGAGTCTATTCCATAGAAGGGGTGTCTCTGGGACACAAATCTGTCCTGCCAACAAGTCCTATTGATGTCAGAGACCAGGTTAAAATCACATGTGCAGGTTACTCGAGTGGAGCTAGACTTGTGGATGTGCAGCAGTCCCATCTAGCAGAACTTTGTTTACTTTTGAGTTCCACGCTCTAGCAGCTTGTTTAAGACCATGCAGGGATTTTTGCAGTTTGCAAACAAGATGCTCTTCTCCACTTTTCACATATCTTTCCTTCTGTGACATGTATATTTTCTGTTCTATATCTCCACTAAGAAAAGTTGTCTTGATATTGTGATGTTTCGCAATCATTTTCTTTAAATTCACCACTGTCATCAACATTCTGAAAGCACTTTATTTGACAGCTGGTGCAAAAATAGCATTATAGTCTTAGCCACATTTTTGTTAGTAACCTTTTGCAACTGACCTTGCCTTGTACCTGCAGGCTTTCCCTTCAGAGTCACATTTCACTTTAAAAACTCATTTACATCATATTACATTTTTGCATTTGGGTAGCTCTGAAGGTGTCCATGTCTGGAGTTCATTGAGTAATGTCATTTCTTCATCAGTAGCTCTAATCCACATTTGCTTCTCATGTGGTGGTAGTTTTGCATCTCTTCCCATGAACTGCTCAGCGTGAACTGTTGTGCAAGTCATATAAGACAAACGTTTAGGTGGGATACCGTTGTTGATTCTTATTGATTTCCTGACTGAAGTAATTTGTGATTCAGTGTCATCTTTATCAATTTTTGAATTGTCTGCAATAATTTCTATTTCTATGTAGCTTTGTTCTTGTTTTTCTTGTGACATGGATATGGATTTTTCCTCAGGCTGAACAGTTTGTGTCAGTTCCTGAAACTTTAAACACACAGAACTTTCATCAACAATCACATTTCTGCTGACTGTTGCCTTGTTTGTGTCTGGATGTAGAACTCTGTATCCTTTTTGAGACTCACTGCAACCCACAAGTACACCTTCCTTTGCACATGGATCCCATTCTGTATGTTTTTTCTTTGGAATGTGCACATGGGTTTTACTTCCAAAAATGTTGGTGTGTCTTAAATCTGATTTCTTTCTCTTCCACAGTTCATATGGAGTTTTCTCTGTTGTTTTTCCTGGCAAGCAGTTTTGGAGATTACATGCAGTCATGATAGCCTCTCCTCAGTATGTGGTTGGCATATTAGCATTAGAAAGCATCTTTCTTCCACTCTCACAGAAAGTCTGATTCCTTCTCTCTGCAACCCCGTTTTATTCTGGGTTATATGGTACAGGCGTCTGGAACATAATTCCATGTGTTCTGAAAATGGCTTGTGTTGTGCCACTTGTATATTCAGACCCTTTGTCTGTGCACAGTACTCTGGACATTCTACCAAATATATTACTTACTTGAGTTAAATACTGTTCTAGTTTTGCTGGTACTTCATCCTTGTTGTGCAACTGGGACAATATGGTGTACCTGGAGTAATTGTCAATGAAACTTAAGAAAATACCTCTTCTTTCCTGGAGTTTTTCATTGGACCACAAGGATCTGAATGAATTAATTCCAGAGGTTATTAAGCTCTGCTGTTGCTCTGCTTTGGAAAAGGCTTTTGTGTCATTTTTCCCTTAATGCAGCTGGTACATTTCATTATTTGATCACAATGGCTAATTTTTACACTACTTTCATAATTACCCTCAACTATGTTTTTTTATTCTGTCAGGACTCCTGTGCCCAATAGATCTGTGCCAAGTGTGAAAGCAGTTTGAATGCTTTTCCTCTTTGGCTGTATTAACCATTTCACTGCAGTTCGACCAATAGAGTTCATCAGTGATTTTGACTTTTGCAAGTAAGCAATCCCCTTTTGTGTTGACACAACTGTCACCGTGGAAAGACACTACATTGCCTTGGTTTGTAAGCTTCTTCACTGACAATAGGTTACTTTCAAGATCAGGCACATACAGAACATTTCTCACGTGTATGTTTCTGGTGATATTGTGAGAGATAGGACAGTAAATAAAAACATCTCTGATTCCTTATGACTTTATTACCTGCCCATTAGCTGTGGTGATTTTTTTCTGTTTTGCTTTGATCGAGTTCACTGAAGAAATTTCTGTCATTTGGTCATGTGACATGTAGCTCCTGAGTGAACACCATGCCTGCACAGATGAGGCACTACACTTGGACTCAAATGTATACTCATTGTCAGAAGTGACATCTGCTTCTTCATTGACATTCTTAGCTTGTAGTGACTTAGCTTATCTTTGCATTCTAGCTTTTCAGATTATGCAATCTGCTTTTAAGTGCCCTGTTTTTTACACATAAAGCATTTACATCTTTCTAGCTGCAAATTATTGTTGTATTTCTGTTTTTCATCTTTAAAGCAGCTTCTGTACTGGACATACTTTTACTGTTTATGCTTTTATCATGCACTTGTATTCACCCACAAGTTTGCATTTAACATAGTCTAATGTCAGTTCACCATCTGGATGTACACCAAATGTTGCAAAAAGTGTCTCATAACTTTCACGTAGACCACTAAGTAAAAGTGCTTCAATGTGAAAGTCGTTTATATCCTCTTAAGTTTAATGCCTCTTACCCTTTCAACCATTTCTAAGGTATGCCTTATATAATCCTGCATATCCTGTTTTTTCATCATCTTGGTCTGATATAGTTTTCTAATTAAACAGAGTTTATTGCTGGGATTAGCTCTTTCATGTACCTGTTGCAATTACTCCCACATTTCTTTAGTGGTTTCACAGTTGCATATATGTATATTTTGATCATCATCTATGCAAAGAGAAATCGTGCTCTGAGCTTTTTGATCCTTTCCTATCTACTCATCTGTGGGTTACGATGGTACCTTCTCTTATTAGAAGCATCCTTATCTTGAATTTTACCAAGACTGGTAGTTCTGGTTCATCAGATTCACTACTGTAAGCTTTGCTGAAGTGTCGGGAGCCATCTTTACCATTTTTCTCCTTACTTTATCTGTCACTGTGTCTTGCACTTATTTGCTGTATCTGGTTGCATCTGGGTGCCAGAAATTCTGGGTGCTTGGTCCCATAACCTGTTAGAAACACTTCTTCTGGGTAACCGATCATTACAGATCATAATATTCATATCAGTTCTATAAGTAATCCTTTCTCATTAAGAAGAATAGTTATTAGCACATAGTCCATTATTTCTCTCAGTCCCTTTCAGCCATTATCACTTTTATTCTGTTTCTGCATCCCCTTAGCTGTTCAACAGTGCTCATTTGCAGCATCCAAGGATACTGAGAAGATGTCCAACCAGGGCTTCTCCTTTCATCTGTCTTGTCTGTGTATGACTAAGACACTTTGACATCATCCCTCCTCCTGTATGTTTGTTTTGTCCCATCTAGATTTCTCTTTTTAGTCATCATTCCCTGAGCCCTGGTTCCTTTTCTGTAGAATGTTTCTGCGGGGGATCCTCCTGTTTGCCTTTTTGCTCATGACTCCAGGTTTTGACACCTTGTTGCACTGGTTCTTCACACTGACCATTTGGTAACACACTGAACTCTCACTTTAGGACATGCATGGCTGCCTCTCATGTCACTTTCTTTGCCGTTTGCCTGGAAGCCTGAGAACTCTGCTTACTTTACCACTTTGACATTTCCCAAATCATCTCACACTCAGATATATTTCCCCAAACTATCTTTTTAGGTGCTCCTGTACTTGTACTTTTGCAATAAAATTCCTGGCCTTTTCCTTTTTACCTTAAAAGATTTTTTCTCCATCTGCTTCCAGTTTCTCTGTAATTACTTCTGGATAAACTGGTTGTACACTGTAAATGCAACTGTTACACTTTTCTATTTCCATTCATCCTTTGCTTTAAGGTAAACAACATTGACAAATAGTCAACTGCAAAAATCAGGCAATATTTATCCAATGATTATCCTTTTGTGCTATTAACTAATTTTGTATATGGGCCAACTGCATTACCATAAGGACACAGTGATGGCAATTAGTGCTTTCCCGTCTTAGATGACCAACCCTACATATTCTTTCTACTGCAGGATTCAGGTGTCAGACTGTATCTTATTATGGAATTTATTAGACTCCAAAGATCTTTATCTGCAACAGTCTCTTACTGACCCTTAATTCATACACTGTTACTATGTTAACTTTTTAAATCATCAATCTTTAAGTGCTGCTTCTGCATATCTGAACTTACTCCATAATCGTATCATGCAATGCCACAGTTCTCACTTACTGCATGATCGTGTCATGCAATCTCACACTTTTCTATAACTTCTTCGCATCTGGTTCTGCTACCCAGCTATTCTTCTAGCTCTAGTATTCATTTATGCTCTTTTTTGGCTGCACTCTGATATGCTTCAATCTCTGCCACCACAAGCAAAGTCTACCCAAACAATATTAGCTGGCACTCATCCAATGAGATATTTTTAAACACTTCCACTAGTCAGGATTGCCTCAATTGCTCCCCTTCCCTGTTAAATACTGACTTTGCTGCTTTTACTGTTAGCTCCATTAATTAATAACTGCTATCAAATCAGCACAGAGCTCACTTTTCACACATCTGTCTTGCTACAGACCTCAACTCAGCAAAAGATAATTATTGATACTAGCTGGCTATCACCCATTATCTTCTTCTGTGACTGCAGACAACATATTTTGTTCACTGATCAAATCATTTTTTAATGTGACATACAAAGTCTAAGCATGTTCATGTTCATAGGTTTATAGGTAGGTACTTGGCAATTGGCCCTAGGGCCTATATAAGCCTAGCCAAAAAAGGTACCTAGGCTTTCGCCACCCAAGAAAATTATTTTCCTGTGCCCCTGTCAAGCAGAGCCACAGAGGTGATCCCCAGGGTGAATTTCCTATTTCCCATCCAATCATCAAGATTTTTCTTAAAGAGCATGCTAATGAGGAGCTTTGTTTGATATAGATAGGTAGTTTGTTCCAGAGTATGGGAAGTATCTGGGACAGGAGCCTATCCCTTCAGCATGTTCTCTTTATTGTGGTGACAAGGTTTAGGTCTCTAGAGTATGTAGCTCAGAGGGATTGGGATTTCTTTAAGTGGAAAATATCCAACAGCTCTGGGTTTGACATAGCTTTGTATGTTAGGCAGAGATTGCCTCTGAGTAGGTGATATGTGACAGAGTAAAGCTGGAGTTTTTTGAGACGGTCTGCATATGGCATCTGTTTGCGGCTAGTAATCGTCTTTCTGAGGTATTTCTACAGCCTTTCCAGTTGTAGATGTTTTGTGAGGTGCATACCAAATGGGGCATTGTACTCTATAATGGGTCTAATGAGTGACGAGTAGAGGGGAACAATTACCTCTTCTTTTCCTGGATGAGAAACCTTTTGTGATGAGGTGTGCTATGTAGAAGGATTTCCTGACTACTGTGGTGATCTGATTATCAAAGGAAAGACTACTGTCCACCTGTGTCCCAAGATCTCTTATCACACTTTCTGTGTTAAGAAGCCTACCACCTATGTTGTAGCTCATGAGTACAGAGTTTTTACCAAAGGGGATGACAATGCACTTTTTGGCATTGAGCTTGAGGCCATAGCTTTGACACCAGGCATCTGTCTCAGTGAGGCCCTTTTATAGAATTCCACATTGTTAGGAGTTTCGATTATGGCTCCTAGTTTGCACTCATCTGAAAACTTCATTAGCCTTAGCCAAAGACCTTCTGTGTTAGCCTGTACTTCAGAGAAGTAGATACCAAACAGGAGAGGACCCAGGACTGACCCTTGTGTAACTCCACTTGTCACTGGTCTGAAGTTGGATTTGGAGGCTGCTACTTTCACAGTGTGGGTTCTGTCAGTGAGACAGTTGGCAACCCATCTTGTGACATAGGGATTTATAAAACAGAAAAAACGGCAAAAGGCAGCTGTAATGGTTAGTGAAATAGTAGATGGACACAGTAGGTAAACCCAGGAAATAGCGTAACAATATTTTTATTTCCGCTTTCGTCCGTAGACTTCTTCAGAATGAAATACAAGAACACAGCCTCTCATTAAATACACAACTAATTAATACAATCATAAAATCAATTATCCAATTAATTAAATACATCTTATTAATAAAAAAACTTTTAAATGACATGTTTAAACGCAGAATAAAGCTCATAAGATATGTAAACATATTAAATCATCAGTTTTGTCTATTCTTAATGCTTGATCTTTTATGAAACATTTCATATTGATGGAATCATTAAGCCCTGGTGGTTTATCTGCCTTCAACCTGATTTGCCATTCTGCTTCCTTACACGCCAATGTGTTTTTAAAATCCCCTTCCCTCAAACATCTATTACCTACATATAATACTGAAAATAAAAATTTATGAAATGCTTTGCATATTAAAGAGTGTTTATAAAGAGCATTCTTGTCATCTTTAATTTTTATGCTATATAAATGTTCCCTAATTCTTACTCTTAATTCTCTTGTCGTCATGCCGATATAAAATGCCGGACATGATGAACAAAGGGCAATATACACAACACCTACACTTCTACAATTTACATAACTTGGAACTGCTATAATTTTTTCTGATGTACATACAGCAATATAGGGACCTACTGAAATATACCTGCACATGTTGCAATCTTTGCAACAGTGCATGCCCTTCTTAGCTGTTTGCATGCCATAGTTAACAATATTATTTTGTGCTAATAACTTTTTTAAATTTCTATCATTTCTATGTACAAAAATTGGTGCATCACCTAAAATATCTACCATTTCTGCATTACCCTTTATTATTTGCCAGTTTTTAGTAATGATTTTCTTAATATGGTTATTGTCCATATTCATTCCAAGACTACAAATTGTGTTCTGTTTCCATGTATCATCTTTAAATCTTTCATTAATTCTAACATGGGTCTCTGTTAAATTTAATATAGGTGCAAAATCATTACTACGTCTAGAAAGTACGGTATCCGCTGTTTCATCCAATTGAGCAGCCGGATAACCTCTATCTATAAATAATGATTTGATAAACAAAAATTCATCTATAACATCAGAATCTTTAGATGTTATCCTACTGGCTCTGATGAACTGGCCTTTAGGAATATTGGCAATTACATGATTAGGATGACCACTTCTATAATGTAAGTAGCCATTATTGAAAGTTTTCTTCCTGTGTATGCTACTATGAATTCTATTCTCACTACAATCCCATTTCAAATTTACATCTAAAAAATCTACTGTAGTACCTTGTTCCCCTATCATGAATTTGATATAAGAGGATAAAGAGTTGATGTAACTTGTAAATTCATTGATATTGACTCTATTTTGATCAAAAATGAAAAATAAATCATCAATAAAACGACACCAGAATATAATTTTAAATTTCTCAATTAATAACGGCATACATTGATGCTCCCACAAGGCCATAACAACATTAGCATATGCTGGGGCAGCCGGAGATCCCATGGCTGCTCCCTTTGTTTGTCTATAATAAATTTTTTCAAAAAGAAAAAAATTATTTTCTAAAATGATCTCAAGAAATCTACAAATTAAACTAACGGTGTTTATGGAAAAACCTTTGTAATAATTAATCAAAAAATTCCTTACTGCTTCAATTCCTAAATCTTGAGGAATACAAGTGTATAATGACACTACATCTGCAGTTAACATTACATGCCTATCAGGATGAAAAGAAAAAGTAGAAAAAAAAGCATTTAATTTATCCAGAAAATGCCATGAATCTTTTAAGTACGAAACTTCATTATGTACAGTAGGTCCCAATAAAGCATCTATTACTAAGGCCAGTCCTTCAGTTATTGAATGGGATGAGGACACTATTGGTCTAAATGGTGGACTGGTCAATGATTTATGACATTTCGGTATTCCAAAAAATACCCCTATACGTGGTTGTTCTATCACACAAAAATTATAGAGTTCATGACTAATGTCACCATCCATTAGGGCTTCATATAAATATGAATATATGTCACGCTGTCGCTTATGTATTTCTGATAGCGTGATAACCTTATATTCATTATTATTATTTAGAAGTTTTAAAATACCCTGAACATAATCTTCCTTAGTCATAACCACAATATTATTGCCCTTATCACTCTTCATGAACCTATATTTGGAACACAAACCCTGTAAATTTTTCAGAGCTTTATTTTCTTCATCTGAAAGATTATAAGTGCATTTACGTTTACTGTTAAGTGTAGCATCTATGTCTTGTATACAAACTTCCTCAAATATATTTAAGGTATGATGTAACCTAGGACAAAAATTAGAAGGTTTTACAAATACTTTGTTAGTAGTAGGTACATTATGTAATAAATATCTTAAATTAAGCTTTCTTACATATTTTTTTATATCTAACACAGTATCTACATAATTGGCCTTGCATTTAGGAACAAAATTCAATCCCAAAGTCAAGATATTTTTTTTCATGGACCGTAAAGACATGGTCAGTCAAATTAATGACACTAAAATGCCCACCACATGAATTTAAATTTCGTCTCCCGATGACTGGGAGTTCAGAAAAGTCCTGCTCCTTGTTAGAACTGTTTTTGCTGAGTTTTGAAGGCAGATAAACCACCAGGGCTTAATGATTCCATCAATATGAAATGTTTCATAAAAGATCAAGCATTAAGAATAGACAAAACTGATGATTTAATATGTTTACATATCTTATGAGCTTTATTCTGCGTTTAAACATGTCATTTAAAAGTTTTTTTATTAATAAGATGTATTTAATTAATTGGATAATTGATTTTATGATTGTATTAATTAGTTGTGTATTTAATGAGAGGCTGTGTTCTTGTATTTCATTCTGAAGAAGTCTACGGACGAAAGCGGAAATAAAAATATTGTTACGCTATTTCCTGGGTTTACCTACTGTGTCCATCTACTATTTCACTAACCATTACAGCTGCCTTTTGCCGTTTTTTCTGTTTTTTACTTGTTGTTGGATCTTTTTGGGGAGTTACATAGGGATTTATACCTAGTTTAGTGAGTTTATCTATAATTCCAGAGTGGTAGATGGTGTCAAAAGCCTTGGCGAGGTCTAGATAGGCTGTGTGAACCACCTTACCCTCATCTACGTCTTCGGTGTCTGCTTCAAAAAAGTCTATTAGACTTAGAAGACATGATCTGCGATTTACAAACCTGAACTGGGTGGGGTCCAGAGTTTGGAGATTACCAATGTCTTTGTTTATAAGTTCCATGATGATACGTTCCATGGCCTTGCAGACCAGACTCGTCAGGCTAATGATGCGGTAGTTCCTGGAGTCTGTGGTGGATCCCCCTTTGTGGAGTGGGATAACCATCAATGTGCACCATTCAGTGGGTGCAAAGCCTGAAGTGAGGCTATGATTTAACAGGGTGCTTAGGTGGGGTACCAGTTTGTTCTGCAGTTCATGTAGAACGCAGCCTGGGATGTTGTCAGGTCCTATGGATGCTGTGTTCTTGGCTTTGGAGAGTGTGGTTTTTACTTGTGCAGCCATGATTACAGGAACTTTGCATTCTTCTGGTATAGAGATGGCTTCTTTAGGGGGTGGGGGTGGGGTAAAGTTAGCACTGAACCTATCTGCCAGGATGTTGGCAATATCAGTTGATTCTATATATTTAGTGCCATTGTACTGCAACTCAAAGCAGATGTGAGTGTTGCCATTGCGATTCTTGACATAGTTATAGAATGCTTTGTGGTTGTCTTTAGAATCAGTGATGATTTTGTTTTCGTAACTAGCTTTGGAGAATTTTATGAGGGATTTCAGCTTCTTACTGAGGCTGACCAGGGAGTTCCTGCAATCATGGGATTTTACTCTTTTTTGCAACAGTTTCTTTCTTCTGTTGTAGAGTTTGTTTATGGCAGGGGACCACCAGATTGGCTTCCATTTTTTGGAGAATAGTGTCTTGGTTGTGTTAAGGATAGCACGATCCATGCCCTTGTGTAAGTGCTTATAAAGTGCAATTGTGTAGGATTCAGCAGTCGTACCTCTATTGTCCATCTGCATGGGTGTCGTAAAGTTTGCCACTTCTGTCTTAAGAAGCGTGAAGTTGGCTTTGTAGAAATTTTTTTACAGTGGTTTCCCTAAAGGGGGGTGGGGGCGGGATGTGGATGTCTAGGGTGATTAGCTTGTGGTTGGATCTGACCAATGAGAAATTGCCTCTGGTGTGGAACATAGGTCCCCCATGTTGGTAATGACCAGGTATAGATGTGTGGATAAGTTGATCCAAGGCATTGGATTTTATGAATTCCAGAAAACATTGAGTAAAAGAGTTGGTAAATGAGTAGTTTTCCCAGTTAATGGTGGGGCAGTTGAACTTGCCCATTTTTAGGGTGTTTGGTTGTACCCTAATATTTTCCATTGTATCACAAAATGAGGAGTGGGAATCCTGGGGCATGGTGGGGGGTCTGTAGCAAGTTACAATTTGAATTGTGGTCTTGCCCAGAGTTAGTTGCACTTGGATAATCTCGGATGCATTATGTTGAACAACTAGCCTGGAGGTGTGGATATCTTAATGAATATGGACACGCCTCTGCCTTTAGTGTTTCAGTCCAGGTTAGGTGGCCAAAAGATGTGGTATGAATTATAGCCTGGTAATGCAGGGGTGCTCTCTGGAGCCTTGAACCAGTCACTGCACAGATGTCAATGTTCACCATTTTAAGGAGTGCTTCGAATGAGGGCATTTTGAGGTTTAGACTTCTAGCACTGAGTAGCATTACCCTCATATTTTGCTTGCTTGTACCTGTTATGGTGGTGAATTTGTCATTTGAACCTTGTCCAAAAAAGGCATTATAGGGGGTGGCAAGAGCGTTAGCCAGCATCCGGAATCTCAAGGGTGACAGGTGCAGGCCATCTCTGGCAAAGCATCATGGTCTGTTGATCTTGTCATTCCCAGGCAAACAGATACTGGATCCCCTTAGAATGACACCAGAAGTTTAGCCAATTGTTGAAGTCAAATAATTTTGTCCTTGTACTATGGTATCATTCTGGGTGATGGCAGGATGCTACTCAGGGATAGGGTCATACCTGCCTGGCCATCAAGATCGGAGAGCTTTTCCATGTCTCTTTTCATGTAGTCCAGGGAGGTATGTCTCAGGTCATTCACACCAACAGGGACAATGACAAAGTCATATTTGTACTTGTTGTGGAGTGACCTGAGTGCATGCATTATGTGGCAGATCCTGGCACCAGACAGACAGCTAACAGTAACTTTCTCCTTGTTTAGCCTGGTGAGTGGAACATCAGTGTGCCTAACTATAGAGTCACCTATGACTAGAGTGTTGGGTACGTTATTATGACTTATGGGCTGTGGTTAAGTGGCACACTGAGTTTGTAGGCTATGTGTCATTTGGGCTGTGTTGGGGGGTGGAGGTTCCTTGTGTTTCTGCTCTGGAGGTCTCTGTTGTTTGGGCAGATTTTTATTGATAGCCTCTGTGAATGTAGGTGCATGTTTTGTGTTTCTATGTGTGTGTTTTGGTGGTGTAGGTTTTGCAGGACTATGTGATGAGTGTGGTGTGGTGCAAGTGTTTAGCTTCTCCTCTTGACTGTCTAGTCCAGTCTTGGGTGAAGAGAGCTTTGCTTCCAGTTTGGCTATATAAGTGCATCTCTCACAGGTTGTAGTGCTGGGTGGTAGGAGGAGAGGGTTGTCTGTGTACATGAGGCAATTGCTGCATTGCCCCATGATGCCCAGATTCATCAGGTAGACAGGAGAAAACACTGGGAACTGACTCTTAGACATGCCTGGATAGGTGCTTATTTATTAAGTACTAAAAACTCTTTTCCTCTAGACAACTGAGGAAAGTTGAGTGTTGTAGTCATTTGTAGCTTATTTAGTGCTTACAATGAGTTTTGAACAAGTGCAGAGCTCAAAGAAACAGATTTGAGTGCTAAAACTAAAAAAAACTGGCTAGTTCTAAGGGAAAAGTTGAAGAACAGACTTTATGGCGCAGGGAATACTTTAACTTTAGCTAAGCAGTGATGCATAAAGTGCATTTTTTTAATATAACAGTAGTAAATGAGCAAACTGATTTAAACAAATTAACCAATTAACCAATAAAAAGCTAAAAACTGAGTGTACACTCACTAGCAAAGTGCAACTCAAATTTAAAAAGATATGTATGTATGTATGTATGTATGCATGTATGTATGAGAAACAGATATGAAGTTCTACATTTACAAATTCAAATTATGCATAAAAGAAAGCTTGCGTATTAACATGATATAAATATAACTAGTTTCAGTGTCGCAGCAGGTAACACATTCACCATTGGTGAAGAAGTCTGTGGGTTTAACAACTACAACTATATTGTCTGTGTATGTCAACATGACTGGAATCACCACCTGCTTTTGTATCACATATCTAGAATCATTTTATAAGCTAATTCACTCACTGTTTCATTTGTTACAATATAGACAATATTCCACTCCTGAGACATCCTTGTCTTATACCATACTTCATGCATATTTTTTTACTCAGTCAGCCATACACTAATGGTTTTGATCTGTTGTTTTTATATTCTGACATACACACTCTCCTAATTCTATTACCATTTCTTCCCTTCTCCATAACATCATTTTCTACTGTATCAAATTCCTTGCTGATGTCACCCATCATAAGTTTACATCCTCCCTTTTACTTATAATACCCACAGTTTCTCTCATAACACATAACACTTCTTGACATTCCTTCCCTTTCATACAATATATACATTCTTCCATAATATAGGTTTATACGTTTATAGATTAGTACTAGGCTAACTGCCCTTGCAAGTCATTTTAAGCCTAGCCAATTATTCCCTGTGAGATTCAAACCCTGTACCTTGTGTTTGTAAGGCAAACACCTTAACCATTAGGCCATCCTCCCAACCATATCCTTTATTCTTCCTCCCATTCTCCTCTGTGTTATTCTCATAAAAATGTCATAAATTGTGCCATTTAGTCTGATGGGTCTCCAATTCTTCCCTTCATTCTTACCTTTTTTCCACATAAATTTTAATATGCCACTACATAAGTCTTCATAAACAAACCCTTCCTTCAACCATTCATTCAGTAAATTTACAAAATAATTTTTTTGTCAATCCATTAATTTCTTGAACATTCCATACCATGTGCCATCTGGGCATGATGCTGAATCAACATTTACTTCAGTAATAGTAATTTCTTTTTTCAAATTCTTCCATAATTCAGTCTGGATTTTTTTTTATTTTCCATTTTCTCTTATTTTCTTTCTTTTACTCATATACATATTTCTACATGCTATACTACCATACTCTGTTTGCTCTTGTGTTCTTATAACTTCTCTTTTCACATTTTTTATTTCTCTCATTATACCAATATCCTCTTATTACTATTTTATCTAAATATGCTGAAGCATCCTCCCTTCTCCCTTGTAAGTAATATCTCTCCCTAAACAGTAATGCCTTCCTTTTTCTTGATTTCTTAAAAATATTTATTTTTACATATCATAATACTCTTTTGTATTATTATTTAAATTACATAATAATTATGTAACATATTTCTACGTTTCCTCATATTTCACTTTCTCTTCCTTTCTTATGTCATACTGCTATTGAATAACAATGCTTTTTATACTTCTTTTAAAGTTCAATCCACCGTTCAGACCAGTTATTTGATCTTCCATAGCTGCAATACTTCCCAATCTCCAATTTCATCTCATAATTTCTCTTTTATTATTTTTATTCCCTTTCCTATTTTAAAATACTCCCTTGCTTCTATTACCTCCATCATCTCCATCCATATTGCTAAATTCCCTGGAAAAACATCACAACTGATTGCTATCCATAAGCCTTCTGATAATACAAAATAATCAGTTTCAGATTAGAGTTTTCCCCTTCTGTAAGTTAATTGACTTTTGTACCCCACAGCTAATTCTCCACATTTTATCACTTCCTGTATTTTTTTCATCTTTCCCTTTATTTTTACATTTTCCCCTTAACTCACAAAGTCCCCTGCGATTAGAATTCTCATGCTAATTACCACATACTACCAAACATATCTGATGACACAGATTCTTTTTTCATTGCTAGTAACTTATAGATATAATGTTATAATTCTATAAACATGTTCTGCCGACCTCACAACCACAATAGTTAACCTTCCTATCTTTACTAACATTTCATCTAGTATTTTCATTGATTTTTACACAACGCAGGCACTCCAAAACAATGTTCACTTCCTAAGATCCATAGTATATTTTCACACCACAATTTTTCTGTTTGCAGTATTTTTTTCACTTGTCAGAAATCTTACATCCTTGAATGGAATAAATCCACATCACATTTAGCAGATCATTTCAGTATCAGTGTCCTTCTTACAGTGTTAACAATACTGTTCACATTTACTGAAAGTACTCTAAAAGTGCTTTTTTCCTAATTTAATATTTTCCCTGAATTTATGCACAAATAATCCTTGATTCCCAGAATCAATTTTTTTTACTGGCTAGAACTTAAAAAAATATTAGTATTAATACTTTCTCCTGACCTTTTTATTTCCTGAATGCAGCCTCTCTCCTCATTTTCCCTCCATATTGTTTTCTTCTTCACCTAGTTCAATAATTTCCCAGCCTCTTATTGTCCATCATAGATGTTTTCTTCCCTTTATCATTCTTTTTTGTTATTTACTGTTTGCTCTTGGCAATCCCCCCAAAAGTGTCACATTTTATGTCCTTTCTCCCCACTCTGGTCACATTGCACCTTGTCGCCATCATTAATTAAGTGCAAAAAGTCCAAAGAAAAGAAACATGATTTTGACCATTATATCTTAATGTCTCTGTATGACCAGTCACAAAAATAACATATGGCAAGTGTTTCACCATGTTTTTTCACATTACAAAACAGTTTCCATCTTCCAACCTCCATCCTCCATTCCATAAGCTTCTATCTTTTCTCTTCCCTAACTTTCACAATATTATCAACAGTTTATACGGAACCTGAATGCATATTTTAATGTCTCCTTCTTCCAATTAACCAGTTCTAAACTGCAAAATAACATTTTTTACACTTAAGTTACTACCAGAAACAAACAATTGTTCAACAGATAAATGTCCTTCCTTTTGTTACACATCAGTTTCAAATGTTATGTCACAAAAAGTCTCTGTCCCAATATGTATAAAAGACCAAATTTCTTGAGCTTTAAAATTGCCACATAAATAATATATGTCTATTCCATTGTATTTTTGTTCTTATTCTTACAGTTGTCTTTCTCTTTTTTTAAATATTTTACTTACAGTTTGTTGCTCCTGTCCCATTTTGCCAGCTGTTACTGTTGCATATACTTTAGTTATTGCATTTTCTGGTGCCACAAAACCAAACTGCTTCTCAGTTTGTTGCTGCTTTCCTCTTTAACTTTCCTTTCACTGCTGCATAAGTTTTAACTGCTACATTCCCTGCTATCACATTACCTGGCTCCTTTCCCACATTACTGTCCTCAGCACTTCCAAAAACGTTCTCTGCCATCTCACCCCATGAAATAATAGTACTTCCTCTGAATGACTATGTTTGATTATTTTTAACAGAACAACATTTGCGAGTCCTCCTGCCACCAGTTTTGTTATCTGCCCCACTTCATTAGTCCTGCTTACTTTCTTCTCCTTGGAGACAGATAAATTCTGCGCATTTGTTACATCCACCACATAGGAATCTTTATTTATATTTTGAAGCTCCATATTAAACACATTTTACTCAAGATTCTCACTTTCTACCTCCAAACTATCCATAGCTTTTCTCTCCTCTCTAAGCTGTTGCTTTCCTAGGGCCTCTTCCCTGGAGCCCTCCAGCACCATCTAGCAGCTCCAAAGTGTAGAGGAAATTACTTGATGCCCTGGCCAGATTTCTCCTTGTAGTATAAATACCACCTAGGGTCTCCCCTGAAAACAGGCCACTATCATAATAGGGCTAACCCAGTCAACAAAAGGATAAATATAAAAATAAAAATCCATCTAGCATAATTAGATTAAATGCATGCAGTCTATTTTTTTAAGAAATCAGATTACTATGATTATATGTTTTTTCATTGTTTGAGTTCCCAAGTCATAGGATCATAGGCTCATAGGGAATTACTAGGCTGATGGCCCTAGGACCTAAACAAGCCTTGCCAAGTTGAAGCCCTGTTCCCAAGAGTGAGTATAAGAAGCAGTTTGTACAGTTTTACCCTCATCTAGGGCCTTGGTGACTGTCACAAAGAAGTCTACCAGGTTTAACAGGCATTATCTCTCCTTGATGAATCTGAACTGGGTAGGGTCAAACGTTTGGAGATTACCTATATTTTTATTGATAAGGTTCATGATGATACGCTCCATGGTCTTACAGATAAGGTTAGTTAAAGTGATAGGTCTGTACTTCCCAGGGTCAGTGGAAGCATCCCCTTAAAGAAGGGGGGGGGGGTGACAGTGGCTGTTTTCCATTCTTTTGGGATGGACCTAGTTCTTAAACTATGATTGAAATGGGTACTTAGTAGTGTTGCTAATTCCCATTTTAATCCATTTAGAACACACTGTCTGTCTAGATACAGCAGTTTCTTATATATGAATAAAAAGGTATATTAGCAGAATCCTACTAGAGAAGAAGACATATTAATAAAGGAGGGGTCTCTGGATGCGTAATGTATATGTTATAGCTGTGAATACATGCAGATTTCATGCTGCACTTACTTAACCGGGGACCAGACACAAAGACCCATGTACAAAATATAAAAAGTGTAAAAGAACAGAACTAGCTGCAAATAATTGAAATGATATTTTATTGTAAAATATAAAATGATCAAAGGTAAGGGAGAATGTTATAGATAAATAAAGGGGTAGATAGTTACAACTCTTCTCTGTCCATTTTGGAGGTCTTCTGTAACTGGGTTGTTATTATTGTGTTTCCCTTTTTTGGATGATTATTAAACCTATGAATATACTGTATTGTACACTGTGGGGCACTCTAACTTGGATCTTTGATCTAGTGGTAGAGTAATACTAAAAAACAGAATCGATAGCCACTCAAGTGACAGAGGCAGAGTAAGAAGCAATGCCAGTAAAGGATAGAGTTGGAACATACTAAAGTGGAGGACATTTCCACCAGCTGCCAGCGAGTTTGGTTCTAATACTCATTTTCAGGTTGTTTGGAAAAAGGGTATGATGAAATGTACATATCACCCATGTAACATGGCTGCCATTTCTTTCTGGGGTATGGTTTAAATCCATATAGATAACTATATACCACTCTGAGCAGATCCCTGTTTTCCAGAACTGAAATTCAAAGACTGAGTCAGCACTCATTGCAGTTCCTGTAGAAAACCAACAAAGCATGAACCTCTCCCATCATATAGTATATGATGCAGTACATGATCCTGTTCATAGTAACAATGCGGACCAGTAAGTGATAGGTTAATATGTGAGCCCCTTCAGTCACTGTTCCTATTGTTATAGTACTCCAGAATCAATACGGAAAAAACACAAATCTTCTTTCAGGCCATGATCCACATTCTATCAGTTAGATATCAAGGAGTCGTAAAGAGATATGCCCCTCATGCTTTTCTTTGAATCCAATCATTTTTTTTAAAAAACAAATAAGTACTGATGGACTGCAGCAACAAAAAGTATGTAATTCTGCGCATACTATCTACTTTCATGAGCCATGATGCAGAGGGGAGCATGTGCATATTCATAATGTGCACTATGCCTTTTTCATGTATTATAGTTAGCTAAATTAGATACCATGAAACTTGTACTGTATGTAATAAGTCCTGTGCCATGACATATCTCATTTATATATATAAAATGTATTTATTTCTTTGTTTATTTATATTACTTATTCATATATATTTTACCCTTTATTAACTGGGCAGGAGGACTGGTCCTTTGATCATTTTCAGCCAAAACCCAGTTCAGAGGCAAATACATGAGTTTTACGGAACATATACATCATGATTATTTACATTGCACAGTCACAATGCTGACTGTCCAAGGCTCTCTGATCTTCCTGTTGACACAAAGCCTGTGGCTTTAAGCTGGGGGAGGTATCTATAACATAGACTGATGGTGCTGCCAGTCAGGTTGTTCCAACAGAGCTATGTAGGACTGCTATGCATACAAGATCCTGTATAGCTTAGGATTTTCTTTTGAAGCTCTTACAAGTAGTACAATATATGATGTGTATGGGACAGAATTAGTAACCTTAATTGATCTTTAACCTCTCAGCTGTTACGTAAAAAATTAGGTCTAGGCAGAGAGAAAGAGACCTGTATAATCAGTGGCCAAAATTAATATGGCAGAAGATACAACGTCAGACAGACTCACTGAGTGCAATCTGGACGGGTCTGGTGAATCTGCAAGAAAGGGGGGGGGGGGGATTACACTCCATTCTGGTGTATCTCAAGAGAATGAGCGACCTGAATACCACATTTCCAAAAGGATTGGTGATGAAAAGGAAAAGCTTTTGTCTCTTTGGCATGATTTGTTCACCACAAGGCATTGTACCAGGACTGCAGGTCTGCACTGGAGCTGGTTTATTGAAATGCTTCTTTTATGAGTGCATCTGAATCAATGGAAAGAGACGTTTTATCCATTCATTTTGTTTACTAGTGTTGCTTGTTTCAATTAGCAGTAAGAGACTTTGTAGTTCTATGCCTAAGACACCCATTTTACTTCACTACATTGTCTTTGAGTGTTGATTTTCACTCAGAGATGACATTAGGCACAGATATAATATTGCTGCTACACACGAGATTTAACTGAGAACTTTTATTTTACCCAGAATTTCCTTTTCCTTAATAGAATGACTTTGTAACAAAAACTCTTGTTCATTTGTCATCATAGGTTTTATTACCTATAGGAGCAAAAACCTTATGGGACAATAAGGTTGTCAGTAGTACACATGCAGCTCCCATCACACACAGTTCAAAGCAGACACATAGAGCCACATATGCTGAGGCACATAAGTGTAACCTTCCTAAACCCCAAACACATCCTAGACAAAGTACACATAACAAATACTGTCAGCAACTCTGAATGCCATCTTTCAAAATAACACCCATGTCAACACATACAGCCATATTTCATGGAGCCTCTACTCCTAAGCCCATAAGGCAAATCACCACACAATCCAACATTTTGGTCATTGGAGACTCCATTTATTAGACCACAAGTACCAGTCTGACACAGTCATAGTACACGTGGGTGTAAATGACTTGAGACATACCTCATTAGACTATATGAAGAGAGACATCATGGAGTTCTCGGAATATGTGTCGCAGTCTGGTATGAGGCTAGCATTGAGCAACATTTTACCTTCTACAAGGATGATGAAACATTACAAAGAGAAGATGGCTGACTTTAATAATTGGTTTAGTTTCTAGTATCATTCTAAGGGGGTGCAATATTTGTCAGCATGGAAGGAGATGATCAACAGACCATGCTGCTTTTCCAGGGATGGTCTTCACATCTCCCCTCTAGACTTAAGAATATTAGTCAAAACACTGTCCTCCTCGTAGAGCCTTTTCTAGGTAATGCCAATCTGAAAGTACTTCTGATGTAGTAAATCAAAACAAAGAAAATCTAAAAGTGTTACTGCTCAGTGCTGTCTAAACAAAAAACTCCACTCCCTAGAAGCTCTCTTCACCCTAGAGAATGCTAACATGGTTTAAAGCTGCAGAGAGCACACCAACGGTGCAAGATTAGAATGCCTTCCACACATTTAGACCATGTAATAAACAGATAGGGACTATTTTATTTACATCAAAAATAAATATAACTCAAGGCTGGTCAAACAGGATAATGCACTTGAGCTTTTCCATATTCAAATCATCAAAAACAAAATCCCATACCACTTCCTTGCAAGCTATAGATCTCTCTCTATGAACCATGATACTCCATATCATGTATTTAAACTTATTGGAAATGCTCACCATCCAACCCAAAACCATATTGATGGGTGACTTTAATTATCCTAGGATTAACTGGGAGTCATATACGACATCAAACTTACAGATACAAAGATTCCTGGATTTTGTAAACACAAACTCCCTGGACCAGATTGCCAGTACACCAACCAGGTGTGCAACCATACTGGATCTGGTCCTAGATAATATGGGAGAGTGCTGTACATCCCTCTAGTGTAATGTCTTCTTTGGTAAGGTCAGACCACCAATGGTCTCCTTTAAAGTAGAAATAAAACTTAGAATCCCAACTAACCCTGGAATATTCAGAAACTACTCTAAGGCTAACTTCCAACTATTAAGTGATAACCTGGCAAAATTTCAAGCCTCCATAAATCCTGAGAACACTGCTGCCTACGCAGAACTGTTCACAAAATCCCTATACATGTTAATAGCTGAACAGAGACAGCTGTACCCACCAGAAAGAAGTACAGAAATAACTCAAACAACAAGTCATCCTGGTTGAATCACAACATCAATAGGCTGTATAACAGAAGGAATAAAACTGGGGCCAAATTAGGAGGTGAAGCACCCAGCATGATAAAAGCACATGCATCAAACTAAACAAACAACTCTGAGGACAAATAAAGTCTAGCAAAGCCATATTTGAGCTAAATTATGCCTGTCAGACCAAGGACAACTACAATGCATTCTTTAGCTATATCTGTAACCTCAAAGAAAATACACAATTGCCTGCAGAGGTCATTTTTATTGGAACTACCTATACTGCCTATACCTATACTGCTATATCTGCAACCTCAAAGACAATACACAATTGCCTGCAGAGGTCATTTTCATTGGAACTACCTATACTGAACCCAGTTTGGCTTCGTCAAGGGAAGATCATGCCTTCTGAACTTGGTCGACTTCTTTGAAACAGTCACCAAGGCCATTGATGAGGGAAAGGCAGTCCATACAGCCTACCTTGACCTTGCAAAGGCTTTCGACACAATACCCCACTCGGGTATTGTAGAAAAACTTACCAGCTTAAATGTAAACCCATATGTCACAAGATGGGTTGCAAACTGGCTTAAGGACAGAACCCACAGGGTTAGAGTTGCTGGCACCATGTCAGACTCCAAGCCGGTCACAAGTGGTGTCCCACAGGGCTCGGTCCTTGGCCCCCTATTGTTCGGCATCTACTTCTCAGAAGTACAGGCCAACATGGGAGGACTTTGCTGACAAAGTTTGCAGACGACTGCAAACTGGGCCATAGTGGAAAGTGCATCGGACACGGATATCCTTCAGAAGGGACTCACGGAAACAGATAGCTGGTGCCAGAGCCATGGCCTGAAGTTAAACGCCAAAAAATGTATAGTCATACCCTTCGGGAAAAACAAGGTAACCCCAAGCTACCATATAGGTGGCAATCCACTAAGCACAGAAGAGGTTATCAGGGACCTGGGGACCCATGTTGACAGTGGCCTTTTTGACACTCACATTGCTAAAGTGGTTAGAAAGACCTTCTACATTGCCCACCTGATCATGAAGGGATTCACATCCAGATCTAGTGAGGTCATTGTTCCCCTGTACTCTTCACTTATCAGACCAATGATCGAGTACAATGCCCCATTCGGGATGTATCTCGCCCGACATCTGCATCAATTGGAGAGACCCCAAAAGTTTCTCACCAAAAGGATAAGGACTCCAAAATCTGTCATATGCTGCCAGATTGAAGAAACTCCAGCTCTATTCAGTCGCATACCGTCTGCTCAGAGGTGACATGTGCCTGACATATAAGGCCATGTCCAACCCGGAATTAATGGACATGCTCCACCTCAAAAAATCCAAATCCACCAAAACCACTAGAGCAAGCGACTTAAACCTTAGCACGGATATAAATAGGACATGCTGGAGGGATAGATTTATCACTCAGAGACTCCCTATGCTGTGGAATAGAGTCCCGGTCCATGTGAGGCAGAGCACCTCGCTGGCTCTGTTCAAGAGAAATCTTGACCTGTGGATGGGAGATCGAGGTTTATCCCGAATCATCTCTGTGTCACTGCTGGACAGAGGCACAACAAACTAATGGGTACAGTATTTTTTCATATAAGGAGTGGCGTAAGCCACAAAATTCGGGCTAGGCTTATAAATGCCTTGGGGCAGATAGCCTAATATAAACCTATGAACCTATGAACCTATGAGGTGATATAGCAAACCTAATAGTGACAAATTCAGCTCCAACTTTGCCCCTCTCTAGCCCTCAACCTTTCCTCAGGAAATACCAAAAATATAACTCCCCCTGCCATCACTAGGAAACAGATCCTTAATGCTCACTCTAAGGCCAAGAACACTGCATCAATGGGACCAGACAATATCCCAGGATACCTTCTAAATAGCATGAAATATGACCTATCAGGGTCTCTGGAATTACTATTTAACTGTAGCCTCCAAAGAGGCTACATACCTCACAAATGGAGAACAGTAACAGTCTTCTCTCTGCACAAAGGTGAGCCATCTACAGACCCTGGGAACTACAGACCCTTAAGTCTTACTAGTCTCATATGCAAAGCCATGGAAAGAAGTATCATGGAAATGATCAATAATGACATAGTAAACCTCCAGACACTGGACACAACCCAATTTGGTTTCATCAAGGGCAGGTTATGCCTACTCAACCTGGTGGATTTCTTTAGAAGGTCACCAAAGCAATGGATGAGGGCAAAATAGTTCACACTGCCTACTTTGACCTTGTCAAGGCATTTTCTCACACTATGTCTGACCCAGAGCTGCTAGAATGTCTGACCCAGAGCTGCTAGATATGTTACACCTAAAGAAATCCCAGTTCCTCCATGCCACATGATCCAAGGACCTAAACCTCATTACCACAATAAACAGAACATGCTGGAGCGGACAGTTTCCTAACCCAGAGACTTCAATACTCTGGAGCAAACTTCCCATTCACGTCAAGCAGAGCACTTTACTGCCCTTCTTTAAGAAAAATCTTGACGAGTGGATGGGCAACAGGAAGTTCACCCTAGGGATCACTTCAGTGGCCTTGCTTGACAGGGGCACTGGGAACTAACTCTGGTCGGCATGATGTCAGGGAATCTTCTTGGGTTAGGCTTATATAGGCTCCAGGACTATTATCATAGTACATACCTATGAACATCTATGAATGCCACTCAGACATTATTGACAATATCAGGAGGTTAGGTACAAACTCTTATGTCACCTGAAGGATAGCTAGCTGCCTCACAAACAGGACCCAGGAAGTTAGAATTGAGGAGTCCACCTCTACTAAAAGCCAGTCGCAAGTGGGGTCCCTCAGGGATTGGTTCTGGGACCAGTCCTTTTTGGCATTTGCTTGTCTAAAGTCAAAGCCAATGCCAATAGCCTCTGACTGACTAAATTTGCAGATGATTGGAAATTAGGAACGGTCATTGAATCCCACACTGACACAAAAGCTCTCCAGGAAGGGCTGACACAAACAACTGGTGTCAGAGCCATGGACTAAAATTAAATGCCAAGAAATGCATAATAGTATTCTTCAGGAAGTCATCCTTCCCTGGTAACTATCATATTGACAACACACCCATAAGATTTGACTCAGCAGTCAGGGACTTGGGAATACACATAGACCGCAATCTAGCCTTTAACCATTAAGTGTCGACAGTAGTGAGGAAATCATTCTATGTTGTGCAATTTATAAACAAAGGTATGGCATATAGGTCCAAGTAAGTCATTGTTCCACTGCATTCGGCATTCATCAGACCAATCTTTGAGTATAATGCCTGCTTTGGTATGCACCTAAACAGGCATATCCAATAACTGGAATGTCCACAGAGGTATCTCACTAAAATAAATGTAGGGCATAAGTAACATTTCCTTTGCAGACCACCTCAAGGCCCTATTGTTGCATTCTTCTCCTACAGGCTGTTCAGGGGAGATCTATGCCTGGCATTCAAGTCATTGTCAGACCCCACTTTTATGGTCCTTCTGCAATTCCACAAAACAAACAACACAATGATTACCCATTCTCAAGACTTGACCTTGCCAGAGATATAAATATGACCTGCTGGAGAGATAGATATTTTCCCAGAGATTACCCCTTCTCTGAAGCAGGCTTCCCATTCATGTGACTCAAAGTTCCTCCCAAACCAATTCAAGTGTAACTTGGATAATTGGATAGGGAGCAGGAAATTCATTCCTGGTTTGGCACCTATGTCTCTAATGGGCACTGGTAGCCTGAAATGGTTCATTTACAATGCCCCTGCCTGTAAGTGTTTCATCTCCCAAGACTCTGCTTACACTTATCGAGGATATGAGAACTTGTCAAAGATTTGGGATGCATGGCTAGGCTTAGAAAGGCCCCCATAGTTGTTAGCATAGTAAACACCCATGAACCTATAAGTTACTGAATTTTTGGCCAGTTGTTAGACTGGAGTTGCTCTTGTTAGAGCCCCAAAGGATGAAAAGTGTTCAGTTGCCAATCCATCAGTAGAAAAAAGAGAGAAAGCATAAATTATATGTTTTGCTGTGAAATGTTAATTGTTTATACTGCAACAGAGAAAGAGAGGGGCAGAGAGAGAGGACAAATTGTTTGTGCTGTTACCTGTCTATACTGTTGGAAAAAAAACAAGGAGAGAGAGAGAGAGAGAGAGAGAGAGAGAGAGAGAGGAAACTGTTTGCATTAATCTTGACTGTTACCTGTTTGTTCTTCTACTGAAAAGAGAGAGTGCTGTTGTTTAATTAGACCTGGTGAGAGAACTGAAAGTAATGGAGCAATCTCACCATAGTGACTGTTGACTAGTATACTAGAAGTAAATAAAAGACTTGTTACCTTTTATATTTGCACAGTGAAATATCTTTTGTTGTTTAGTTTGTCCCAAAGTGAACCCTCATATGAATAATCTTAATAGTTTTAAGTTCTACCTGTCTCTGTTTATACATATTGTTTTAGTTCCATGTGTGTGTGTGTGTGTGTGTGTGTGTGTGTGTGTGTGTGTGTGTGTGTGTGTGTGTGTGTGTGTGTGTGTGTGTGTGTGTGTGCGCGCACATGCGTGTGTGTGATTTAGTATTTAATATATGAATCGGTATATGACTCAGTTGATGTATTGTCAAAAAAGGCCTTAATAGGTGAGAAGCATTAGTGCATCCCCACAGTAGGCTTTCCTATAGCAGACTGATTGGGTGCATTAGATGATATGACCTATATCCCAAATAAATATAATGTCCATGTTTCAAGGGACAGCATTATTATGGCATTGTACAACACCCATGTTTAGAAAATATACTAATTAAAGACATAATTTAATTACAGCATATTAAAAAGAAATGCCTGTACTATGCTAGTATGCCACACAAATCCAGATTATGGTCAAATAGCAGCCTAGGAAGGGTAGTGGATCTGGTTCCCCTCCTATACACAGCACACTCCCAGTCTTTCCAGTGTCCCATTACTTGGTTATTTCTCCCTAGATACTGTAAACACCAATGTGGTATATTGTGCAACATGTGATACATGCCAAAAATTCTACATTGAGAAAACCATTAGAGCATTAAACAAAATAATTTATGAGTACTTTTTGGCTATAAGAAAAAAATATGTCAACAATGCTCTGGCTTTTCATACCATAGAATGTGTATTGTTCAAGAAATGTTCTTTTTTTGTTTTGGAAAGGGTCAACACTGGTGATTATAAGACACTTTTGGAGTGTAAGGAAAGTTTGTGGCAAATACTATTAATAGCTGATGAACCTCCTGGCCTTAATGGCACAGTTAACATGAAATGTTTTCGGCATATGGCCAGGATCAAATAATTTTATAATTTTATTTTTTTATTTCATTCAATTAAACATCAGTAAGTTAAAAACATATATATATTAATTGTTTTATATTTGATTTATTTAAAAATTTAAATACAAGTAGGAAGGTTACTTTAAGGTTTTTAAAGTGAAAGTCATGTGATTTGATATCAAATGGTATTTAAGCAGTTTGTAATGAATGAAATGTTTGTTCTGATGAAGCTCATGTCTATTAAAGTGAGTGAAAGCGCTTGACAAAGTTATTTTGAAGGTCCTGTGGTTGGATTTTTTGTCTCAGTTCAGTTTTTTCGGTGTAATTTTTTTATCTTGTTTTTGGTTCAGTTTAAGTGAGTTTTATTTATTATTTTTGTGTGGCACCATGACCAGAGGCGATTCTTTCCAGGACATTAACCTTAATTTAACCATACACCCCACACCGGGAGATTCGGTTGGGGTTTCGGATCAATTGGTATCTATCATTACTGACGCTATCCATGATGGTTTCACCAGACTATCAGGTTCATCTGGTGATTATGGTAACCAAGTACAGAGTTTAGGAAGATGTGCCATATGTGAAGGGGGAGGCCCTGCTCCAGAAATGAACGTTTCCCACAGTGGAAGCTGGCCACTTTGTCTGAGTGAAAGAAATGGAACTTTTACAATAGTTTCCGATTCCAATGGAGATGATTTGATTAGCAACTTGTTTTGTGACAGCTCTAATCCATTTTCGGCTGTTAAAGACGGTGTTGACTCATTTCAAGTAAGTGACAATAACGTTTGTAATGAGGACCAAGATTTTGAATTATGTAAAGGTAATATATTCTAATTAGAATGGTTAGCTACTAAGATAGCGTCCTTACAGTTGGAAATGTTGTATTTTGAAGAAAACATTAGGCGTGGATGTGTCCCACATGGCCTAAGGGTTTTCAGGTTTCCAAACTGTGTTAAGCAAGGTGACGTTTTATACAAAGAACTAGTGGATATGTTTAACGTGACTGGGATTTGTCTTATGAAGTCTTTGATAGTTCAATACACCAAAGACATTTCAGCTATGAAAGATGAACTGTAGATTTTAGACAAAATATTAAGTCTTCCTCTAGTTTTTCTTTCTTTAACACTTTGTATTGCAGCATTAGTGTTAAAGTTGATGAACACAAAGCTTCAATCGTAGTCAGGAAACGAGGTAAGCTTATTAGAGACTTACAAGCTTACTCTAATGGGACAGCATATCCTCTTAAATTTAACAACAACATTCAAAGTAGGAAACAATGTTAATACTGATGGACATTCTGCCCAAGTGTCTAACAACAACAAAGGGAATAGCAGTAATGATTTGGGTCCTTGTTTAGTGGACTCCACAGGGAACAAAAAGACTCCCAAGTGGACACAACAAGTGAACAACAAGAACAATGTGAAAGGGAGGAACCAGAGAAAGAACTGACTTTTGACATAGAAGTATTGAATTTGACTGGTGATATACTGGACAATGAAGTTATTTCTGTTTTGAAAAAAGGTTTTTCCTTTGTTCCCACTAATGCTCTGAATATTCCTAGATTAATTGTGGATTTTAGATTATACCTCAGGAACCTGAATTTAAGTTTTATTTTTGATAACATTCCTAATGTTCAAACTGTCCCAACTGTGTTCAAAAAGAATAACACTTACAATCCAGCTTTAATTTCTACCATTCAAATGTTTGGTACACTTTGTGAGAAACAGTTTAGAACTATGAAAAGTTATGTTTTGATTTTTATTTGCCTGAAGGGGAAAGAATAGCTCTGTTTAATTTAAGTAACAACAATGGAGTTTGAATTATGAAGGCAGATAAAGGGGGTTCATTAGTAGTTATGAAGACTACATCTTATGAACAAGCTATGCTTTCTTTACTTGAAGATGACAATTGTTATAAAGCAGTTAGTAGTGAATATATTCTCAGCTGCTTTAGAAGTTTGGATACTATTTTATTTGATTTATTTTTGTCAGCATAGATTTTGATACTTACAGATTTTTACAAATGGAATACTCTAAAATGGTTGTGATGTTCGGTATTCCTAAAGTACATAAAAATTGTACTTGTCCCCCTTTTAGGCCTATTATATCTGTATCAAACTCTAAGACAGAGCCCATTTCTGTTTGGCTTGATAGCATCTTTAATCCATTAGTTCAGGAATCTAGGTTTTATTTACGGATTCTTGGCATTTACTAGAATTGTTAAATGAACTCAATGTGGCTGACATTTCTTCTTCTTCTCCTTTTTCTTTTGCAAGTTTGGATGTTGCTTCATTATATACTAGCATAGATCAGGAGGTTGGCCTGGAATATTTGAGAGAATATTTAACAAAGTACACAGCTCTTGAAAATATTATGGTTAACACTGTTTGTACACTTATGGAGTTAGTTCTTACTAACAATTTTTTTCAAATTTGGTCAGAGATTTTTTTCAACAAATATCCGGAGTAGCTATGGGTTCAAGAGTAGCACCTTCATTTGCCAATATTGTTATGGCCCTTTGGGAATTGAAACATCTTTATGTGTTTCTTTTTGTGGACAATATTTTGTTTTATAGGCTATACATAGATGATTTAATTTTTCTTTGGTAGGGCAGCTATGATAGTTTCTTACTTTTTATTGAGCATCTTAATCGTAGCACTACGTTTTTGAACTTCACTATTGGCAGTTTTGGGGACACCATAGATTTTTTGGATTTACATCTTACCTTTGACATTAATACCTTGAGATTTCAAAGTCAGATATTTAGAAAGGACACCTTCATCAATCAATATTTACACAGAGAGAGTTTACATCCTTTCCATATGAAGAGTGGGGTTGTTAAAGGTCACTTTATACGACTTAGTAGATTGACCACTGAACAATCAGTCTTTTTAGAAGAAGTAGACAAATTGTTAAGTTTCTTTCAACAAAGAGGTTATGACTTGAACTGGCTTCGTAAGATAGTTCAGGAAGTTTTACAGCTTAGGGTCACTTCTGCACGTCCAATTTTGGACAACAATGTCACCTTAAGTGTTACATCTCACAATGTCACAAATAATGGCTATGTGAATTTTACATTAGCCTTTCCTATACCAATTTGCAATGAGATGAGTGCAACAAGAAAGATTCTTTTGGAACACTGGAAGGTAATAATGGGTAATACAGAATTAGTCAAGATCTTAGGTGATAAACTATTTTTTTTGTTACAAGACGGTTACTAGTATTAAACAAAATTTCAGAATCCAAGAAAAATCAGACTACAAGTTCAGTGATTTGTTCAGTTGGATGTTTTTCATGTGGCAAATGCAAACAGTGTAGATACATGAGTAATGTGTCCAGCTTAGAATTTAAACATTTAAAAAGAAAGTTTGTGGCTAGAGAGCGATACAATTGTAGTACGACCAATGTGGTATACTGTGCAACATGTGATATATGCCAAAACTTCTACGTTGGGAAAACCATTAGAACATTAAACAAAAGAATTTATGAGCATTGTTTGGCTATAAGAAAAAATATGTCAACAATGCTCTGGCTGTTCATGCCACAGAATGTGTATTGTTCAGGAAATTTTCTTTTTTTGTTTTGGAAAGGGTCAACACTGACTTGTTTTCTGGTGATTATAAGACCCTTTTGGAGTGTAAGGAAAGTTTGTGGCAAATACTGTTAATAGCTGATGAACCTCCTGGCCTTAATGGCACAGTTAACATGAAATGTTTTCTGCAGATGGCCAGGATCAAATAATTTTATAATTTTATTTTTTATTTCATTCAATTAAACATCAGTAAGTTAAAAACATATATATATATATATATATATATATATATATATATATATATATATATTGTTTTATATTTGATTTATTTAAAAATTTAAATGCAAGTAGGAAGGTTACTTTAAGGTTTTTAAAGTGAAAGTCATGTGATTTGATATCAAATGATATTTGAGCAGTTTGTTCTGATGAAGCTCATGTTTATTAAAGTGAGTGAAAGCGCTTAACAAAGTTATTTTGGCAGTCCTCTGGTTGGATTTATTGTCTCAGTTCAGTTTTTTTAGTGTAATTTTTTATACTGTAAACACTGTTTAAATCTGTCAGGGTACATAGTATTTTCTGCTTTATTTCTACAATGATAACAGATATTTCGATTTAATTTAAAACTTTTATTTCAAATTTTATTGCATAAATACTGATAGACATTTGCTAAACAAAATGATACAATGTCATAATAAAAACATACTTAATATTAACAGTAAACTTCTCTGAACCTGAAACTAACAATCATTGAAACATCATTGAAACCCACATTCAAAGAAAATACATCTGGCCAGGGACAGATAAAGCTTACCTTTGGGCTGTTTTCAAACTACAGGCCATTTGCACACACTCTTTGGAACCATGCATACCTGCACATGATCTTTGATTCATTCTCCTGATTATATTAAATTATATTCCTTGTATAATGCAACACTACTTATTACAGTGTGTTTTAAATGTGTAGTTTTGAACATTTTTCCAGTAAGCAATAAAACAAAACATATGAAGCAATAATGACACAAATGCTCAATTCAGAGCATTTCGGTCATAAAAGACTACTCAAAATTTTGTCATTACAATCCACCAACATCAGTCAATATGCACAATCTCTGCCAAAATAAAAGTCACCTGAATGATTCCACACTAAAGAGATCTGTATTTAATGAAGAGGCTGCAGCTACCAAACAAGTTTATATTTCAGTGTTTCATCTACAAATTCAGTACCTGATGCCCTTGAAGAATAAATTGCCTATGTTACATTAACAAAAAATGGTAAGCTGGTAATATTGCGATTGAGAATCGGATGGTGCAGTGGTGCAGCAGTTATGTTGTTGCCTCACAGCATGATGTTCTCCAGTTTGGTTCTTAGCTGAGGTGCCTTCTGTGTAGAGTCTGCATGTCTTCCCTGTGTTCATGTGGGTTTTCTCTGGATACACCGGTTTCCTCCCATGTTACAAAGGCATGTATCTGTAGTGTTTCTCCCTGGGCTTCTGCTGAAAATTGGTTCATTCCAAGTTGGACTTTACTGGTAAACAAATAACTAAATAAACAAAAGAATGGATGGTGAACTGACATCAGATTCATAATTACCAGGCATCTCATGCAAAGGAGAACATACTTGTGACTGAAGCACTCCCACTCCTGTTAAAGTACAACATAGTATAAGAAAGCCATCTACATGCTGTGAAAGTTGAACCAACAGCCTTCTGCATCAAAAGCAAATATGCTACTTGCTGTGCTACTAACAATGCGTTTAAGTTATATAGCACAGTATTGATGATGATGATCATTTGCTAAACAACACAGATGCACATTGTAAGTAGACTTATGAGCAGCAGTAACCTTTTCTTCCATTGAAGCTGAAAAATGCATCAACGCTCAAAATTCTTGAAAAATGCACTAAAGCTCAGTTACCTGAAAATGCACTGAAAGTCATATTTCATGAGCAGATTGCTGGTGCTGAGGATTTCGGTTCTTATCTCCTGTAAATAAGGTACAGCATTTGAGAATGAGCTAACTAACCTACCATCCCTAACAAGGGCATCACACATACATAAGAACCTTCTCCATTTTAGGGTAAAAAACAGCAGTTGCAGCCCACATACAGACTAGCAAAAGTGGTAGTACACAGCAGAAGCACTTCAGAGATGGAGGGGGACTACAGTTAGCAAACTGCAAGCTTCACAATTTGCAGGTGGTTTATTATAAGTCTTTTCCAGACTCTTTCTCCAACTTAGAAGTATACATTCTCCCTCCAGTTCACATCTTTCTACAGCACAAATTGTTGCTCTTTCAAAGTTGTTAATATTAGGAGTCAAATTTCCTGCAAATGTCATATTTCACAGAAACACTCTACCTTCAGTTTTTTTACAGTTCAGCATGTATTTATTAACTAGGGAAGTGAAAAAAACCTCCATCTTCTTGGTAAAACATAATTTTGCACAGCTTGGTAGTTGGTGTATAGGATTCAGGCTCTTATCTTCTGTAATTAAGTTGCAGGGTCTGAGCTGAGCAAATTCACTAACCTAGCATTCCTAACTAGGGCATATTACAATAACACATTATGCACACACTCACACACACACATACACACACACACACACACACACACACACACACACACACACAGACACACACACACACATACATCAAGCTAAATGTGGGCAGACCTAAAACGTAGCTGGTTTTACCATTACAGGACTGTTTTCTGTCAGTAAATCTTGCCTCTATCAACAACATATCTTCTGGTGTACAATGTGAGTTCATTTAAGGCTTTTTTACCTTCCCAATGCATGCTCTAGTGTTCAAAACAGGTCCGCAAATGTTGTGTATATTCCATGGACAGATGAAGTAGGTTTTCTTCTATTTACTTCCCTGCACATTGAACACAGAAAAGAAGCAATAGGATGACAAAGCTCGCAAGTCCAGAAAGGAAAAAGCAGGCAATATGTGCGTGCAACTGCAATGTACAGATGCAGAGGGCATCCTTAAAGAAGAATGCCCTTGAAAAAAACATGTATTTTTTTAATTACAAAAGTAAGCATTACAGTTCAGCTGGCCAGCAGGGCCCCCCCAGACAGTCAGTGGACCCTAGGTGACTGCCTAAGTCACCTAGTGCAGGATCCAGCTCTGATGTCACACAACATTTAAAATATAGAAATATGCACCATTGCAGCACGAATCACTACTTTTCAGCCATTTCAATATCTTTTGATATTACATGTGTTTTGCAGAGGTTCTACTAGTTTCTGATTATTGACATTGTGATAGAGTATCTCTTACATTACTTATACCACTGCTTGACTTGACATTACGATTCTTTTCATATCATGAGATAGTGAGGGCTACTGAAGAAAGCTACTGATTCATTTATTTTAAGAGTAAAGGATGAACCGCTCTAAATTTGATTAATCTGCATTGATTCTTTAAGATGCCTTCTCATTCTTCTGGCTTTGATACACGATCTTGGAGAAATTCTTCAAGTGTCAGTAGCTCACATGCTTTTCATCACAGCAAATCACTGATGATGTGATTTTCTAATTGTGCCCCAGCAATATTTCACTTTTTAGGGAGAGTTCTCACTTCTTCAAGTAAATGTGACCATGGAGTTAGTAAATCTAAATTTGTGGCAGGGGACTTATCTCCTTGCAGAAAACAAGAAAAACTGCCCTAGTTACTACCCTCAACATTTATCAAGTCATTATGAAAACTGTCTCAAGTTGCCAGTGAAAACAGGTCATGCCTAAAATGACTAACCTTATCAACAAGCATAATTAAAAGATCTCAATTGTTCTTAGCATCAAGCTTGATATTTCTCAATGCACTACTAGTGCAGTACCATTCAACAATTCCCCATGTTGCAGGGCAATAACTGATTTGAAAGCATTGATCATAATGCTAAGCCCCTGTTATTAAATGGAATATCAGTGCCACTGATGCCACAATGGAAAATAGAATTTGTCTTCCTTGCCAGTCTTTCCTCCTGAACTTATTGATTTATTTATTTATGTATGTATGCATTTATTTATTTATTTTATGCTATCACTATTCATCAAATGCTAATCCTTGGCCACTCACTTTCTGAGTCATTTTCAGAACTTTCATAAGTCTAACCTTGCTTGCTTTGGCCCAATTGTCAACACACTAACCTTTGATTAAAATGGACCAAAAGAGTGTGGGCTCTAGTTAGTCACACAATGTGGTGATTGGACTAATTTTGTCTTCAGTTAGCACAAAAAATAAGGCCGTGAACTGCTAACAGTCTGCTTCCTCTAGTCCAGGATTTGATTACTTCAGCCTCCATTTGCCTACTGTGTGGTCGGAGCAAGTCACTTAACCAGAGACTGGTATGAGGCAATTGAAAAACTGGGCTAGGCTCCTCAATGGTCTTCTTTTTTCCATTCTGTTGAAAATGTCAACATTCCAGAAGTAAAACAAAGAAACACACTGATAAAAAACAAAAAAGCCAGTGGTAGTCTCACAAAACAAGTTTATGTAAGCGCTTTCATTGAAATAATACATCAACTTCCTCAGACAACAAATAATACAAATCTCCAACTTAAATAGTGTACATATTATGACATCACATGCTAGTCAATTAATTAATTAAACTTTAAAGAACCACTCAACTTAATACACCAAAACTGTATCAAAGATGTTTAAAAAAAGTTTTTTAAAAATTGATAATATATAAATTTATAAATATATACATCAAGAGTCAACCTCCAATATCTCAATACCAACAAGGACATAAAAATAAATCCTAACCTACTGCTATAAAATTATCAAATTTGAAAAGTATTTATAAGTGCATAAAAATAATCACACCCTTAAATAAAACTGAAAGGCACTAAAATCCAAAAATTAGAAAGAGATCACTTAGTTTATCTTAATAGAAGGGCATATCCACCTCCTTCTAGTTCTATAGACTCTACGAGCACTAATAATTCTTTGAACATCCCTAACAGCCCTTTGGTTGCTTCCAGGACTGGGAACTACATGAATATTCATGAGAACGCTGTCCCTGATGCACAGAATAGTGAACGGCTTTGTGAGTGTTCTGTTAATGCTGGAAATGAAGGCTCTTCTGACAACAGTGGAAATCAAGGTTTTCAGAATCCTGTCAGACAGGTTACTCAGTTTACGAACACTTGCTCTGTAACCAACAGAAGACAGAAGAGGAACAACAGGAGGAGGAGGAGGTAGTGCATTGTGTAGATACTCCCACTGCTAATTCCAATGCAGTTTTGAACAATGCATTACCTAGACCACAACTTGCAATGAATTCTTCAGGTGACTTTAAACTATATAATTTCTCTTCCTATATTCCCTCTCCTCAGCTTATTGACTTTTTAGCTAAGGGACTTACATTTGTACCATCTAGAAGAGCTGATTTGGTGGGTACCTTACTTGATTTAAAAACTTTCACTTGTAAATTGAATTTAATGTTGTTTTTAGGCAATAATTGCCTGTACTACAGAGTTTCTGTGTGCCTAGTGTATTTAATCCTGTCTTGCACTATTGCTATGTTTGAAAAAGTTTGTGAGTTGGACATCAGACATGCTTTATGTTGCAATAATCGAATGCTTGCAGATGTTAATGCTACCACTGATCAGATTCATGCTTTAAATGAACTTAAGAATGTTGATGTTAGGATCTTAAAGCCTGATAAGGGGGGTGGTTTTGTTTTTATGAATCAAGATGACTATGTTAATAAGATCTTGGATATATTGAATTCTGACGCTTATATTGAATGTTCACTGAATGAGTATAATGGGGCAAGTCAACATGTCAGATCTCATATTAATGATTTATTCATTGATTTTAGGGTAGATATAAGTATTTTTAACTATCTGGACATTCTTTCTCCCATCATTCCAAGTATATTTAGACTTCCTAAGCTCCACAAAAATGAATTCAATCCACCATTGCACCGTATTGTTAATGGGAGAAATTGTTTAACATATGGCTGTACAAAATATGTTGACAGTCTTTTGCAGAAATATTTGAAAACTGTACCACAAATATGTCATGACTCCTGGGACTTCCTGAAATGTTTGAACTCCCTGACCTTTGTAGCTGACTACAATTTCCTAATTATAGATGTTAGGGATTTGTATACTGTGATACCACAAACTTTGGGCATTGCTTGGGTCAGGGAATTTTTATTGAATAAGGGCTCCCCGGGAGACGAGACAGATTTAATTGAGTATTTACTTGACATTGTCCTCTCCAATAACTTCATTTTTTTTAATGATTGTTAGTATTTGCAAAAATCAGGGGTAGCGATCGGCTCCCCTTGTGGAGGGAGTTTTGTGAATAGTGTGATGGCCTTTTAGAAGGAGGAATATTTGTTCAAATGTGATAGCTTTAAACAACATGTTGTTTGGTACACGAGATCTTTGGACTGATTTCTTGAACTTCACCTTTGAATTTGATAATGATTCCATCCCTTATTTGGATATTTTTCTTTTTAAGGACTATGTGAATTCGAGATATATAGCCAGAATTTTTAGGAAGGCTACATACTTGAATCATTTTTTACATTTCGAGAGTAACCACCCCTTTTATCAGAAAAAGGCCGTGGTTAAGGGGCAATTAGTGAGGGCAGCCAGAATGGTCACCCTCAATGATGATTTTTTGTTGGAATGTGAACATCTGACAAAGATGTTTTCAGCTAGGTCCTACCCTGGTGATCTTTTAAGCACTATTATTGATGAGATAGTTGTTAAGAGGTGGTCTGGTTGGTTTAAACCTTTGTTGGATGGAGAATCAATTACCCCTGACAATTCTCATATACATGCCCCTGATCAGATGACTATACCTGTTGACAACAGTGTGAATTATACACTGAAATTTTGCACACCTTATTGGTTAGACACTGGACGATTAAGGAATATATTCACTAAGGACTGGTGTTTACTAACTGAAGATGTTTCAGTCAGAAAGAGGTTGTCTGATGGCCCCAGTATGATATTCAGATGTGGCCTCAATCTGAAGAATTTATTAGAAAACAGTAATGTTTATCACAGTGCCATATGTGGTATGTTCAAATGTGGGTGCTGTAGAAGTTGCCATTGTATAAATGTGTCAAATAGGTTCTGCATTTCTGACACCATTCATTATCTGAAAGGCAGATTTAATTGTGGAAATGTTGGGGTTGTCTACATCACCTTATGCCAATACTGTGCTGCATTTTATATTGGTAAGACTGAGAGACATCTTAAGTAGAGAATTTACAAACTCCAATACAGTATTGGCAGGCATAATGGCAACAATGCTTTGGCTAGACATATCATGGAACATGAAGGTCACTCCTTTGAATACAAGGTTATTAAGCAGGTAACAAAAAAACAAGAGAGGTGGCCCATGACAATTAATTTTAGAAAGTAGAGAATTGTATTGGCAGTTGAAACGTAATGCTTCTGCCTATCCATGTCTCAATGAGTATTGCTCTTTGAAGTGTATTTTAAAGTTAAAAGCACTTCAAAGATGAATAAGTTTGTTTGGGAGGCATTATTTTTTAACAATTGTATATATAATATATTCTATTATTATTATAGCTTTATTCATAGTAGTATTGTACAATCAACATATTTTTATTTATATATTTTTTTTATAAGTATGGAATTGTTTATAATGTCATTATTGCTGATGTCATTTCCTGCTGACATTATTGCTGATGTCATTTCCTTTTGGAATATTTTAAATTGAATGTTTAACTGTTGTCCTGTGTTTGAAGAAGTTGGATTACTTGTTCAGCAAAAGCGCTTACATAAACTTTTTGGAGATTACCACCGGCCTTGTGTGTTCTTTCATAATTTCATGAGTTTGCTATAATGTCTGAGTGGGGTATTGTTTTGAATGCTTTGACCATGTCAAGGTTGGCAGTATGTACCATTATGCCCTCATCCATGGCTTTGTTGAACTTCTTCAAGAACTCAACCAGGTTGAATAGGCATAACCTGCCCTTGACAAAACCAAACTGCTTTATATCCACTGTCTGAATGTTACTCATGTCATTGTTTACCATTTCCATGATAATTCTTTCCATGGTTTTGCATATGAGACCAGTCAGACGCATGGGTCTGTAGTTACCTGGTTCTGCAGATGGCCCAACTTTATGCAGAGGAATGACAGTTGCAGTCCTCCATTTTCTTGGCTTGAAACCTGTCTGGAGACTACAGTTGAATAGTGATTCTATTAATCTTGATAGGATCTTGTTTTATGTTATTAAAGAGGCATCTTGGGATATTATCAGGGACAATCAATGTAGTGTTATTGACCATGGAGAGTAGACAGAAGACCTGTTCTCTAGTGACTGTTCCATCACAAATAGTTGATGTATTTCTTTGAGGGGTATCTGGGGGGAATGGGGATAACATTGGAGCTTGTTACAAATAATGACCTGCCTACATTCATGGCTAGAATCATTCTGCCTCCCATGAACTTTACAGAAAAGTCTGAGTAACTAACATTCAAAAAATGACAGCATTATTCATACCACCCTCATGCAGGGAACGAATTATGATGCCAAATCTCCCTGTCATGAATAATTTATTAATTGTTTTCTAATCAGGTTTGAATGGCTTAGCTCCAAAGGGAAAATGTAAGGAAATATGCTCAGCTCTGAGCTGACTACTAGTCCAGATATGATATGCATGAATGGAAAAACGTGAAAAATCAGGTTATCAGAGGTCTTACAAATATGCATGACAGCAAAGGAGACTTGCACAGCTGCTATTAGAATTGAACAAAGAATCTACTTCACCTCTTGTATAAGCTCAAGAAAAAAAAAACAGTGAAAAGTTAAATGTTTAAGGAAATAAGACACATTTTAATGTGAATAACCAAAGGTTTCAAGTCCAAATTGCCATGTCTGCAACCATCATTTCTGAAAATTATGCAGTGACATGCAATTATTTTTTCAAAATCATGGAAACTGATTGGACAAAGCAGTTGTTGCACCCTTAGCAAATCCAGCCTTACCAACAGGAATAAGTCCAGCCACAAAAGAAAAACAAAAATCTAGAAAACCCTAGAGTAGTAGCTACTGAAAAACTACTGCCACATTTGATCTGTTAAGCAAAGAAACTTAAATCAAAAGGCAGCACAGAAAAAAATGCATTCTCAAGAACATGCAAGATGCCCTCACCCCCAACTCACAACAATGTCTAAAGCTTAAGGAAAATTTGAAGAGCTTGCTTGAGAATATAAGAAGTGAACAAATCTCCTAGCATGACTACCTGGACAGATCAGCACTAATGATGCCTGCAGGAATGAGGCAGAAACTGAATTTTAATGATGTGCTTATACAAGTATCAAAACACACATCCCTATATATATATATATATATATATATATATATATAGATATATATATATATATATTCAGAACCTTAGTAAGACACTCACTAGAAAAGAAAAGTACTAGAGGTGGATTAAAGGCTAGACAGTCAATTACATTATTTGACAAATATATTTCTTTATTTAATAATGACATTGCAGAATAGCAAGAACTCATGTTTAGGTGTGGCTACATGACTTATTCACACCCGCGTGTGAATTGTTGCTAAATTACAACAAATAATTCATGTTATATGTTCTGACAACTAAAACAATACTTAGATAATCCAGTTATATTTAAATCCTATCGCTTCGGCTCTGGTGCTTCCCACATTGTCACCTACTTCTAATTTAATTCACTATGTCAGTTTGCAATGCAAATATTCTACAAGGTTATTAACTCATTCAAACCTTTAACAACTTTATATTTTTTTCCTTTTAATAGACAAAGCTCCTTGTGTTGTCATGGCATTTTTCGAGCTAGATTTCGTAAATAAGTGACTTAAAAATTAATAATAGGATAATGAAGGAACGCTTGTAAGAAACAAAATGACAGTAAGATTGCTAATCTCAGGTGCTCTGTACAGGGAATATTAACTGCTGTTGTCACTTGTTGCTCATATTTTCATAAATGATTCAGATATTGCAATCATTTCACTATGTAAAAATGACTGCAGTGGGTCATAACCTGAGAAATACCATAATTACAGGATTGCCTTTCCCAAATCAGATGTAGGCTCATACAATGTGTAATTAATTTGCTTCTAAGTACTAACATAATTACATGATGGTCTGTCAGCATGAACATAAGAAGCAAAATGTTTAACTTCACATCTGCTACAATGGTTGAGGGGATTAATGCCTTAAGCCTGACATCTCCTTCAAAAAATTAACAGAATTACTGCCCTGTATTCCTATCAGACCTCACAATAAATGTAGTTTCTAGAGATAAAGATTTCAGTCAAGCTTTATGGAATAGTATAACTACAGTAGATGTTGCAGTAATCATACATAATCATAATTATTTTTAGTGAAAAACTAAACATGATAAGCATGTTAAATGACTCATAATGTGGAAGCGGGAGATCTAACAAGGGGAGGAAAAACTACTGAATATATAGACTGCACTGCAGGGAATTTGCAAGTCAGTATACAAAGCATGCTTTGTATTTCCAGTTTTATTTCAGGTAATATATGCTTTATTTCAGATAACATTCCTGACTGTGTTCTCTTCCTTGATTAGGCAATTTATAAATGTCATTTGCAAAGTGTAGCTAATGAATCTTTGCATTGTGACTTCTGTCATTTTCTGTCTGCAAATTACTACAGTATGTACTCTTGAGAGGCACAGTAAAACACTGCACAGTAGATTTATTACTGAGCAAATGATGGCATTTCTAGTCAACATTCTCAATAAAATATTAAGAAATAGACAGAATGCAGCTTCTATGTAAGATGTCTCATCTAGATGCCTGCTTTAGGAATGGCACGTCTACCAAATATCCATCTGTAGATGCATGATTTACAACAAGCTCAGACCCTTCCCTTAGTCACTTTACATTTTGGAATTAATAAAAAATCAAAAATTAAAAAATATACATTTTTATAGCACTCATCTTCAGGATCAAGAATAAAGTCACACATTCAGCTTCCATCTGTACAAACACTAAGTGCACTAGTGACTGGATTGCTTGCTAGATGGCATACTCCAGGAAATTGATTTCTCACTAGTTCAAGTATTGAGCTGGGTCTGAACCAGTGAGACAGCAGCCATCATCTAAATCAGAGCAGTGGAACAACTGCTTCCTTTAAGTTTTAATTTAGGGTTCTCCATGAAAACTCAAACAACTGAGACATTTAATAATGACTGGCCCAGAAGAGGGTGCCCCCAATGGGGGAGGGCCCAAGGTGAATGTACCATTTGTTTCTCCCCTTAATCCTGTCCTTCATCGTGTTCTTGTTTGATAGGATCCCAGCTAAAGACACCAACTATAATGCTATACAGGCATTCCATTCTTTCATCAATCACCATAATAATTGCCTTTGACAGTGAGGATATAAAGAAAACCGCAGGAATCTGCATCTCCTGAAAGGAATATACAATACACATAACTGTGAGGTAGACTTATTACATTTTAATTTGCCATAACACAGTCTGCATCCAAGACTGAAAACTATTTAGAATTAGGCATATCAGAAACTAGTTCAATAGTCACCTTTGGGTCCATCTCTTTCTGCCTTGCATGCCAGTGCATACTCTTGTTTTATCTGTCTTCAAGACATTCAGTTTGTTGCTTACCAATTCACTTGGCTCAGTTAGAAGTACACCAAGATGCACCATTCTGTTGAACTCTCAGACAGTGTTTTCTCCAAGAGCAGTAGAGAAATGTTAGTATGATATTAGCTCACAATAAGGCCACAGCATCAGGCAAGTTACCACATATCACAAAGATGGCAACTGAATAAACCTCAAACTAGTCAGGATTTAAACCAGGAATACTGGATTTACTTTATTTATTTTCTCACTTTTACAGTTGTATTTCTTTGGGCCTGCTTTTCTCTTCTAAATGCTATCACTTGACTTGCCTGTCAACCTGTGAGTCTAGCTCTTATAGTTGCAAACCATACCTCTCAATTTCTTAATGCAAGAAATCTGGGCAGATCAACCCTTGGCAGATCGACCCTGACCCTGCCCTCACCAAGAATGGTACCACGGTATAAAGAAAACATTTTCAGTTTCAACAATTGGCTACGTTTCTGGTGTCATTCAAAGGGGATCCAGTGTCTGTCCACCTGGGATGACAAGCCACGCTGCTTCGCTAGAGAGGTCTTGCACCTTTCACCCTTAGGCTTTTAAATACGGCCCAAGGCTCTTGCCACCTCCATAGTGGCTTTTTTTAGGCAAGGCTCAAAAGACAAACCCACCACCATAAATAGTACAAGTAACAAAAAATTGAGGGTAATGCTACTCAATGCCAGAAGTCTAAACCTCAAAATGCATGCACTCAAGGCACTCCTCAGTATGGAGTAAGGCTCCAGAGAGCACCACATCACTACCAGGCTAGAACTCATACCATACATTTTGGCCACAGAACCCAGACTGAAATACAAAAGGTGGGGGGCATATCCATATTCATCAAGGATACTCACACCTCCAGGTTAGTGGCACAGCACAATGCTTCAGAGATCATCCACATGCAACTAACAATGGTAAAAACTGTGATTCAAATTGTATCTTGCTACAGATCACCCACCATGTCCCAGGACCCCCATTCTGCATTTATGGAAACACTGAGAAACTTAAATGTCCTACCAAACACACTAATATTGGGTGATTTCAATTACCCAAACATTAACTGGGAGAACTACTCAAATACTAACTCCCTTGTCAAACATTTCCTAGAATTTATAAACTCAAACACCCTGGATTAACTGGTCACCTCTCCCACCAGAGGTGACAACATATTGGACCTGGTCATCACCAAAATGGGTGACTGGTGTTTCACACCAGAGGTCAGCCGCTCCTTGGTTAGATCTGACCATAAACAAATCACTTTGGATATCCACATTCCACCTCCAACGCCGGACAAGGAAACCACTGTGAAAAACTTTTCAAAAGCAAACTTCACGTTACTTAAGACTGAGGCGGAAAGTTTCAAAGCCCCCATGCTAAAGGATAATGCTGTTCAAGCTGCAAAATCCTTTATTAATGCATTCTACGGGCACCTACAAGATTGCATGGATCATGCTATCCCAAGCAAAACCAAGAGTCACTCCTCCAAGGAAAGGAAACCAGTCTGGTGGACTCCTGCCATAAACAAGCTATACAATAGAAGGAGGAAATTAGTACAGAAAAGAGTAAAATCCCAAGAAGGGAAGACATCCTTGATCAGTATCAGAAAGAAACTATGATCCCTCATAAAATCACCCAAGGCGAGCTTCGAAAGAAATTTCCAAGGACTCCAAAGATAACCACAAGGCATTCTTTAGCTATGTCCAGAATCTAAGTGTTAATGCTCAGATTTGCTCTGAGGTGGTGCAGAATGGCAGAAAATAAACTGAACTGACCAATATTGCTAACATCCTGGCAGACAGGTTCAGTGCAAACTTCACCCCCCTCTCACCCCCAGAAGGGGCCATAACCATACCAGAAGAATGTAGAGCCCCTGAAATCACAGACATTCTGGTTAAACCAGCCCTTTCCAAAGCCAAAAACACAGCATCAATGGGACTGGACAGTGTCCCAGGCTGTGTCCTACATGAGCTCAAAGATGAACTAACCCCCTCACCTAAACACACTGTTCAAACACAGCCTCTCCACAGGCTATGTACCCATAGAGTGGTGCAAAGTTGGAGCCACAACAGACCCCAGGAACTATCGGCCTATAAGCCTGACTAGCTTGGTCTGCAAGGCTACGGAGCGCATCAACATGGAACACATTAACATAGTCATTGGGAACCTCCAAATATTGGACCCTACCCAGTTCGGCTTTGTTAAGGGCGTATCATGCCTCCTAAACCTGGTGGACTTCTTTAAGATAGTAACTAAGGTTATAGAAGAGGGAAATGTGGTACACACAGCCTACCTAGACCTCGCAAAGGCCTTCAACACCATTCCCCATTCTGGTAATATAGACAAGCTCACCAGCCTGAGCATAAACCCCTACGTCACAAGATGGGTTGCCAACTGGCTCACGGACAGAACCCACATGGTGAGAGTTGTGGGAGCAAGGTCCGAATCTTAACCAGTTATAAGTGACATTCTCCAGAGCTCAGTCCTAGGACCCCTCCTGTTCGTCATATACTTCTCAGAGGTACAGGCAAGCACAGGAGGACTATGGCTGACCAAGTTCACAGACAACTGCAAACTAGGGGCTATAGCTGACTCTCCAGCTGACACAGACATCCTCCAAAAGGGTCTCACTGAGACGGATACCTGGTGTCGAAATCATGGCCTCAAGCTAAATGCCAAAAAGTGCATAGTCATCCCCTTTGGAAAAAGCAAAGTACCCATAAGCTACCACATAGGTGGTAGTCCCCTAAATACAGAAGATGTGATAAGGAATCTGGGGACCAAAGTAGATAGTAATCTCTCCTTTGATAATCACATTGCCAAAGTGATAGAAAATCCTTCTACGTGGCCCACCTAATCACAAAAGGGTTTGCATCCATATCAAAAGAGGTCATTGTGGCCCTCTACTCATCACTCATCAGACCCATCATAGAGTACAATGCCCCATTTGGGATGTACCTTACAAAACACCTGCAACAGTGGGAAAGACCACAGAAGTACCTCACCAAGAGGATCACTGGCCTCAAACAGATGCCCTATGCAGCTTGACTGAAGAAACACCAGTTGTACTCTGTTGCATACCGCCTACTCAGAGGTGATCTCTGCCTGACATAAAAGCCCATGTCCATTCCAGAATTGATGGACATGCTCCACCTAAAGAAAACATTATCCCCTCAAGCCACATGCTCTAGGGATCTAAACCTCACAACAACAATAAATAGGACATGCTGGAGGGATAGATTCCTGTCCCAGAGACTTCCCATGCTTTGGAACAAGATTCCAATCTACATTAGGCAGAGCTCCTCTCTAACATTCTTCAAAAGAAACCTTGATGAGTGGATGGGAAACAGAAAGTTTATCCCAGGAATTACTTCAGTGGCTCTACTGGACAGAGGCACATGGAACTAATCTAAGGGGGCAGCAAAAGCCAACACATTCTAGCTAGACTTATAAACGCCTTCGGGCAGATAGCCTAGTACCTACCTATGAGCCTAGGAACCTAAAATAATGGGGGTCAAAGTCCCAAAAATAGGGACAGATGTTAAATATTGTCCTTATAAACTTAGAAAGTTGCTAGGATAACAAGATTTGTGTTATCATGCATTTTCTCAAATAATTTTATTATTTTCCAACAATATAATATAGAGCTTTTACAAATCCAAATGAATACATTTGTAATAAACTATTTACAATATATACATTTGGTCTACAATAAGGAAACAACATGTTATGAGAAATTAGTTACACAAAGTTAGAGAAAGACTTGTGTTCTCATCATTTACACAGATAGAGATATATCTGAATTAAGAGTCTCAATGAGAGAAAGTACTTTCTCCGAAGGGTTATTAGTCCAGTTCTTTGGATATATTCTTAGCTCCTTGTTTTTTATTTCCAATAGTGCAGTTTCTTTCAGGAGAGGTAAAAAGTCTTCTACAGTTGGTATAGAGGAGGATTTCTACTTTCATGTGATGCATTTCCTGGCTACTGCTAGCATGGTCCAAAGAAGATAAAGATCTTTATTGTTCAATACAATATTTTCATTTACATTCAACAGAATTAATGACTTTGATAAACTAAACAAATCTGTATAAATGGCTTGAAGAAAGTTACTAATCTCTTCGCAAAAGTTCTTAATATAAATACAATCAGAAAAGATGTGTGGCCAATCAGCTATACAATTCAATGAACATCTCCAACATATTACTTTATTGGAAGAGTTAAATTTGGCAATTTTATTAAGAGTGTAAAAAGCTCTATGCAGAAATTTCCAGGTGAAAAGTTTCCAAATTTGTAAATTAGAGGTTAATTTAATAGAATACAAGAGATTAGTTTTATTTTCAACAGATACATTTAATGAAAGTTCTCTGCTGATAAAATTCCAGTACTTTTGATTGAGGTTGGCTTTATAATTAATTATAATTTTGTATAATTTTGATGTTAAGTTTGCCAAATCAAATCTATTATATAAAACTTCTTGAATAAAAAATATGAATTTAGGAATAGATTTAAAGGAGGAATTGTCAATTATTCTGCATAGATCTTGGGCATAGGGTTGCAAGCTGTTGAGAACTAGCCAAGCAGAACTTGATAAATCATATAAACTTTTTAACTGTTGTATATCCAAAACCAACAATTTTTTTATACAGTGGTACCAGCATGTGGTTTCCCAAGAGTTAAGTGTATTTATATGAATTTTGCTTAAAAAGTTTTTAGTAGATCTGAAGGGGAATAATAACTCTAGTCATAATTTTATATCAATATTATTATTGATAAAACTTCTAAATATATTGTAAATATAGTTTGTATATTTTAGATTAGTAGGTTTCAAAGAATTATATTGTATGTTGACACCAAGGATATGTCAGAGTTTATTATTTGTTTGTTTAGTTGCAAATTTTTAGTTAATTTATTTTCATTTAGGAAGATAATGGTGTGTAAATACTTCCATGCTGACATGAATTTTGGGTCACTCCAACTTATGAATGCTTTGACAATGGGTGGTTAATGTAAGAATCTAGGTCTGGAAAATTAATACCACCCAGTTCCCAAGGTCTTATGTGGTTTGAAAAGGCTATTCTATTTCTTTTTGGGAACCAAAAAAAATTTATAAGAAAAAACATCATAGCACTGGATGTAACACAGCAGAATATCCAATTTATTGTAAGTAAGCACTTTCAAGGGTTCACCTCTTTATCAGACTTAGATAAAATAACTTAAAGCAACCACATTAAATAGTATTCCTGTTAACATTAATTACTTCAATTAAAAACAATTAAATTATTGGGTGGGTGTTCAAAAGACATGCGTAAATTGGTGTGCCTTCGTTGAAGGTTGAACATCGAGCTGGCACCTCGGCATTCGTAAAAATCTACTGCCAATCATTAGCAGACCGGAGTTCCGCTGTGGTGACCCCTAACAGGGAAAAGCCAAAAGACAAACAAAAACAACAAATTATTTAAAGCCATACTTAACATTTTTAAAAACATCACAGCATACATAAACTAAAAACTAGTGTCTCAACTGTCTCGCTTTCAGGAAAGGTTTAATGGAGACCATATTATTCAAACCAGGTGCTTTATCAGCGCGCAGTAACATAATCCATTTTTGTTCAGCTGCCTCAGTAATATTCCTCATATATCCTCCCTTTTTTCTGACTGCAAGTATTTCCAAGACCAGAAACTTAAACATATGCTCACTACCTTCATTCTTGATGTGCATAGCCAAGGCACTACTTTCCTTTTTATTTCTTGTATCCCTCATATGTTCAAGTATCCTGTCTTTGAACTGTCGATTAGTCATGCCAATATAATATGAAAAACCTTTGACACAATATCTCAAATATATTACATTGACTATTTTACAGTCAGCATAGTGAGGAGGCTCTATTCTGAAGCCTTGCTTAGGGTGTACAAAATTAGTACCTGTGTGTATATATATATATGCAAAGGCAGTACAAATCCTGCATGTATATATACCTACTCTAGCTGATCTTAAGAGTAGTCCTATTTAAGTATGTCCAAATAAAGCAGCTGAGAAGCAACCACAGCTCGGCAACAAATCCAGTATAGAAAAATATACAAAATAGGAGATACTCCGTTTGTGTAAAATAAGTTCTGATTTTAATTCGCATGCATCAGGTAAGTACTTTCACATAAAGCTTCATCAGACTGTTAGAATTCAAAATTCTATTAAAAAATCACCTCTTTATATAGTTACCACATGTTAAAACCTGTTATTCAATTAAACTTTTTAAAGGTACACACTCAAATTAAAGACATTACTGAAACTTCCTTTCTTTCACCTAAAATTAAATACTCAAAAACTATGTGAACTGCTCCTACACATAATCTTATTTCCACAATGCAAATCAACTATCCTATTGCTTTAATATATGCATTGTCAGGTTATATATAATGCTTAAAATAATCAAATTCAATAATGTCTATATATTATGCTAACTATTGTACTTGTGCACAAAATGCCTATGGAAATTATATAAAATATATCTGTATATAATATGCATATAACCTACTATCTGCTTCCTTGTGCAGTGTCCTAATCATAAAACACATATAATTTATAAAAAAAAATTGCATATAAAAAAATTTAATTATAACGCTCTATATAAAAGGTGATGTCTAAATACAAAATATAATATAGGATGGTATGGCAATGGTCTGATGACGCTTTATGTGAAAACACTTACCTGATGCATGCAAATTAAAGTCAGAACTTATTTTACACAAACGGAGTATCTCCTATTTTGTATATTTTTCTATACTGGATTTGTTGCCGAGCTGTGGTTGCCTCTTAGCTGCTTTATTTGGACTTTTCTGTATTATAGTATTCATGAGCCAAGAGGTATTTACTCTGCTGGGAGCGCTTATATATCCTGACACTATTTGTATTCTATTTAAGTATGTGTTAAGCCATTTTGTGAAACATGAAATGTGGCATGTTTTACAAAATGGCTTAACACATACTTTTAAGATTTTGTACTCTAAATTTTAGATTTAGATCTGAGGGGTGGCAATTTATCTAATCGCACAGAGGCAGCAGAGCAGAAATGGTTAATGCAGAAAGACCCCCAGGTCTTAATAGTGTCTTTACTTTAAAACCTTTCCTGAAGGTACGTCGATTGAAACACTAATATTTTATACATGGTTTTAATAAGAGGCTAGTCTTTTATTGGTTTGATTGCTGAATTGCATTCCTATTTAACTGCTTAGTTGTTTTATTGAGAATGTCTGAGGAAGCGGTGTGATCACCGTGAAAGCGCTTACTCTGTTTATTGTACTTTACTGTGTTTTGCTTATTAAACTTTGTATTTTAGCCAGTTAAGCCTCGTAGGGTCAGCAGTTTTTATTTTTATTTATTTATTCTGTTTATTGTACTATTCCAAGTCCTGTCCCTGCTTATTTTGTTTCAAGTTGCCATGCATCTTAAGAGACATTGTCAGTTGAGGTGCAGACGTGGTATGTCAAAATGTAATGATTTGTTGCTGACAAAAATGTAATGACACAGGTGGTTCATGTTTCTCTTTATTCAAAATACAAAAAAAAATGTTAATTTGCAATAGTGAAAAATGTGAAAATGGCATTTTCACATTTTTCAGTTTCAAAGAGTAAATAAGGAGCATTCTAACAAGTGCTATGCTGAAAATGCACTTTAAATGTAAGTCTATGAGATTTTATTTCAACATGTGAAAAGGAAATAATGTCTGACTGCTCCCATTATGTTCAGTTGTCCCATTGGAAATGATCCTGTATTAGTACACAAGTCCACTGCATATGTCTCAAAGTGGGTGTTAAATATGCAGGTACCTTCATTTGTTAAAAAACAAAATAAATTTGACACCAGGTAATACACACACACACACACACACACACACACACACACACACACACACACACACACACACACACACACACACACACACACACACACAGACTCACATATATGTGTGGGTTTACCTATAATTGATCTAATCACGCTCAATCAATTTAAAGGTTTCCAAATATGCATATTAAAACTGTTGAGATGAAAAAAGCTAAAACACACAAAAAGATATATATTTTTTTACAGAGGGAAAGCCCCCTTGAACTACCCATGTGTGGACTCCACTCTCCCCAGATTATATATATATATATATATATATATATATATATATATATATATATATATATATATATATCAGCTTCACAGTATTATAGCAGTGGAGAATAGGAGAAATACCTAAAAAGTGTTCTGCCAACTCACACAATACAACACATTGCATTAAAACTCACCATGATATTACATTTTCAAACTGAATCCTCTCTTACACTAATGTCTCAACAACCTGTACCTATGCTGTACAGATAGACAGATAAATAGACAGACATATAGATATAGCTATCTTTATATCAATATCTGTATCTGTATATCTAGGTTTGCCTTTCTCTCTCTCTCTCTCTATATATATATATATATATATATATATATATATATATATATGGATCTACTTTCATGCATAAAATGGCCACATAATCAAATTGTACATAGTTGAGATGAACAGACCATAATTGCAATTTAATGAAACTGTTGTATTCGAGAATTAAAATAAATAAGCACTGTGCATGTCCGAGAACATTTGGAGTTCCTAAATTTAGATCACACAGGAAACACAACAGCTTCTACATTAAAATACTTCATTAAAACTAGAATATATACTTTTCAATGTTTTTGCAGTGGGGCTGCGCACCCCTCCCCCATATACCAACTCCAAGATCACACGATAGTGGAGAAAAGGGTAATTTTGCAAGACTCCCTGCATTGCAATCTCATTGAAACATTGTAAAGTGTATATTCTAGTTTTAATGAAGTATTTTAATGTAGAAGCTGTTATGTTTCCTGCACGATCTGAATTCAGGAAGTCTGAGTTTTCTTAGACATGCCAGTACTCATGTTCTGTTCATCTCGACTATGTAGAGTTCAATTATGTGGCCATTCAACAAATGAAAGTAGATCCATATATATATATATATATATATATATATATATATATATATATATATATACACACACACACACACACACACACACACACACACACACACACACACACACACACACACACACACACACACAGACATATGCAGGTTCATCTGTATTTACAAGGCTATTAATCTGTGAGGATCAAAACTTGCCTTAAATTCCCATGGTAGTTTCTTGTCCCTCATGTTTTGTGTAAGAATAATCCATAGGCAGGAAGAGCAAGAATATGTTGGGGCTTTTGCTTGTTGTCCTTATCCATGAAGAACATGGGTGCTAAACCAGGGATGAATTTGTGTTTGCCCATTCATTCATCCTAATTTTGTTTGAGTACTAGAAGTACTTTGCTTTGTGTGGTATAGTACCAGAGAAGTGGTATTCTTTGTGATACATACTTATCCTCCTAACATGCCCCATTTAAATTGCAAAAGAGATTAAGCTCCATGGAGCTACCAGTCTAGTTGTGAATGTGTAATAATTGGTCAAAAGGATTAGCATCTGTTGAGGATCTATACTTAAGGGAGAGGCCAGCACTTAGCAGCCTTTATGATAGTAAGAAGATAGATAAGGCTTTAAAATGATCTGCTTAATTTTTATGAATTAGACCCTTGATTTTTAGCAAAAATTCTTTGAAGTCTTTTGAGTTATATGGAAAGATACATACAGAAGTGGCATTATACTTAGTGTTAGTAATAATTTTTTCCACATAATTTTAATTAGGTATTTATCTTCATACCAATAAATTATCCAAACCAAGACAGGAAAAAAAAACCTTTCATAAACAAGGACGTCATAACTTGTGATATAAATTGATGCATATAATATAGGATATTGGCAAGTAGTCTTAATCACATTGTTAATCTGAAACTACTCCTAACTACTAAGAACTATTTGTAATATATACAATTCAGAAAGAACTAGTTATCAAAGACAAAACCAGAACATCTTAGTCAAACGTATTTACTAAATTGTAAAAGTACTTGTCAACAGAGATTGTACATATCTAGCTTTATCACAGTTACTTAAGTTTACAAGTATAGAACTAATAAATCCTTGTGTAGAAGCAAACAGATGTAACACTATGACAAATTACTCAGAAATGTGTTCACTTTAGAACTGGAGAATGATTTAATTATGTTATTATAGAGTTTGGTGCAACAGATGTAACACTATAACAAATTCCTCAGAAATGTGTTCAGTTTAGAACTGGAGAATGGTTTAATTATGTTATTATAGAGTTTGGTTGGGGTGGCCACATTGTTGCCTCACAGCAAGAGGTTCTCCAGTTAGATTCTTGACTGGGGTGCCTTTTGTGCGTAGTCTGCATGTCCTCCCTGTGATCGTGTGGGTTTGCTCCCGGTGCTTCGGTTTCCTTCCACATCCCAAAGACATGCTGTAGGTGGATTGAACACTCTAAATTGGCCCTAGGTGTGATTGTGTGCATGTGTGTGCCTTCTGTGGAAGGTTGGGTGCCGGGCTGGCAACTCGACGCCATAAAAACTCCACTACCAATCATGAGCGGACAGGTGATCTGCTGTGGTGACCCCTAACCGGGAAAAAGCAGAAAGAAGAAGAAGAAGATTATAGAGTTTGGTGGGATTTTAATCACTTTTAGATGTGTATAACCCTTTTTTTAAAACTATTCAATTTAAAGATTCTGAATGTGACCAGTTTTTTGCTTTATAAAGCTTTTAAAATTGAGAAACAGGTGATAAGTTTAAACAGATATTTTCTTTGTATATCTGTTGAAGGAAAGAGTAATATGGTTTGTTTCTAATCTATGCAATTAATGCCTGCTATGTTAGCTGTGATTTTAGTAACTAAAGAGACCAATTATTCTGTGTTGGTTTAACAGACCAAAATATGTGTACAATGCCAGATTTCTCCTCACCACAACCAACACAGATGGTGAAAACGTTAAGCTTGAATACACATTTTGAATTCATGTGATTTAACCATTACTTCAAATCATAAATTGGGTAGACAATAGTTTAAATGGATACATTTTTACTATAACATATAGATTGTACAATGAAATTGTCTCAATCTATCTTTATCTCTAGAGAAAACCAGAATGATGAGCATATATTATGAGTTCTAACCTTGAAGTTTACTGCAAGTTTATATGCATTAGATATTACCCTATTTTGTGACAGTGTTTCTAGAAGATCTAGTAAAAATGTAATGTTTGATGATATATCATGAAAAAAGTAAAATCGTATTTTATGTAATGTAAGATTTGATTAAATATCAGGAAATATCCTTTCAGAAAATCTAAAATGTATCATAATTTCTCTGCTAAATTTGCTTTGGGTAGGGTAAGATCCTATATTGATTTTCTTGGATTTTATGGAAATTAGAGAGAGATCAATCATTTTACCTCCAATCAAGATACTAGGGTTAAGATGAATAGGTTAAATAATTAAGTAATAGTTATCTATGTTTAGAATTTTATGGAAGTCATTTATCATGTCACAGAGTATGTGGTGGATTTTTTTACTTTGAATATTGTTTGCTTTTAGAAAGTTAATTCATAGAATGTTAGCTTAATAGGATGATGAACAGTTACACCAAATTTTAATCCATGATGTAGTATTTAGTTCTTGAGGCACTGTATACCAGACAGAAAGTTGCAGTCTTTGTGCTCTTATTATTAAGTAATATAAGACAAATCAGGTAAATTTAATCCTCCTAACTGCTTAGGATAGGTAAGTTTAGAATATTTGATTGTAATTGACTCTGGGACCATATAAAGTTTAATAGTGTTGATTCTGTTTTAGTTAATTTGCTGTGAAGTATGCATAAATTAAGGGATTTCAACTGGAATAGCAATTTTGGAAAACATATTCATAATGATGATCTTTGTTAAAAGTGAAATTTTAATTTTGTACCATCTTTTTATGTCTCTTTGAATTCAGGAACAGCAATTGTTAAAATTTTTATTAGGTATTTGCTTCTGGAGTGCAAAGTGTTCAAAAGTGTTGCACCTAACCATGCACAAGAATACATTATTTGTAAACCATTCACACAAGAAGGATCAATGAAGAGATGTTTGTTCAAAAAAGGAAACAAGAAAAAAGTTGTCCAAGTTAGTTTTATAGCCTTTATAAGACGATAAAATTGTAATTAATTGAAAAATATTGGAGAGATCTGTGTTTGGCAGATTTATGTAGATGTTAATGTCATCTGAAAAGGCAGATAAAGGAATTTTAATAAGATGGTAAGATGGGATTTTGTAATATGATTTGTGAATTGATGATAGGAATAATGGTTTAAGGTATAAATTAAAATGATAGGGAGACAGAAGACACCCTTGCCTTACTCAATTCCTTAAATAAATGGGTTTCTTTAGTAACCTACTGATACATGGCTGTGTTGCTGGATTAGAATATAGGATTTTAATATGTTTTAAAGTTGCTGAAAAAAACTAATTTGCCTATGACCAAAATAGCAAAGGGAAATTTACTCTGTCAAATGGTTTTTATGCATTTAATTGACAGAGCATACCAACTATGTTTATTCTTCTTATAAAAGTGTTTTAAGGTAATAAAATTTTAAGTTTTGATCAGAGGTTTGTCTATTTTTAATAAAGCCTAAGTGCAGTAGTGAAATCATTGAAGGTAGAATAACTTTTATTTTTGATAAAATAGCTCAAAACAGCAGAATAGCCATCTGGGACAGGGGCTTTAATGTTTTATTATTATTATTATTATTATTATTATTATTGTTTTAATACATTGTTGCATTTCTTTTAATGACATTGGATTGTTTAAAAGTTTTTTTTCTCTGCTTCAGAGAAGGAAATGATAATGAGTTTGCACAATTAATAATTTCTTCTTGAGTCTTAGATATGGCCTTAATATTGCAAATATGATAGTATAAGTTGTAAATTATTTCAATAATGTGATTATTGATTGTATATTTTTATCAGTCTCAACAATTTCTATAATTTAATTGGGAGTTTTCTCTAATTTTATAATTTTAGAAAGGAATTTCAAAAGGGTTTGAGACCATTCTGAATAAGATGTCGGTACTTTCATTTTACATATATAAAGTTGTTTAGAATATTTTTTGTCAAATTTCTTGAATTTGTTGTTTGGTATCAGCTTTATAATTATGTAATTGTTGGGAGTAAACAGCCTTAGGACTACTGTTAACTATTGCTAGGCTATTGGTGTATTTGTTATTTTCCTTTTCATAATAAAATGCTTTATTAATTATAAATCTTCTAATCTGGGTTTTTAAAGAGGCCCATTGAATATCTGCTTTTTCTTTATTATATAATAAAGAGTTGTAAAAATGTAGAAGGAGTTGACTAATTTCATGTCTGATATTATTATACTGAAGGATGCTTTTACTGAGAGTCCATTGTTTTGGAACTGCAGAAATAGAGGTAACCTTATTGAAGGGGTCTATATCAGAACATCAAAGTTTTAAAACTTCGAATGTTCTAATATTGACCCATTTTGAGTGAACGCTAAAAATAACAAAGTTGCAGAACACCAAATTCTTTCCTAGGGAAAGAATTTAGTTGGCCGGTTCTGTGGCTTCACTATTTTCAGCGCTGTTTGAAATTTATGGGTCAGGTTCAGGTAAGTGTGCAATTGTGTGGTTGTTAGGATTAGGGCACAGGTTAGGTGAGTTAGGGTTAGGGCACAGGTTAGGTGAGTTAGGGTTAGGGCGCGGGTTAGATGAATTAGGGTTAGGGGCGGGTTAAGTGAGTTAGGGTTAGGGCGCATGTTAGGTGAGTTAGAGTTAGGGCATGGGTTAGGGGCGGGTTAAGTGGGTTAGGGCACGGGTTAGGTGATTGTGTGATAGTGACAGACCTTAGGGTTAGGGTTTGGGTTAAGGTAAGTGGATAGATAGTAGTGTATGTATAGTTTAGTGTAGGGTTAGTTGTAGGATTATAAGTGTATGTGTGTGTATTGATGTTTTTTAGGTGTGCTTGTGCTGTGTGTATGTGTTTCGGAATAGGGAAAAAATTTGCTGTTCTGAATGTTCGATATTATTTGGTTTAGATATTTTAGGTTTGATGAAATAACATCCGCTATTTTCATCTTTCAATAACGTGATATAAACGCTATTGAAGTCCAGCTTTATTTGAACTCTGCTAAAGTCCAAGATCATTCTTTGTTCTGTGGAAAGATATAACATATAATGAAGTAGTTTATTAGAAAGTAAAAAGACATCAACTCCTGACCTCAACTTATGACATAGGTTCATAGGATGTTGCTGGACTATTGACCCAAGAGTTTTACAAGCATAGCCATTAAATCCCAATATGATACTAGATGAGTGATATCATCTATGCCCAATATTTATTAGCAAGAATTACCCATGTCCAGGAGAGAAGCAGGGGCAATGCCTGACAGAAATTTACAGTCTCACATCCAGTCATCCAGGTTGCACTTAAACAGGGTCATGGACATTTTCTGCTTGACATGGATTGGAAGCTTATTCCAGAGGAGTGGCAACCTCTGAGAGATGTATCAGTCTCTCCAGCAGGTCCTATTTATGTTGCAGGCTAGATTGAGGTCCCTAGAACAGGTGACTCTAGTTCCATTTGACTTACAGATGTGCAGCATTTTCATTAGATTTGTGTCAGAGATAGCCTTATAAGCCAGACATAGGTAACCTCTAAGTTGTCTATACACTACTGAATACAGTGACAGTGACTTCAATCTGCCCATATATGACATGTGCTGGAGACAATGAATTTTCTTAGTTAGAAATCTCTGAGGTCTCTCCAGTTGCTGCAGGTGTCTTGTATGGTACCTAAAAAAAGGAGCATTATATTTAACAACAGTCCTGATGAGGGATAAGTACAGGGGAGTTATGACCTGTTTTGCTCTTGAGGTGATGCCTTTGCTAATCAAGTGAGCAACATAGAATACTTTCCTCACCACAGTACACACATGGTAGTTGAAGTTGAGGTCACAGTCAACTTGTGTTCCCAGGTTTCTCCCTGCAGAATTGGTACATAGGGCATTATTGTTTATTTTCTAATCAGCAGGGACATTGTTTTTACTGAAGGGAATGGTGATGTAGTTTTGTAGCGTTTAGTCTAAGACCATAGCATTGACAGCAATCACTGGTCTGTGTAAGCCCCTTTTGAAGAATGCTTGCATCACTAGGGGATTCAATGATAGCACCTAATTTGCAGTCATCCACAAACTTGGTTAACCAAAGCCCCTCCATTTTGACCTGGAACATCTAAGAAGTATATGCCAAACATGGTGATTAATATGTAAAATTATGTTTCTTATGATCAGTGAATCTAACTGGGTCTGAAACATCAAATTTATCCATTAAATTTAGTATGATTAAAGCTGTGTTGATGTCCTTGTAAGAAGCATTTTAGCAATAATCCATGACTGGCTGCCGGTATCATAAGATTAAATCACAGTTGGTATAGTTTAATCACAAAGTACGAAGTGAATCTAATTGGATCTGGAACATCAAATTTATCCATTAAATCTAGTATGATTAAAGCTGTGTTGGTGTCCTTGTAAGAAACATGTTATCAGTAATCCATGACTGGGTGACAGCATCATAAGATTAAACCACAGGTGGTATAGTTTAATCACGAAGTATGAGAGTACCGAGATATTAGATTGGATAGCACAGAAATACAAGGAAAATCAGGTGCATTTTATGTTTCTTTTGTTTGGCAAAATGTACCATTTTTTCTTGTATTCTGCTTTGTCCATTAAATAGCTACCAGTAGAAAAATCTAGCTGCTCAATGGTACTTTAGCAGCTGCATTTATTTATATTTATATATGCTCAATTTACAACAGGCATGCTGGTTGGACTATCCAATCAGTGTGCATGATTTTTGAATGGCAATGAGCTGTTATTGCATAATCTCTGTTTTATTTTTCTTTTCATCAATGACCATATTCCAGTCCCCATTATAAAATAAATTAATGTTCATTATATTTAAAAAATACTGTTAAATAAATCAATTATAAAATCAGTTTTATTAGAACATGGTGCATACACATTAACTATGGTTAATTGTTCATCTAAGGCTTTTAACCTATGTGTAATATAACACTATCTACCATCTAAACAAGTTTTACTGTGAAATATATTTCCTGAAAAGTTTGATTTAACCAAGAAAGTAAATCCAGCTTTACTAATGTTCTTGCCCATAGAAGTAATGTTAGAGATCCATTTTTTATTAACAGCAGACCACTGATAGTTACTCATATAAGTTTCTTGTAACAAAAATTATGTGAGCTTCAGACTTGAAAGCTAGGTGCAAAAAGTTTTCTTTATGAAGTTTGCTATAAAACAGTTATGTTCCAACTATCAATTTTAATTAGCATGAGTACATTGATAGGTGTGGCTTATGATATGGATAACATGAGCTAAAAACAAAAAACAGGTAGGATTGTATGATGTTATAATCTCATTTTATGATTAATGTAGTAACTAACAATTTAACAAGGAATGCGGCTTGAGAGTTAATGTCATATAATTTGTATGTTTTTTAGGATATTAGAAATTCTGAGTAAGCAGTGACAGTTCTTTCCTCTCCTAAGCCTAAAGGGCCTATCCCCACCCTCTTATGCTATGAGAAAAATGCAAAATTAAGTAATTAGGGGATTCAGAAATATTAACTTTTTAGTCCATAAAAAGATTAAACGATCCTTATAAGTGAGACAACACTAAGTAAAAATAAAAATCAACAAAATCTTAAGCAAGTGGGTGCAACACATGCAGATATCAAATAGTGCAGCTCCTTCTAATATATTTAAAAAAGAAAGCCAAAAAATAAATTGCATCATTAATAGCTTCCTTTGCCGCAGGATAAATTGTAATGCAATTTAAAATTAAAATTAAATTCCATTCATATTCTTTATGGTAATACCTATCTATTAACACAGAACTTTCTTATAAGAAGTTTTAGTATGTGAAATAATTACTTTGTAAAAATATATAATTATAGGATATATATATATATATATATATATATATATATATATATATATATATATATATATATATATATATATATATATATATATATATATATAAAATAATTATAACATTTACTTTATAGAATAAGTAGATCATTTTGTTTAATATTTTATTTAAGTAAATATCCTAAACAATAGCACAAACAGTTAACTATTATGTATACGATTTGCAGAACACGTTATAAGTTACACTTTACCTTGTCTGCATATTAGTTATGAAATAAAGCTATATTAATATGGTGAAAAACTACTTCCTGTTGACCCAGCCAACAAATATTCACAAGGTATTAACTTGTTCCCATTTAAAGCATAAGTCTGGAAACCAGCAAAAAATATATATATATATTGAATGTGTTCCCAACTATGTCATCCTCATACACAAAAATATCTCAGAGTAAATAGACTGAGAAGACAACTTTTTAGTCCTTTACATCTCTATCAGATCATATCAGACTGTCCTTTTAATGCAGTGTTAACTGGAACAAAAAACTGTAAACTAGTTTCCTTCTCTAGTAAAATTTACCAACCAATGAAATATAATAGTCATGTTATGCCCAGTTTGACGTTAGCGATTTTTATAAAAATAGATTTTTATTCTTCTGGTGATGTCACCTGATGTTGAACCATAGGTGAAGGATAGTTTGGTTGGAAAGAACATTTGGAATTAGCTCTTGTTCTTGATAAGGTAGGTACAATATGGAGAAAGTTGCTGCCTTTGAAGTTTATATGTTAATGGGAAATCTTGAGTGATTCTAATTTTTTGCCCCAGCATTGTAAAATTATTTTTGCTTTTATATGCTTGCATGATGGTTGACACATCCTGGAAGTTAAGAAGTTAAGTTGTCATGTACCAGCCTTGGAGAACAGTTATCTTGATACCATCTTGTACCAATCTCTGATGTTGAAGTTTTGCTCTAATTTAGATTTGAAAGAGGATTTGTTTTTACTTTTGGTAGCAGATTTGTAATGTTTAGAAGAAGATGTAAATTAAATAATCACAAAAACATATCCATAGTAGCAATTTATATCACACCTGGCAACAACATCCCTACCCTCAAACACTCTCTCCTGGCCATCTCAAAACATCTCTTATGAGACTGTCATCCTAGGTGATGTCAATATTTACTGGAACTCCCTTAACTCCCTTAATTCCTTCTCTCCCAGTACTAGTAACTTCCCATAACCTCTCCTCTTCTACTATGCTATGGTTATCTAGTTACATCTCCAACAGATTCCAATCCATCAAATGGCTTTCCGCCTCCTCCCCTTCTTCCCAATCCAAACCAGTGTCCCCCAACCGTCAGTCCTTGGACCTCTCCTTTTTTAATATCTTACAAATAACCTACACACTTCCTGTCCAAACTCCTCACTAATACAATATGCAGATGACTCCACTATTATCTCTTTCTGTGATAACCTTCCCCACCTCCTTGCTCTTACTCAAGATTCCCTCCTTTCAGTCAAAAAATGGCTGACCAATAATCAACTACTTCTCCATCCTAAAAAAACAAAACTTATACTCTTCCTCCCCAAATCACTACAGCAACACAAAAATACCTTCACAGTATCTTCTCTTAATAATACACGTATCGCTGTTGAACCACATACTAAACTCCTGGGTGTAATCATAGATGACCAACTAAAGTTTGACATACATATTCAGCAAACCATCAAAAAGGCCCACCAAAAACTTGGTCTCTTACACAGATATAAAAAATACCTCACTATTAATGCCAAACCTTCTCTAGCACAGACTTTCCTTCTCTCAACCTTACTTTATGCAGCCCCTATTCTCACCAATATTCACTCCAAGCTAAACTTGAAGCTGCCTACAGGAAAATAGCCATATTTGTTGCCAACATTCCCTATTGCTCTCACCATTGCATAGCTTTAAAAAACCTACAATGGCTTGAGCTACATAACCAACTCCACCTCACACACACACCATCTTAAAATCAATCCTCCTACTGTCCTGCCCTCACAGACCTTCTCAGTCCCTACTTTCCTAAGCATAACCTATGCACCACAGGCTACACTTCTTAAAAATCTACAAACCCAATAAAAATATTGTCAAACTTTTATACAGCCACTCTGTCACCAAAGCCTGGAACAAACTTCCGTTTTCTCTAAGAACAAACGTCAACTTTCTTAACTTCAAAAAACTTCTAAAGGACTTATTTACTAATTCCTAGACCTGTCCTTGTCCCACTCCCACCTAAACTACTCCCTGTCCTTATCCCCTTCCCGTCTCACCTCTCCCACTTAACCACAAGATCTCATTTAAGGTCTTTAGGGTATTCTACCAAACTTGAATTTCTCTCTGATGGTAATTGTTAGATAGAATCTAACTTTTTATATTATATTTTATATACTTAATATGTACCATGGCTGGTTAAACCCTCAGTATTACTCTTGTATTCTAAGATGTCCATTTATAAGTTGTATTCTGTTTCTCCTGTGTATATACACTTGTGTGTTAATATTGCATGATGTTTTTTTTTATTTATCTGTGGAGCTTTTCTCCTTGGGTCTTCACTGAAAAAGAGCTGTGCTGCCCATTTAGACTAACCCAGTTAACAAATGTCAAATAACTAAATTAATAAATAAATAAAAGATCCCTGACTACAAGACAGCTTTCAGGGGGTTGTTGTCAATGTGGTAGTTAGTAGAAAAAACATGCTTGATGAGGGTACTATTATACATTTCTTGGAATTTAGTTTTAGTTCACGGTTTTTGTTTGGGAAATGATGTCTTGGAGGATCTGGTTATTCTCTGAGGAATTAATGATGGCACTAATTTTACTGTTATTAGCAGACTTGGTAAGCCATAACCCCTTAATATTTGCTTTGACTTCTGAGAAATAAATTCCATAGAAGAGTATTCCAAGGACTGAACCCTTGGAATCCTAATAATGACAAGTCTTTTGGTGGATGTGCCACCTACCCTAATTTCCTGGGTACTTTTTCTGAGCCAGTTAGCTATCCCATGAGTTGCAAATAAATTTACATTCATGTGAGAGAGGTTATCTACAATAGCTGAGTATGGAACAGTGCTGAATGCCTTTGTGAGTTCTAGATACACTGTGCATACTGATTTGCCCTCATCAAGTTCTTCCATAATCTTCTTGAAGAATTCAACCAGGTTAAGTAGGCAGGATCTGCCTTTGAAGAATCCTAACTGGCTTGGGTCAAGAATTTGTAGGTTACCCATGTCCTTACTTATTACTTTTATAATGATTCTTTCCAAACCTTTGAAGATGAGGCAGGGCTGGATTATGGGTCTATAATTAGCTAGGTCCCTTGACAGCCCAACTTTGTGCAATGGGATGACTGATGCTGTCCTCCATTCATCTGGCACAAAGCCTGTTTGGAGGCTGATATAGAATAGTCTCTGCAGGTGCATGACAAGTCCTGTTTTAGGCAGAACTTAGTCAAATGAAACCTTGACAATTGGATGGGAAATCTTAAATTTACCCCTGCCTGGGCCCCATGTCCCTTATGGACAGAGGCAGTCAACAAGAAAAGTATTATCCTAACTAACCCCCCCCCCTGCAAATCCTTAGATACCTACCTACTAACATGCCCCCCATATGATACTTGTGACCCATATTTTTTCGGATGCATGGCTTGGCTTGTAAGGCCCTAGAGGTTGTTAGCCCAGTAACAACCTATGAACCTACGAACAATACACATCCCAATATGTTAACCAGTCCTGTAGACGTAGTGCTGTTTGCCTTGGATAGTGCCTTAAAGACTTGTTCCCAGGAGATTTGAGGGGGATATAAGTATTGGTATAAGTATTGGTATATGATTTGGGAATATAAGGTGGAGGGGGGGTAACATTTAAGTTAAAGTTGTCCACCAGTAGACGGGCTATGTCCTCTGTGTCTTAGTATGTGATATGATTTAGTATTATCTCTGTGCAATGCTGGGCATTATTTTTCAGGTTTATAATGCAGTTAATTTGAGGTTATACTTCACCTGGATAGCTATTTTTTACCTCATATTTGACTTTGGCCAATTTCATCAGGGTCCAGAGATCCCTGATAAGTTTAGCAAGATGATTTTTTACATCATGAGCGTTAAACTTATTTTTCTATGCAAAGAGCTTTTTTTTCTTTTATTATAGCCTGTTTATATTTGGGTTCCACCATATGGGGCTGTTTTTTAATTGTATGCTTTATTTACTTCAAAGGGGGGCAGTTGCATCTCTACAGCTATGTACATATGCATAAAATTCTGTGGTAAGAGATTCTGCATACTCACTGTGGTCATCAAGCTTTAAGGGCATTTTTAATTTAGCTAGGTCATCATTCAATTTTAGTAGATTAGCTTTGGCATAGTCTCTGAATATTGGCATACTGTAGGATGCTTCTGTCTTCAGTCTTATGGTGAATATGACTGATTTGTGGTCTGATATACCTAGGGGGAAATAACAATTGATGACAAGCAAAGCTGTCCATATTAGTACAGACCAAGCTCAGTATTTTATCACTATTATTTAAGGTGCAGACTAACTTATCCTGACAGTTTATTTTGATGAAGTCCAGAATCATATGTGCATAAATGTTTGAAGTTGTGCAAGTCTCCTAGCTGATAGAGTGACATTAAATCACTTAGCAGAATTGTGTTTGGCTTATCGCAAAAAGACTCCATAATATTTAGGGAGGACATGTGGGCTTTGGGTGACATACATGGGGTCCTCTAGTTAGCTCTGATATGATAAGGGGTTTTGTTGATAGTAAGCTGGATGTGGAGGTATTCCAGGTCACTGTTATGTCTAATGAGTCAGGAGCTGAATTCTTTTTAACAATATGCAGACACCACCATCTTTATTGCCTTCATCTAGTGTGGTAGTCTTGAATGTGTGGTAGTCTTTTAAACCCTGCACTAATGTAGTGCTGTCACTGATTTTGAACTAAGTCTCCATAACAATGCATATATCAGTGTTTCCAGTGTAAAGAATGCTTGTAGGGAGTAATTTTTATAAGGTTCCTATCCCTGAGCAGCAGTATATTTATGTTATCCTGATTCTGTTTTGGTATGTTGGAAGTTTTAGAAGACAGATGTTGTTGCCTAAAAAAGGGACTGTGGTAGTGGTTAAGGATTTAATCAAACTACGACAGCCTGGAGGTTAGGTGGAGGCCATTCTTCACATAGCAGTTTTGAATTTCTTCCATCTTCCCCAAGGTTTATATATATATTGCACTCCTTTGAATGCCACCAGAAGCTAAGACAATTGTTGAAGTTAATAATCATTTGTTTATGTTGCAACACCATTCTTGGTGATGGTAGAATGCTGCTCATGGCTAGGTTCATTCCTGCCTCAGACACATATTTGAATATCTCCATCATGTTTTTCTTCATATAGTCTAGAAGGTATGTTTCAATACATTTATACACCAACATGCACTATGATTTTCCCATATGTGTACTTATAGTGCCAGGACTTGAATACATGCATAATGAGGCAAATACTTGCACCTGATAGGCAACTGACCATGACTGCCTTCTTGCAAAGCCTGGTGAGTGGCACGTTGGTGTGTCTCACTATGGAGTCAGCTATAACTTGTGTATTGGATTGTGTAGAAATTTTCTTTACGGGCTTTTAACTTTAGATAATGTGACTTTCAGATGTATGTTTAATAGTGGTTGCTACCTGTACTGTACGTTTTTGAGGTTGCTGAGGGTAATTGTTTCTTTGGTTATATTTAAGAGGCCTTTGTGGTTTAGGTAGGTCACCTTTTAAGAGCCTTAGTATATGTAGATCTACGTGTTTGGTATGAGGTATGTGATTGGTTTAGTGTGGTGTTGTGTGGTACTGACAAAGCACATGTTATTAGCAATGGCTGTATGTGGAGAGCTTTGCCTCCATTACCATTATATAATTGCATCTTTCATACACTGTGTCAGTTTGTATACGTAGTAGGTGGTTGTCAATATAAATGACTCAATTGCTTCATTTTCTCTGGTTGCGCATTTGAACCAAGATGACTAGAGAAATTGTTAAAAAGTACAGGACCATGTTTCCAGCTGCTTTTGTAAAATGATGGTACTGAAAAATAATTTAATTATTTTATTTTATTTTATTTTACATTTGTTTACCGGGATAGTCTGACTGGATACATGTCTATTTTCAGCGGAGGCCCGGGGAGAAAAACTCCAAACATGCAGACAAAAACATACATACATGCTAAGGGTAAAGTCAGAAAAGTTTGGCATTTAAGAGGAATGCACAATTTTAACAGGGGAGAAAAGCTCCAGTTGTGCAGATGAAAACATACATACATGCCAAGGAAATATTACAAGTAAGTAAGATGTTTCCCACTAGAGGGATCCACAATTTTAACAGTGTGGCATAGAATATAAAAATATTAAACAGGTGGATTACAGCAACAATTATTTACAAAGTAATGTACATAACAATAATGACACTGCAAGCATTTGTGAGCAAGATGCTAATACAGTACTGTTAAGTTAGTGAGTTGTTATGGAGATTAATCGGGGTTGGTACATGGACAGAGTCAGTGCCTTTTATAATACTGTTTGAGGCCTTTTTTAAAGAGGCTTAGAGATGGTTCCAGGGTAATGTCCGCTGGAAGTAAGTTCTAAGCTTTGCCAACAGAGTAGGCAAACAGAGTCTCCAGCTGAGTTATTAGGTTTCAGTATTTGGACTAACAGCTTGTTGGACGAGCGTAATGGTCTGGAGTTATTGTATGGTTTTATGATCATTTTAAGTGTGAGGGTGTTTTTGGATTGGTTGAGAATATTATGTGCTACTATTAGCTGATTGAACTGAAGTAAGCTTGGCAGTTCTAGCCACCCTAGATGACTGAGGTTATGGCAATGATGTGACCTATATGTTGATCCAGTGGTAAATCTGGCAATATGGTGGTAACAGTGAGAGTTTGATAAGCTCTGATTTGTTTAGGTTACAGAGTATAGGGGAAGCATATAGAAGGGTAGAGAGAAGATGAGAGTGGGTGACTGCAATCCTAGCTATTGGGGTTAGAAAAGGTTTATTTCTGTATAATGAGCCAAGCTTTTTATTGATGGTTTTGATAGTTTTGTTGATGTGCAGTTTGAATTTGAGATTATTATCAACTATTACCCCTAAGAGCTTAGTGTGGCTATCTGGTGAAATAGAGGTACCATTGTTTGATAGTAAAGGAAACTGGGGTGGATCTACACTTGGGGGTAAAGAGTAACAGTTTGGTCTTATTGGGATTCAACAGAAGATGGTGATTAGAGAGCCAATTTTCAACTGTGTTAAATGTATTCTGGGTTAAGATTTGCAGGTCTGTTGGGAAGGAGGCTGAGCAGATCAGAGTGGCGTCATCTGCGCATTGAATGCAGGTTGCATCTGGGATGTCAATGTGTAGATTATTGATAAAGATAGAAAAGAGTAGAGGACCTAAAATAGAGCCCTGAGGAACTCCAAGGGTGAGAGGTAACAGGGTGGATAATTTGCCCTGCCATAGTACTGCTTATTGTCTACCACTCAGATAGGATTGGAACCACTGTATGGTATGGTTGTCCAGGGAAATAGATTTCAGAGAGTGGATATTGGTGGTTGACCATATCAAAGGCCTTTGAGAGGTCTAGGAAGAGGGCTGATGATAGCAAATTATTATTTCTGTTTAGATATATGGCATTGGTGAAGGGAAGGAGAGCAGAGGTGGTGCTATGATGTGGACTAAAGCCATGCTGAGAGACAGCCAGTATTTGGTTCTGAATGAGATGGTACATAATTTATTTGTGGATGCACTTTTCCATTATTTTGGCCAGTGGTGAAAGAATGGTGATGGGTCTATAACTGGATAATTCTGTAGAACTTCCACCTTTGTGGAGTGGGATAACATGGGATATTTTCCACATGGGGGATAGAACCAACTGTTAGGGACCTGTTGATCAGGATAGATATGGCAAATGCTGTAGCATCAGCAGCAATGTTTAAGAACTCTGCTGGGAGAAGGTCAGCAGATAGGGTGGTGGGCTTTAATTTTTTGATTAGTGATCAGATTAGAGTGGTAGAGACAGGTAGGAAGTTAATGGGGAGATGAGTAGAGGGTGTGTTTGTGGTGGAGTTAGTAATGGGTGTATTAGTGGTGGAGTTAAAGTGCATGGGAGTGAGTTGGTTATCAAGAGACTGGATTGTTTCAGTGAAGAAATTATTAAAGGCACTAGCGATGGTCTCAGGGGGGTTTTGGGTGTAGTTTGTTGGGGTTAGAGTGGTATATTGGCCTGGATGAAGAAGCTGGTTTATACCTGCCCAGAACTTTTTGGGATTGTTTTGGTGTTTTTGCTGCAGGTTTTGGTAGTAGCTATTTTTGTCTTGCTGAATGGATTTTTTTGTATAATTCCTAAGCTGACGGTATTTTAGTTGGCTGAGAGGGGGCTTTAGTTGCTTGCCAGATGACCCAGGCCTTATTTCTAAGTTTGATTTTATGGTTTCCTTTGTGAGCCATGATGCTGTATTTGTTTTAGTTTTAATATTACATGATGGGGCACTGGAGTTAAGGATGTTTAGGAATTTAATATTAAAATATGCCACTGCCTCTTCCATTGGTATATGTTTTAGGATTGACCAATTGACTGAGTTAAGTTCATTTTGGAAATTTACAGGATTGAAGTTCTTGGTATTTCTGACTGTTTTATAGGTGGGCTGATGGGAGTTCTCACCCTTATGTTTAATATTGTATGTTAGAGAGTGATCACTTACGTCATCTGGGAGGGTTCCAGATTTATACAAATGGGGATGACTGTTGATATGAATCCAATCAAGAGTACTTTCTCTGTTGTTGGGTTTGCTGATCCTAGTAGAAGCGGTTATTATTTGACTGAACCCGAAGAGATTTATATGGGTGATAGGGGATTCAGCAGAGCAGGTAGACCAGTTGATGTTGAAGTCATCAAGAACAATGGTTTCTTGGGGGTGGGTAGTGGATAACCATTGGAGGATATCTTCTAGGGTGCTTATATTTTTACCTGGGGGAATGTAGACACAGACAATATGTATGAATTCATTGTGGTTAATTTGAAGTTTAGCTATAATGATTTCAGCATTATTAAATGGAGGTGGCTGTATGGAATCCCTATTAACACTTAGTGTGCTTTTGTAAGGAACGTCTATTCCCCCTCCCTTTTTAGTAGTGTGATCTAATCAGTGAATGTTATATCCTGTTGGTAATATCTCATTATCAACAGTAGTAGGTTTTAGCCAGGTTTCTGTGAGACACATATCTGGGGAATGGACTGCTACTAGGGAGTGCAGGTTGTGTATTTTATTGTTTATGCTTCTAATGTTTAGGTGAAAGGTGAGAAGAGAGTTAGTGGTTCTATTAAGTGGCAGAGTAATGGTGGGAGCGTTGTTGTAGGAGTTAGTAGCACTAAGAGAAAAGGGACAGGGTTGGGATGTATGTCCCCGTCTGCTATGAGGTTGTAGTGAAGTCTGATTATGAGTTTTAGAAATTTATTTTAAGCTTTAGATAGTGATTGTCTTTGGGGTTGGAGTTTAGGGTTTTATTTGGGTGGTAATTTAAAGGGGGTGTGAGATTTGATGTGTGGGGGTAGTTAAATAAGATGTGTTATTAGAGAAGTTCAGGGAAATAGTGTGATGATTTGGGTAGTGAAATCCGAGGTAGTATTGACCTTCATAGGTGGTGAAGAGATAAAGGATAGGTAATATAGACAGCAGAGAGATTGACAGTGTAAGCTTAGATGCTGGTGTATTAAGAGTTCTGGACATTTTTTAGGGTTTGATGTTACCTGGATATGATAAGAAGGAAGGAAAAAAAGGATGGCAAAGTGGGAGGATCCTTTGGTGATGAGAGATACTGAGTATGAGGAAAGAGGCGGGGAGAATCCTATGGTGATGAGAGATGCTCAGTGGGAGGAAAGAAGGGGTGGAGTTAGAGTTCCTATTTAGGAGGAAAGGAGGGGTGGAGTAAGAGATGCTGATTGAAACAAAGGAGGGGGAGTGGCTATGGTAGTATAAATTTAGCAGTAGTGGGGGCAGGTGGAATTTGGGGGTAGGGTGGGGCATGGAGCGAGCCTGAGCAGAGCAAGAGCGAGCAGAGTGGGGCCAAGTCTGATCACAAGATTCATACAGCCTGCATGTAAGTAGAATGTAGACTGTGCTATGTATTTTAATTTCACCTGTTTGTTGCTTTATCTATGTGTTGAAAATTCACCAGTTTGCACTTGACGCTACCCTTTTTTGTTTGTTGATTAAAGATAGGGAATTGAGCTAACTCCTTATTGGTAGCCACCTAGTTATATTGTTTAATAAGTCACTATGTTAGACCCTTACTGGGTTACTGGGGGACACTTTGCAGTGCTATGGACCCAGGGCTTGCTTAATTAATTTTACTTTTGGTTTACAGCAGCTTATAGAGATAATAACCTTATTTGATTTCCACTGTGGAAGGCTAGTCAATTAATTTCCTGATTAGATCTTCAAGTAGATTGTGTCTTCCTAGCATTGCCGGTTTAGTAGGACAGGAGTGGTATGTAGAGGCGATAGTACCTAGCAAATGATATAAAGTTAGCATTCTGGTTTATGAAACTTGAGTCTCACCGTCTAACAGTCACTAATGGTTGCACAATAGTCTTCACTGTCTTAGCAAAACATTTGTTAGTTTTCTTCCCTTAGATCTAAGTAATATAGCAGCTAATCATTAAAGTGGTGTTTGCGACAACCAGCTCTATATGTAATTTAGCAACAAACCATTGTAATAGTGTTAGCAACAGACTGTTCTTACATATCACAGCATTTTTAGGCTAGGTTATGTGTAGATAGATAGTATGTGCAAGAATTGGCCTATAAATGACTCTATCAACTCAGCAACTAATTCAATAATTTCACACTGTTTAGCATGGCGTACAATACAGCTACTTCAACAAAATTGCATTTTTAAGCTCCAAATAAGTCAGCACTTGATCAAATAGTATAGCGACTAACCCACCAATGTGTTCACAATAGTTAGCATTTGTTTGCAGCAATGCTATGGCATTCAATGCCTCCAATAATTTAGTACAAGATCTTTACAGTACATCACACTAGGTTCAGCACATATAAATGAGTTTTATTGTCACTAAATATACATTACACACTGTTCGGTATTTCAGCAACATGAGCAGGCTTCTACAGTGATGCAATCAGGTACAGATGCATTTAGCAATGCTACCTTATGCAGTTTTTCAACAATGCTGACTGTAACTTGTAATTTAGGCAGTATTTAAGGTAAAAATATGATTCTAGGCTACAGAGAAACCATCTGGGTCCAGGAGCACTGGAGTATTTTAAAAAATGGTGGTTGCAGATGGGGGATAAGTAACTTCAGTTACATAGCTAGAAGGGGAGAGGGTTTTGGATTAGATTGGCCAAGTCTGATCACAAGATTCACACAGCCTCCCTGTAAGTGGAAAGTAGACTGTGCTATGTGTTTTAATTTCACCTATTTGTTGATTTATCTATGTGCCAAAAATTCACCAGTTTGCACTTGACACTACCCTTTTTTCTTTGTTGATTAAAGGTAGGGAATGGGGCTAACTCTTTATTGGTAGCCACCTAGTTATATTTTTTGGTAAGCCACTATGTTAGACTTTAGCCACCTTTAGATGAATAGGGGCTCCCTTACTGGGTTACTGGGGGACACCTTGCAGTGCTATGGACCAAGGGCTTGCTTAATTAATTTCACTTTTGGTTTACAGCAGCTTATAGAGATAATAACCTTATTTGATTTCCACTGTGAAAGGCTAGTCAGTTAATTTCCTGGTTAGATCTTCAAGTATATGGTGTCTTTCTAGCGACGCTGATTTAGTAGGACAGGAGTGGTACATAGAGGGGATAGTACCATGCTACAGGGCAGACATATGGGTCCAGGAATTAGCTAAAAGGGAGTGATTTTGCAAAATCATACTTTGATAATTAATGACAACAACCAATGAAAGATGGCAGGGAAGGAGTTTTATGGTCAGCTTAACATAATGGGCAGACAACAAGAGAGACATTGGGTTTAAGAACACAAGAAGAAATAATGCGGGAGGGTGGAGATCTTTAGCCTCCTGTTGGATAGCTTGCAACTGGCACAAAAAGAAGTAGAAAACTGAACTATTTAATGAGGCAAGAGGTAATGCATTTGTCTTTGGTGCTGGAAGATCATAAAGCCATGATTTCCATTCCCAATTGTGATGAATGGATTCATTTCTAGTACTAACGCTACAGTGAAATATAAGGAGGGTGCTGTGATCTTCATCATGATGTCATTTGGATAATATGTAAAACCAAGGCCCCATCTGCCCAAATTGAAGGTAGTTCTGATGGATGTAAAAGATCCCATGTGCCTCTTGAAAAGAGTAGGGGTCCTTTATTTATATACAAAAATAACACTTATTTACAACATACTTACATATGTAGAAATATTTGCAAATGTACAAAGATATAGATATACAAATATATTTAAACATATTCCTAATTTTCCTTACAATCATACTAAATTTTCATCCGTATTAGACTTCCACTCCTTTTTCCATAACCATCATCTGATTTTACTTAATATTGCTGCTAAAATCCATTTCTCATTAAACATAATTTCATGTCTTCTTTCATTCCTTATAATCCACATTATATAAAAATAACTTTTATCTATTGTCTTAACATATTCTTTATTTCTATCCTTATAATGTCCAGATTTAATCATATCCATGTTTATTTTATCCACTTATTTTTATATCTCCGAAAAAAATTTCTTTGTATTTCTAAAATACATGCTCAGTAATTTCTTATTCTGACAATGTAAACATATTCTATCACTTTCTTTTGTATGGCATATTTCCTTCCACTGGCAATTTATCGATTACCAGTCTCCACAAAAAAAATCTCACCATTCTACTTTTTTATTTACTCCCTTTGCTTCTTATTTTTATATACTTATTATTTCATCTGTTAGATTTTCCCATGGTTTTACATAGTAAGGATTTATCATTACATTCGTATACCATACTTTTCTTACCTTTTCTAGCTCATCAATTTTTAGTTTCCACAAAAATATATATTGTTTTCTTGATAACCTTTCATTTCTTAATATATACACTTTTTTCTCTTTTACTTTTTTACCATAGCCCAAAATGTATGATGCTTATATTTATGCAATTTTACTACTATCTCACCATTTTCATTTATCCACTTTAACATTTTTTACAAATTTAATGAAGCATCACATACCACTAGGTAATTAACCCTAAACCTCCTCCCTCTTTATTTACATACAAAAATCTTCTTTTTACTGAGCTAAATCTAGAAGCTCATATAAATGAAGAACATGTCTGCAATAATTCCTTTTCAAATACCATTGGCAACATAAATAAACTTGCTAAGAATGCTATTTCCCATCAGTACTGACTGATGTCAAACCTGGTCAACTAAGGATAAAGAAAAAAGGTATTAAAAAGCTCAAACATGGATTTATGGAATTTTCTTGAAATGCCATAAATCAAACATAAAACACTGAAAAAATGCATTTTTTTTTTCATGGTGGAAAAGCCTGCAAATTCTGAGGTCCTTGCTTTTCTAGTGATCTTGTAAAAAAAACACTGGTGCTTTATGAAAGGCTGATCTTCAACCAGCTGTAAATGCTTTTCAATTTTCAACTAAATAGTCAATAAAATGCATATAATCCCATTCACATATACATATATAGCCATATCTATCAATATATATATATATATATATATATATATATATATATATATATATATATATATATATATTTCTATTTTGTTCACCGAAAGTACACCTTATGGAATCTTAAAAAGCCGACTTCAATAAAAGCAGACTTCAGTTAAGCAAAACTGCATTTTAATGAAAATGCACTTTCATGAAATGCACAGTAGCAAATAATGGTTATCAGTTCCAGGATCTTGTAGAAGAACAGGTGTTGTGTTTTTTTAGTTCTTAGTTGCAATTCTAATGGTAGTCAAAGGTATACAGCAGTTGGGGCTTCTTGATCTAAATCGTAGTACAATGAGGATAAGGAAATCTATTCTTTCCCCCACTGTAGTGTGATCTCGGAGTTAGTAATATATAATTAGTGGGAGTGTGTGGGGCACAGCCCCCCAAATAGAGGGTGCAAGGGGGCTGGCCCCTGCAAAAAATAGTTTTTAGTGTATATGTTCAATTTCCTGTAATTCGGTGACTTATGTCACAAAAGTGCTTTTTCATTAATTTGCACTTTCGCTTAACTAAAGTCAGCTTTTTAAGATTTGATAATGTGTACTTTCGGTGAATGAAAGTAGACCCCATATATATATATATAGAGACATGCATGAATGGGCGTACCTTTGTTGAAGGTTGTCCGTCAGGGCTGGCAACTCTGCAAGTAAAAAAATCTACTGCCAATCATTAGCGGACTGGAGTTCCGCTGTGGCGACCCCTAACCGGGAAAAGCCGGGAAAAACAACATGCACACACGCACACACACACACACACACACACACACACACACACACACACATATATATATATATATATATATATATATATGAATCTACTTCTAAGCCTCAAAATCCCATATAATCAAAACTGATCTTTGCAAGACAAAAAACCTGGAACCTTGAATTCCCAAACAGTGAATATTTCCAAGGGTTCATAGGTTCATAGGTTAATAGGAAGGTACTACGCTATCGGCCCAAGGGCCTAAGTAAGCCTAGCCAACAAAGTTCCCTGGCTTATGCCACCCAAGAAAGTTATTTTCCTGTGCCGCTGTCGAGCAGAGACACATAAGTGATCCCCGGGGTGTATTTCCTATTTCCCATCCACTCATCAAGATTTTCCTTGAAGAGTGCTAATGAAGAGCTTTGCTTGACATAGATGGGTAGCCTGTTCCAGAGTATAGGAAGTTTGTGGGACAAGAATCTATCCCTCCAGCATGTCCTGTTTATTGTAGTGACAAGGTTTAGGTCCCTACAGTGTGTAGCTCGGAGGGATTGGGATTTCTTTAGGTGTAGCATGTCCAACAGCACAGGGGTTGACATAACTTTATATGTTAGGCAGAGATCACCTCGAAGTAGGCAATATGCTACGGAGTAAAGCTGGAGTTTTTTGAGGCGGTCAGTGTAGGGTATTTGTTAGAGGCCAGTAATCCTCTTTGTGAGGTACTTCTGTGGACTTTCCAGCTGCTGCAGATGTCTTGTGAGGTACATTCCAAAAGGGGCATTGCACTCTATAATGGGTCTAATGAGTGTCGAGTAGAGGGGAACAATGACCTCTTTTTTCCTGGATGAGAATCCTTTTATGATGAGGTGTGCCATGTAGAAGGACTTCTTGACTACTGTGGCAATGTGACTATCAAAGGAGAGACTACTGTCCACCTGGGTCCCACGGTCTCTTATCACGCATTCGGTGTTAAGTAAATTGCTGCCTATGTGGTAGTTCATGGGTACAGAGTTTTTACCAGAGGGCATGACATTGCACTTTTTGGCATTGAGCTTGAAGCCATGGCTCTGACACCAGGCATCTGTCTCAGTGAGGCCCTTCTTTAGGATGTCCACATCATTTGGGGACTTGACTATGGCTCCTATTTTGCAGTCATCTGCAAACTTCATTAGCCAGAGGCCTTCTGTGTTAGCCTGTACTTCAGAGAAGTAGACACCAAACAGGAGAGGTCCCAGGATGGAACCCTGTGGTACTACACTTGTCACTACTTTGAGGTCAGATTCAGAGACTGCAAATTTTACAGTGTGGGCTCTGTCAGTGAGCCAGTTGGCAACTCATCTTGTGACATAGGGATGTATACCTAGTTTAGTGAGTTTAGCTATAATTCCAGAATGGGGGATGGTGTCGAAAGCCTTGGTGAGGTCAAGATAGGCGATGTGAACCACCTTACCCTCATCTACAGCTTTGGTGACTGCCTCAAAGAAGTCAATCAGGTTCAGGAAGTATGATCTGCATTCACAAACCCAAAATGGGTGGGATCCAGAGTTTGGAGAGTAAGTAAATACTTGCCCAAAATTAAACAAAAAAACACACCATAGTAAATAAAACCCACCTAGATCGAGGGGCTATGCTTCCCTCTCCCACAGCCCCCCCGCTTCCTAACAATATATACCTATTTTGGGATTGCACTACTGCAGAGCAAAATGCATGTTGGGCAAGTGTTTACTTACCCTGGGAAACATTCGCCATTTTGTAATTCAATATTTTGATATTTTAGTCTGAGATATATATATATATGTATAATATACATCATACACCCCCACACCCCTACACACACACACACACACACACACACACACACACACACACACACACACACACACACACACACACACACACACACATGCATTTATTAGTAGTCCCAGGCTTACATCAAGAACATTATAAGCAGATGGCTTAAATAAGCAAAACAGGAATGATTTCACAACTGTGCTATTATAATCCATTCAATCCACTCTTTGAAAACCATGGTGGCTAACTCATTACACTGCTAGTCCACTGAAACATACATGTTCTCATGTTCATCCCAAATCTGCTTATTTTGTTGTTGACTACATACAATATCCTTAAATGAGTTCTCATGTCCTAGCTTCCATTAGGAAGTCTATCTTCTAACATGTTGTCTTTAACTACACCATATATTTCCCTGTAGGATAGACAATTCTACTTCACTATCCACCCCTCCCCCACAAGCTAACGTATTCACAAGTCAGTTCACTATTTGAGCCAAGGTAATTTTGATAATAGTTTGGGGTTCACTGCAGGCCATACAGACAGCGTACTGCATCCAAATGTTTAAAGAATTCAAACATATGAAGAGACTGAGGAGAAATATCAATTATTCAAATGAATTGACTAGTATATCAGAAATGTGTTGAAGTCTTCAGATGAGGTATGAAATATGCACTCTGAGTGGCATTCACTTAGGGCTAGACTTTTGTCTGATACCCATTATCTCCCAGAGTAGCAGTGCAGAACCATTTATGGCCTTCTGTTTGATCAGCTGCCTTTAATGGAAGTAGGCACCATTCCAAGCTGTAATAAAGAATTTCCTTGCAAAAACTACGGGATAAAGTTCTGCAAAGCCTATGAAGATGTCAAGCTTAGTCAAGGAGCATGGCAGCTCTGTGTCATAGATTGATAAAGCCCTGACAGCAGCACTGGAGACCTGAGTTTGATTAGCAGTTGGGGCATTTGTAGAAGATGGCTGGGGAGTGGAAAGAGTGAAGAGGTTATGCATGTTCACCTCATCTTTTGTGAAGGGATGAAGATGATGAGTCAGATACACACTGGCTGACAGTTTGCTGCATATGTTGGTAGGTTAGGGGGAGGATCAGCTGCAGAAGTATAGCTATGGTGGACCAAAGGGGCAGAAGCCAATAAGTGTTCAGTGTAAAACAGGCATTTGAAGGCCAGTATTGCATTTACACTGATGTTCTTTAACACTCCATGTATTGCAGGCGTAAACTGTAAAAGGAATTTGCTACAAAAAGAGAAAAGACTTTTTTTGTTTGTTTGCTCTTCACATCATAATAGCTTTTTAATGTTGATAAGGGCAGATCAAGGAACAGTACCAGGAACAAAATTAGCTAACACTTTCCATGATCAGCCCTTTTGCCCAGTACAGAGGCACTCATCAGACCATACCTAACTGAGATGAACAGCACAGAACTGAATGGCTTACAATAAGGGTAATCCGGCCTAAATGCAAGTGACCTACCTACACTAAGCAGTTATCTTGGTTTTCTGGGTGCTTCTTCACTGATCTTCCTTCCCCAGTGTATGAGGCACTGGTGACCTCAACTGGTGGGTCATCCTGTTACCTTACATAAATTCATGAGGAAAAGGCTTGTGAGTGAAAGCCACACTGCAGGAAAGAAGAACAATCCTAATGAAATAAATGTCATTTATTTGAAAAAAGAAAGAAAAACAATCGTATTCAAGAGGAATTAGGTCTGTTGAAGAAAATATCACAGATGATGTTCCATACTATTGTGGTTCCTAACAAATACCTTTAGTATTTCAAATGTGTAATAATATTATAGTAGACCCATGAGGAAAAATACATCCAAATTTGATGAGTATCCATGAGTCCATGTATTAGTTCATAAAGATAATAAAGAAAATAGCAGGAAATCCATTTTCCACTAATCCGTAACTTGCTACTTGGACCCATACATGGCGTGTATAATATAAGCATGAAATCAGTAAAATTTATCTTGATACATTCATATGCCAAAATCATGTTCCTGCTGAAGAAATGGAAAACTGGAAGTAAAACTTTGGTTAGTGAAATCTCTAAGTAAGCTCATAAAAAGAAAAAAAAACAGTGGGCATCTAAATATCAAAACTGTACTCAAATGCTGTTGAGTAAGAATTACTTTTATCTTTCACATCAGACACTTCAAGAGTATGGCCAGTCTACACTGCACTGCTATTAAATTTTTTGTTAAGATGTGTTAAAAATAAGGATGAAGATAGTACTGGATACTGATTTGATAACAAGGTGTATGGTTATCTCTGGTTCAGTGGTTGGGATCAATATATTATATTAACATATTGAATGCAATAAGCATGAACAATTATTTTCTTCTGAAAGGTTATATTCATTTCAGTGTTCATGACGTAGGAGTATAATCTGTAGGATGTCAGAAATAACGTTATCATGTAGTACTTCAGGCTAATAGCATGTTTTGTTCTTTTATATGAAGCTTTTTTGTGGCTAATCTGACATTGTATAAGCTTTATAGTACTTAGCTGACATGTATGTTACAAATACCATCATGCATTGAACTTGTTTGGGCTAAATATTAGACACCATAAGAACTGCGGTGGTGGTGCTGTGGTAGCTTTGTCGCCTCACAGTAAGACGTTGTTCTGTTCGATTCTCAGCTAGAGCGTTTTCTGTGTGGAGACATGCGTGAATGGGTGTACCTTCGTTGAAGGTTGTTCATCAGGGCCGGCAATTCAGCACGTAAAAATCTATTGCCAATCATTAGTGGACCGGAGCTTTGCTGTGGCGACCCCTAACCGGGAAAAGCCGAAAGACACAACAACAACAACAACAACAATACTGCAGTCTTTTTCAGATTTGAAGCCAATAATAATAATAACAATAATATTAATACTAATAATAACATTAACAACAATTGACATAGTCTCACATTTTCCACAGGTACTGATAAGGCAAGGTATTTCTGAGTTAACCTGCTCCTATTACAGTACTTAGCAAAGGCTTCTTGAAATCAGAGGATTAAACTGTCTTCTGTGCAGAACCCCCAGAACATTATATATATGTACAAGGGCTGAGAAAATAATGACGTAAATACTGTTGACCATAGCTGCAGGTTAGAAAAGTGCATTTTTATTTTTTTGTCAGGATTTATTAGGATAAATGTATTTGTTAACAAGAAGAGTCAATATGTAAACAAAGGTTGCACATTTTAATGTGAGCAGCTGCAGTGACTCATTCCTTCAGATAGGTATGATGATGACATTATGAGTTATCATCTCTGATTTAAACTCTGTGTATGTAAAGGCATATGTCCCACATATATATATATATGTGTGTGTGTGTGTGTGTGTGTGTGTGTGTGTGTGTATACTGTATATATATATATATATATATATATATATATATATATATATATAGTGATATACTTTGGAAACATGAACTTTCAAACCTGCGAATTTCATATAGTTAAGTCCATGACATCGAAGTTTTGAAAGTTTGAAACTTCAATAAAAAAATATAGAAACAACCTTTTTTATGTTTATGCAGGGGGGCAAGGCCCCCTGCACAGTCCATGTGGGTGGGGGGCTATGTCGCCCACACCCCTTGATAATTAAATATACCAACTCCAAGATTGCACTATACTGAAGAGAATGGTAAAGTTCCCATTTTGCTCTGTATGGCGATCTCCATTTAAACCATTTGAAGTTTCAAAACTTCAATCTTATGGTCTCGACGATATGATATTCAATGTTTTGAAATTTCGAGCTTCCAAAGTTGACCTATATATATATATATATATATATATATATATATATATATATATGTATGTATATATATATATATATATATATATATATATATATATATATATATATATATATATATATACACATATATAGTCATGTATGCTTATCTGTCCTAATAAACTGAAATACCTATCAGGAACACTTTGCAGATAGATTTATCACAAATCTGTGCATGCTTCCAAACATTTGTCAGCATTCCACCCTCATAAGCAAATCATGTAATTTAACCTGTTTCACATAAACATAGATAAGAAATGAAACTTTATGAATTGCACACACAACAAATGCATACATAATTATAGATAATATCCACTGAACAACTTCTTCTGTATCAGTAAAACTCATAGAATAAAAATGTATAAATTACAGTGCACAACTGAAATAAACTAATACAGATAAAAGAAAAATCATTGTCATGTCTGGACTCTTGAAAATGGCATTATTTTGAAAATGAATCAGACTATGCATAACTAAATTAGAAAAGGTTAAACTAACTAAAAAGTATAAATAAATGGTAACTATAGTATAAATGTAAAATATCTGAACACCATCAAGCTGCAATGCGTATTGAGTAATTCTTCCCCTTTAAAATGTAATTTCCATTTTACCACAAGCTAGATGTGATTCAAGCATGCAGTTTTATTTACAATGAATTCATTCATTGTCCAGTAGCAGAAAGTAAGAGATGGCATGTGGGTATGTGTACCGTCAAGGTTTCTGTTCTAACCCGACACCCGTGAAATGAGGTGAAGTTCTAAGGCCATACTGCCATGCTTCCTAGGTAAGAAAGAGGTTGTAGTGGGTAAGACATATCTTCATCTGTGGCAGAATATGGGATTACAGGTAAGTCTCAAGACTGTGTTTTATTTTTAAGAGGAGTAATAATAAGACATTAACTAACTACATTCTTTTTAAGTCTGCCTTAGATTAAAACTCTAGGTCATAAGGTGATTTGAGGCACACTGCACTTCTGGTCAGCCAAATGGCAATATATAAATGGATTTTATTCATCCAATGTTGATAACCTTTTGACAGTACGTGCAACAGTGCCATGTCCAACTGTAATGATTCATAGAGCAGAATGCATCTGGAAGGTAGTACCACTGTAAATCATAGGCACCTGTGAGTTCAGAAGCATCCTGCCAACACAGATGAAGAGCTCCTAACTTTGATATTATCAGGCCTGGTTTGATTAGTTTCTGAGGTCCTGGAGTGATCGCTGAAGAAGGTGAATCAATCAACAAGAGTTTGCCTTACTCTTCTGTTTAGAGGGTCGGGGCATTATTATTGTCTGTACATTCCATCCTACAGACCTAGTGACAAATAAGTATGCATCAGGGTAATAATGGGGGGATGTCTTATGCATGTAGGATGTTATTGATATATTTCATTTTTTAGCATAAACTGAGGCATTTCATGTCAGGCTATACTGCAAATGATGACCCTAGAGTAAAATACAGAGAGTAAGGATTGTTTATTTGTGGGTCTGCAGTTCTAATGTCCACACTATGAAAATGAATAAAAAAGATGACATCTGGATTTCAAAAGAGTTTAACAATAGGCAGTGCTATAAAACTAAAATGTTAATAATAATGAACAACATAAAATAAAATGGTCTTTTCAGAGGCTATACCAAATAGTGTTTATTTTATCATCTGCTGACCTCAAACATTAATATTACTTAAAGAAAGAAAATTATATAAAAGAACTAGAGAATGTACAGCTAATAGGCATGACAAATGCTTTATTCTTAAGTTCTAAAAAAGCTTCATCCAGTTGTTCAGGGTATGCTTATCTGAATTTCCCCTTGAAAACTATGCAGCTATGACCAATTCACAAACAATTTTAGTGGGGTCACCTAAAACAGGCACTTGTACCAGTGGGGTTACATGTTTTAACATTCAATAATCTGATTACAGTTCAAAAAGATACATCTTACATGGTATCAGGGCTCAGAACAATCAGGAACACTTAACCAAATAATGCCTTTTTTCTATTTCTTTCATTTCCAACATTTGTGCAGCACCACTGTTTATTTGAAGGGTAGTAGTAGTATGTTTTATGAAGAAAGCAACAGAAAAATAATATGCACTTAGCTGATATAGTTCAACCTGCACACTCAAGACATCATTATAATTCAGTACCAGGGAGGCATTCAAAGCAACTTATACCTCCCATTTCTCTGTTTCTTCTTTATGCACATCCAAATTAGTACACTTTTAATAAGATGCAGCTGTTACCTCATTTGATGCAGATAGATTATTAACAAGCTAATATGACCACCATTGCATTACTTTGCCCATATGTGACAAAAGTGATTCATTGTTTTGATTTTCTATTTCTCCATCCAATTTGTCTTGTTGTATTGAACTTATGGCATATGTTATAAATTAACTTTAAAAAGGACCATCAGCCACACCGAGATGCTCCTGTTCTCTAAATGTGCTTTTCGTCTAATGCTTAAAAATATTGTTTTACATGAGAATTTTGTTCATGTTCATTACTGCATTCATGGCATTGCCTTCCTAGTTTTGCCAGATTCTTACTGAGTTTTTCAAGACGATCTTTTATAATGAATGCAGGAATTTTATGTTGAAGCTTAGTTAGTTATTTCTGGATAAATAACATTCTAGTCACTTGAGATTACTGCTTTTAAAGTTATGTAGTACTTTACAACAGATTACACAAGCTCATATTCTTTGTAACCCATCAGAAAGCATATTTATCTTATTTTGTTTGATATTTATCTGCATTGCAAATCATCATGTTTAGTATGAGAATGCTATGAGAATAGCTGACTTTTTTATGCATTCAGATAGAATAATGCTATACTGGAAAATACTGTTTATATTAATACTGAAGCTCTTTCATCATGTGACTATAGCTATGCATTTGTATATGTGTGTGTGTGTGTGTGTGCGTGTATGCATATGTGCCTGTGTGTCTGTGTATATAATTGTGAGCACAGTGTGTGTGTGACTGTGTGTGTCTGTGTCTGTGTCTGCATGTGTGTGTGTCTGTTTTGTGCATATTTGTGTGTGATGTAGGTGCATGTGTGTGTGTGTGTGTGTGTGTGTGTGTGTGTGTGTGTGTGCATGAGTGCGTGTGTCTGTGTGTGTGTGTGTGTGTGTGTGTGTGTGTGTGTGTGTGTGTGTGTGTGTGTGTGAGTGTGTGTGTATATACATGCATCACCAGGTGTCAAGTTTATTTTTCTAGCAAGCAAAGGTACCTGCCTATTCAATTTGTGTGTGTGTGTGTGTGTGTGTGTGTGTGTGTGTGTGTGTGTGTGTGTGTGTGTGTGTGTGTGTGTGTGTGTTTGTGAACGATAGTTGAGCTTAGGGGTATCTTGCTTGAGTACAGTACTATTCATCTTCATGGTACACTGCATAGTTTCACTTTTATGCTGTTACAAAATATTCAAGTTTTCTAATCTGATCCACTTTTTATAACATTTTCCATAACACTGTCACAAGACAATTATCTGTTCTTCTGCTGAATATAGTTAGTAAACAATTCACAGAATAGGATTTACAACTTTGAGAAAGCCCAAAACATGCTGCTTAAAATTTTTTAAAGATGGAATCAGTTACTTACTATCAGTTATTAATCTATGCATTCACTAGTTTAGGATAGATTGAGTAACCATTCCCTGAAATACAAAAGTAAATTTATATTTGTAATAGATGTTTGCAAATGTCTAGTAAGATATTACAAAATAACATACTTAACAACAGCAAAAAGCTAAACAGTTATGAAGTTCATCATGGCTTTCTTAAGAATTAAGTAGAACATGTTGAAAGAAAACAAAAAGAAAACATCAGCAATTCTATAATGACATAGCACCATCACCTCCGTAAACCCACCAAGCCTATTGCCATGCTGTGATCCACTTTAGAATCCCACCCCTATTAAACTCATTAGCATAGATTATGAGCAATGAATGCCTTGAAATAATTCATGTAAGATGATTTTTTTTATTTTAAGCTGACACATGGACATCCTGTTCAGCAATATAGCACATAATAAAAAAAACATAATATAAATATACTAATATATATATATATATATATATATATATATAAAAACCCTTCATTTGATCGAAACTTCAAATGTTCGACACCCATATGACCGACGCCATATGACCAAACATTTGAAAGGCCGACGAATGATAGCGGAGATCCTGCTACAGTGTGGAACTGGGAGATTCCCCTTTCCTGCACTGTAGTGCTATCTCGGAGTGACAATATTTAAGTAGCAGGGGATGTGGGGGGTGCAGGGGGGCTTTCCCCCCTGCCCAACACTGTTTTTAGTAGTTTGCACTACTATTTCAGGTTGTCTGCATTTCAAGCTGTCGGCCATATGGTTGTCGGTATTTTGAAATGCCAGCAATCTGAAGTAGACCCATAGATATATATATATATATATATATATATATATATATATATATATATATATGTGGTTCCCCTTCACAATCCCGAATTACTGAATGCTTGAAATTCAGTAACGTGAGACTGTAAATTCGAGATATTTGAATTTGCACTTATGCATGTCAGTTATGGGACAGGAAGTGTGTGAGTTGGGATGTTTTACGGAAGTGAAAAGGTAAGGGAGTGTATGTGTGTGTTTTGTAAGTTGTGTGTGTGGGTTAGGGTAGGGAGGTGGGAGTATGAGTGTGAGTGTTGGATGTGTCTATGTATGTGTGTTGTGTTTGTGTGTGTGCGAGGCAGTGTAAAATGTCTGTGTGGTGTTTTTTTTTTTTGTGTATTAGTGCGCTCTCGGAATTAGAATATATAAGTAGGGAGGTGTGACGGTGCAGGGGGGCTTGCCCCCTTGCGTACATGTAGTGTAGGGCTTGTAGTTTATGTTATGTGTGTTGTATGGTGTGTGTGTTGTATGGTGTATGTGTTTTGTATGTTCGGGGTTTTTTGTTTTTGTGCTTGTGGGTTTCGGGATTTTTGTTGGTTCGACTTTATAATTTCGAGTTACTGAATTTCGAGTATTCAGTAATTCGATATCATGAAGGGGAACCATATATATATATATATATATATATATATATATATATATATATATATATATATGTGTGTGTATATCATTTATATATGTATCAAATGCATAGAGAGAAAGTGAGAGAGAAAGATTTCTCTGGAATGGGAATACTTTAAACTTGGAAGTTCTTAACTTGTCACTTCTGTGATTAGGGACAAACCAAAACATAAGTTGTGGAAAAAGCCCCAAATTTGTGACAATTTTTAAATGCTAGTACTACTGTGCAAAGCTGATAGAGAAAAGGGGCATATGATTTAACATGCTTTTATGAAGTGAAGAAATTATCTAACAGCAATTATCACCCATATTTTGCTGATTGTAGTCCAACACCTTTCTCAAAAAAGAAAACAGAATCCAGTTTTAGGAGGAATGGAGCAAAATTCTCAGCTAAAATCAGTGGCATCCCTAAATATTAGGAATGCTCAGAAGATATGCTCAGAAGGTGTTGTAGGTATTGCATAATGAGTATGTCATGTTTCCAACTGCATTACTGATAAGGTTTAGTATTTTGTTTCAAATTTGGTGTAAGCTTCCTCAGAAGTAAACTGCAGATGCAGACTTATTTAAAATGGGAGCAAACATTGCCTTGTAGACCAGGTTGTAATCAGCTTGTATAACCTCGAAGTAGGAAATTATAATGGCAATTTTTCAAGGCTTTCTAAATAGGTAAAGGTTCTCAATTATATAATTATTTAAGCTGAGTATCGTACTTTTAGTAATTGTTTCATGTGTTTTGCTTGAAAGCTGCAAACTGAATCATAGTATTCAGTAATGGTTGGGTCTGTGAGCTGTAAAGTGGTACAATAGTTATACTGGCATGATTAGATATGGCCTATACTAATAGATATTGTATTTTTCTAACTTAGGTAGGTGTGCATTACTCAAAGTTTTACATTTTAGATCCACATTGTGAAGTTTTAAACTGCTGCTTTCTTTGTTTAGACATCTTTAATGATAAAACATTTCTTATGAATTCACCATTGCTGTAATCATAATTTGTCTTCTTTTTGTCTGATATTCTGATGTACATTTTCTGAAGTTATAATCAGGCTATTTCTGCTTTGCCAGGAATCTATTTGTGCAGATCAGTTTGGAGACTTTCTGCATGTTAGTTATTCTACCCATTATGAATTTCTAGACTTTTATAGATAACTAAAGTCCATTTCTCATTTTTATACCTTTGCATGAATAGTAAAAAATGAACTGGGTCCATGCAGACTACTGTGGTATACTCAATGTTACCCCATTAAAACAGAGAAGTATCCTTCCTAACATTGATTTGCTGTGTCTGTTTGCTTAGTTTAGTAGCCACTGAATTACATATGGATTGCTATTTGATGCTTGTCAATTGTCTGAGGTTGTTGATATTTCTCTTATCACTTTTGATTCCAGCAAGTAGCTCAGTATTTCACATGATACATTCAGCCTAGAAAATTAAATAAGAATGGCAATAAACAGCCTCTATTATACCTCCTTGCCTGTCTTGAACTAGTCCATTATTCCATGTTTGGTTCTAACTGTTGCTTCTTGTTCTGCATACAGATTCCGAAACAGGCAGAAAACCCAAACTGGTGCTGTCATTGTTCTTAGAACTTGCCTCTCTTTGCTATGGTCAGCACAATCAAAGGCTTTAATCTAGTCAATAAAGCAGAAGTAAATCTTTTTTTCTGGAAATTCTTTGCTTCAGCTGTTATCCAGTACATGCCGGCAGTTGGAACTCTTGTGCCAATGGCTCTTCTAAAATAAACACAATATTAGAAGTGGAACTGTTCAAATGATGTTACAGTGATGACAGAAAGTAAGGAAGGAGGAGATGAAGGACTTTTTCATGAAGATGAATGTAGAAAGTGCAACAGCTGGCCTGCTGCATAGTTTAAAAAGAATATCAAGATCATTGTATCACGCCGTTTCATGTCTTTGCAAATAGATGAGGAAGTTGTGGGGGCATTGACTGATCTTATTTCCAAGGCTCAACAATCTTTGCAGATGTTGATTGCAGCCATAAAATTAAAAGCTGCTTGCTTAGTGGGAGTAACGTTAAGCTAAATCTGGATAAGATCTCAAAGTGCAAAGACAGCACATTGCCAACCAAGTTCCACATAGTCAAGGTTAGCGTTTCCCCATTATAACACATATTTTATAAGTCCATAGGTTCAAGGGTAACTACTAGGCTAGCAGCCCTTGCTGGTTATTTTAATGTTACCCAGTTGCCCTTTTTGTGCTTGAATTAAATTATCCCATTTGGTTAGAAATTGGCATTATCCATCCCATGGCTGATAATTATACAGCTCCCCTAATCAGGATAACTGGGATTATACCATAGATAACTATAGAGAAAACATGCATTGAATAAAGTACTCAGCAGATGCATCTGTCCATTAATAGTTCAGTGGACAGTACTGGGGTACATTCTCAACTTTCTATCCATAGATCCAAGTTGGATTGAATATGGACAAGGCTAAACTTTGTTTTAATTAGATAGGAAGTTTGTTCCAGAACAGCTGCATCCTCTGTGAAATATACCTGTCCCTCCAAATCATTCTACTGATGCTGCAGAAGATCCTTAGGCTGAGTATTTCTGATACCATTTGACTTGCTTGATGTGCAATAAATCAATCAGTTTTGGGTTAGAAGATGCCTAGATGCCTTGTATGCCAGATACAGATCACATCTTAGGAGTCTGTTAGATACCAAGTAGAGTGATAGGGATTTAAGATGGTCCAATTAGGACATGTTGTTTAGGCCTTGTATCCTTTTAGTAAGTTATCTCTACAGATATTCTAGTTTTTACATGGGTCTGGAAAAGTACATGCCAAAAGGGATATTATATTCAATGACTTTTCTAATGATGGTTGAGTATTGGGAGACAGTGACATCCCTAGATCTAGATGCAATAACTGCTCATAAGTTGTGCAATATAGAAGGATTTTCTTACAAAAATAGATACACATTGGTGAAAAGGTAGGTAACTGTCCACATAAGTTTCCAAATCCCAAACATCTGAGTCAACACTTACGGGCAAATTGTTAATGTGATAGTGCCCTGGGATAGGTGACATTCCAAAAGATACAATAATACATTTTTTGCATTTAGTTTAAGACAACGATTTTGGTATGAGTTATTTATTTGGGACAAACCTTCCTGAATGATGGCTGAGCCATTTGGGGATTCAGTGACTGCTACTAGCTTTTAGTCATCTGCAAACCTAATCAGTCAGAGCCCTTTGATATTAACTTTTGTTTCATAAAAGTAAATTCAAGACAGGAGAGGTCTCAGCACACAACATTAGGAGACTCCACTGGTGACTGGTCTGTTTGTGGAGGTAACTTCCCCTATTTTGATTTCCTGTGTCCTATTGCTGAGCCAGTTGGCAATCCAACAGGTGACATAAGACATTATCCCTGGTTTATTTAGCTTTTCTACTATGCCTAAGTAATAAAGTATAGCCATATCATATTATAATAGTCATATTAGTATTGTATATACTTAATATCCTTACATTTTCATGCAAGTCAAATTTGAGAGACATGTATGATCTTCATTATTATTATTATTATTATTATTATTATTATTATTATTATTATTATTATTATTCAAGGCATGACAAAACTTTATCCGATCTAGAAGCTGCTTCTTTGTCATCAGAGGTTTCTAGCCGGTCTTCTTGCCACCAGATTAAAATCTTCTGCTAGATGACGTCTAACTGTTCTGGAATTGATATTAATTCCACGTTCTTTCACTAGATGAGCTATTCGAGCAAATGAAGTGGGAGGACTTGATGTAACAATGCTCTTCAGACATCTGCCATCTCTGAGGGATATTTTCCAATCACAGCCACAGTTAGCACAATGTGGTGCACCACCTAAACCTATAGTATTTTGTACTCTACATTATGAAATAGCCTAAAGTTTATCAATATCACATTGGGAGAAGCCTACAGAGTGCAGTGCTATAACTTGTCCCTTTATAAACTCACTTAAATCAAGCTTTTTACCCATTCTAACCAATACAGATCATATACAAAAATGTATCAATTCTCATACAGTTTTCAGTAAAAATAATTGCAGGCAAGCAAAACAGTATAAATAGGAAACAAAGATACTCTAATCAATCAAAAAAGTGAAAAATGTATATACACATAATGTAAAATTAACATATTGTGAACATTGCAGCCCAATTGGTGACCTTATTTTTTGGCCACTACTATAGTAAATCACTAAGATTATCATAACTCAGAAATGTCATATATTGGAGTTGCATAGATCTTATTGCTCAGAAAATGCATATTGATACAAAATCTGCTGTCCTATTAATGTCAAGTGAGTAAGAGCAATACTTAAAAAAGTGTCCCTGATTTTCATCCATTATTTCCATCATTATTTTGGGATTGGTACTGTATAGTTAAGCATAGATGATGAGATGTATTCTCTGTCTTTTTAATTTCTCCAGTTCTTTTCTGGGTTTCTAATGCCATAACAGGAATGGATGCCATCCTAAGTCAAAGCATGATTCAAGATCATGAAATTAGTATTGTTTGAATCTTTTATGTTTGCCAGAAGTGCTCTTCGCAGCACCCGCAGTGTGTCCAGGAATGACTCCTTCTACAATTCATGGAGTTACATGTATCGGTAACATAACTAAGTAGGATTGTAAATTCATTTTTATAAGACCCATTGCTGCTACTACCATTGGAACTGCCTGGGAATTCTTCTTCTACATTACCCTCCTTTCTGCATGCAAATCCTGGTATTTTACAACTTTGTATCTCTCTGTATATAAGAAACTGTATTCACTGAGTGTAACAATTTTAATGATCAATGCTACTTTTGTCTGCTTTTCATGGACTACTATATCTGTTTTTTTTTTTGCATCTATTGTTTTGAACTGTCTCCATTGTTTTTCAGCTAGTTTGATAATATAATGTTTACAAAATCCCCAGTGCAACACTCTTGCCACAGTATTATGCCTTTCAGTATACAGTTCTTATGCCATTAGTATATCACAACAAGGTGTATGACTCTTTCCAATTATGTTTTACAAAACCTACATTTATCTGTTTGTCCCACATGTTCAATGGACTTTGCAAACCAATGTGTACATAGTTTACTATCTTGGGCTGTCAATATAAGCCTTTTGTCTTTTGGTTATATTCACCTGTCATTAACAATTCCTGTGTTTGATCCTGATCAACATGAGGTTGTTTCAAGCATTTTCTATACTTGCAACTGTATTTATGCATTTTTCACATTTCTTGCCTTCTCTTGTGATCCTTCACCTTATATTCTTTCTTTTGTTTTTTGGCACATTCAGTTGCTGCTTGATTTTTATCTACTGCTGGTTTGATTTCCATTCCTGCTTGACACTGATATGCTTCTGCTAAAATAAGCAGGGCAGTCATCTTAGACTTATTATCCTCATGTTTCTAAGCATTCACTATGTTAAGATCTTGTGAGGTCAGCAGATATGTATGCAGTCCCACAAGAACCATACCTCCTTCAGAATGGGGAATATATAGTCTTATACACTGACTTTTATAAATCATTGATGAGCATGAAGCATCCTTCTTGTATTCCTGTCCAACGTCAACACCTTCTGTGGCCAGTCAATCACTCCAAAACTATGTTAGGACTTGGACTTTGTTCCAAGATGTATACGCTGTTTTAGTACTAATTTTAATGTTCTAAAAATATTCCTTACTAAGTTTTATTCACATCTGTTCATGTTTTATTGTTAATCCTTTATCAATTCCCAAATATTTATACACTCCCTCTTGCTCAAGTTCTTTTATAGCACATTCCTGTCCCAAACTGATGTTTTCTTGGTGCTGCAGCTTTCCTGTTTTAAAGGTTGCTTTTGCACATTTATCAAGACAAAATGACACTTTTATGTCATCTGAAAAAGTTTTGACCACTTGCAGCTGTGCTTTCAGTTCCTTATATGATGAACTATACAGTTTTAAATCATCTACAAAAAGATGAGATGTCTTTGCACATTGTTGTTTTCTGGGAGTCAAATTGTAGCCATAACCTAATCTGCTAAGTAGACAGCTTAATGGGTTAAGGGCAAGACAAAAGAGCAGTGGTGACAGAGGGTCACCCTGGAATAACCCCCTTTGCATTTTTATCCCTGGAATCATTTTTTTGTCCTTTATGGCTTAAGTGCAAAATGGTTTGCCACTTTTTCATGGTCACTGTAATGTAATCGAGCAGTATAGGGTGTATTTTATACATTTTTAAGCATTCTTTTATCCATGAATGTGGGATACTGTCAAAATTCTTTTTTGTAGTCTATCCATTCCATATTTAAATTCTTCCCCATTTTACAGTTCTCCATTATGACTTTACTTAACAACAAATGATCCTTTGTTCCATATAACTTCTTTTGTTAACCTTTCATTCTGTTACCATGGTTGAGTTTTCTTCCTTAAAATCTGTCAGCATCAATTCCAGTGCATAGTTTATATGTCATCGGAAGGCAGGTTATTGGTCTATAGTTTTTAGGATAGCTTACCAGTTCGGTCTTAAGTAGGAGCATTGTTTTTCCTAGTATTAACCAGGCTGGTGTCTATTCAGGGTGCACATATAAGTAGTTCTTACTCATGGCTAAATCTTCATGTAAAGAAGTTAATGCATTTAGCCAGAAATTAGGTACTGCATCAGGGCTTGGTGTTTTTCAGTTTGGGGCTCTTAAATTTGTTTCAATCTCTCTGGCTGTTACTTCATCCCATTTCATATCCTGTATATTTGAACTTCTTATTCTTTCTTTTACTTATTCTATCCATTCAGCATCTTTGCTATGTTCCACAGGGTCTTCATAAATATTTCTCCAAAATGTATCTATTTTTTGTGGTGTTTCAATTCCTTTTGCTTTGTTTCTCAAGTCTCTATAAAACTATTTTGGTCATCAATAAATTGCTTATTTTGTACTTTTCCTTTATGCTGTCTGTCTGACACAGCTAAATGCCTTTAAATCCAGGAAAACACTGTTACACACACACACACACACACACACACACACACACACACACACACACACACACACACACACACACATATATATATATATATATATATATATATATATATATATATATATATATATATATATATATATATATATATATATATATATATATATATATATATATATATATATATATATATATATATATATACACACACACACACACACACACACACACACACACACACACACACATATATATATATATATATATATATATATATATATATATATATATATATATATATATATATATATATATATATATATATATATATATATATATATATATATAATATGTATATGGATCTACTTCTATTTACCAAAATCCCACTTAGTCGAACAATGAAAAGACAAGACAGTGGTGCTGAAAATTTACTTTAACGAACACTTGAACCACAGTAATTTAAACCCGGGAAACTAGCCACATGAGTACCAACACTTTAAAAAGAAACCAAAGCAAATCAAACACATCCAAGTGGGGGCTCACATCCCCATCTAATTATACCAACTCCAAGATTGCTCTAAAGTGGAGAAAATGGCAAAGTACACCATGGTGGCCAAATGGTTAGTTTCCCTGAGTTAAATTAAGGTGATCAGGGTGTACATTAAACTAAATTTTTGGCAAGGTCATCTCATTGTTTTATAAGATGATTATGAGGGAATTCAGGAAATAGGTGGCCTGGGTGGTCCAGTGGTTAGCATTGTCACCTCACAGCAAGAGGTTCTTTGATTTGATTCTTAGGTGGTGTGCCTTCTGTGTGGAGTCTGAATGTCCTCCCTGTTGTCATGTGGGTTTCCTCCAGATTCTCTGGTTTCCTCCCACTTTCCAAAGACATGCAGTAGGTGGATTGGGCACTCTAAATTGCCAAAAGTTGAGAGTGTGTGTACGAGTGAGTGGTACGAATGAACTACCACAGCAGGGATAGCCACCTGGTGGTGTAAACCTTAGCTTGAGATGATTGTCACTGCTGAAGTGACACCCTGACCCCATGGAAAAAGGGGTTGAGGATGTATGGATATATCTATATCTATATCTATATCTATATATATATCTATATCTATATATATATTTATATTTATATGGGTCTATGTCAGATCAATGAAAGTTCACTTACCTGAATTTCATTTACTCGTGATGACAACACCAAACATTCAGTTCACCAAACTTTGGCATCACCAGAGTTTTAATCTGGGAAAAGAGGTAGTTGGCCAACATTTAAAAACACACACCAGAGCATGTCAAACCCAACCAAATGTGGGGCTTCACCCCCACAACCCCCAAATAAATATACCAACTCCAAGACTGCACTATAGTGGGGAAAAGAGCAAATTTACCCATGTTAGCCAACTGCCTCTTTTCCCACACTAAAATTCCATGATGTTAACATTTGTTGAATTAAACATGCACTGTTTTCGTCTTGGGTAAGTGCAATTTGATTAAGTAGGTCTACTTCATATGTTCGACAGTTTATAAGATCGACAACCTTTTCACAAAGACCAAAACACCTAAAGCTCAAAACACTGACAACTCATTCAGTCGACACTCATAACATCGACACATGCCATTCAAAGCATTATGCCCTTTCCCCACTTTAGCGCGACCTTGGAGATAGAATAAATAGATATGGGGGTGTGGGGGGCACAGCCTCAGTGCCACAGAGACAGGTTTTTCCCAAACAAATATAATTTCAGCTAGAAATTATACAGAATCACCTTGCTCAAGGGCTCTGCCATCTCATTTGGATTAGTCCTTAGACTGCATTCTCTCTGATACACTGCAGAACTGTTATAGATACTAACACCAAAATCAATCAAACCAAAAAATGCATCATCATCCCCTTTGGGGAGAGTGATGTCCCCATAATTTATCACATTAATAACAACATCTTAAGCACACAATCAGTCATGTGGGATTTGGGCACCCAGGTTGAAAGCAACCTGACTTTTGACCACCATGTTGCTTCCATTGTACGGAAAGCCTTCTACATGGCGCACCTCATAAGTAAGGGTATCTCATCCAGGGACAAGTAAGTCATAACATCTGTGTATTCTTCCCTTATAAGGCCCATTACTGAGTACAATGCCCCTTTCGGCATGTACCTCGCAAAGCACATGCAGCAGCTGGAGAGAACACAGAGGTTTCTCACCAGGAGAACCCAGGGTCTCAAACATCTACCATATGCAGATAGACTAAAAGCTCTATCTCTCTACTCAGTTTCATACAGACTACTCAGAGGTGACCTCTGTCTGGCATACAAGGCAATCACTGACCCCATCTTGATGGGACTGTTGCATATCCGTAAGTCAAGCTCCACTCATGCAACCCAGACGTGGAGCCTCAACCTGGTCTGTGACATCAACAAGACTTGTTGGCAGGACAGATCTGTGTCCCGGAGGCTCTCCCATCTAAGGAATAGACTCCCTAGCCACATCAAGCAGAGTACCTCTTTACCCCTTTTTCAGCGCAACCTGGATAACTGGATGGGAAACAGAAAATATACCCCTGGGATTCCACCAGTGTCCCTGCTGGACAGGGGCATCCAGTGCTGATTTGTCTAAACATGGGCTAAACTCTTGGCTAGGCTTATAAGGGCCTCAGAGCAAATAGCCTAGTAACCTCCTATGATCCATGATCCTAGGAATACAAATGCATGTAGGCATGATTATATAACACATCAGGAAATCAAGAGTCATTCACAGAGTTCAGCAATGTATTTCATATAGGAAAGCCAAGAGGCAATCACAAAGAATCTGGGCATCTTAAAAAATATATGCTGTAGCACAGTAACCCAAAATATAGTCAGTTATAATAGCACTGCACCATTATGCCCAAATGAAACATAACCAATAACTTTCTGCTGGCTAATGTAACTGATGCATGAAGATTAAGTATTACCCAATGTTTGAGATATACTACTGCATCGTGTGTTCTAGACATTCAGAATTTCCAAAACCTAGATAAGGATAGTGAACATTCATAGCTGGCTTTAGGCACCAGTGAACCCTGCTGTCGCTGGTGCTCCCCCAACCACAGCAAGTTCTTATCTTGATATTTTGTAACATGTCTGTCAAACTAACAAAAGCTAGTACAGCAATCTTGTATTCTTAATAAATGAGGTGGGTAATAACTCTTATTTATATCTCTTTTAAAATTCACAAATATCTCCAGTTATAGTAACAGTGTTTTATCAATTAACAGGCTTCACAATTCCAGTAAATATTTTCCCACTGGCATAGTGACTCTGGCTTAATTAAACCCTGCTTGGTGGACATTCTTTCCACTAAAACCAACAACATAGTCAGCTTTAGGTACTTGCAATACCTGTGGCTGTAAGAGGGCCTCTTAATCATCCTTGACTATGTAGGGGGCCCACAAAAGCAGCTGATGGTTAGGAAAAATGAGGAAGAACATTTATTAATTTCCTGATTATGCTCTTTGACCTGAAAAGGAATGTGGTATGACCCGGTTTGGATAAATCTAATAAACATAAGCAAGGTAAGCAGAAGAGAGATCAGCAGGCCAGATTGACTGATTTGAGAGCAAGTCTTGTATTTTAAGAAGAGCTGATGCTTCTGATCTTCAATGATGTTTTTAGTTTAAGAGAGTTTTATAAATATCGGTAGAACAACAGATACTACAAGTCTCAACTTCTTTGCAAAACAATCCAGCACAATACCTAAAGCAATAGTAGAATAAAGGCTCAATCAGCAACACGTTTTAAATATCACTCCAATTCACTTACATTTTTTGCGTCAACATGCATTTTTTTGGATAATATGAAGTATAAACCTCTGATGCCTGGAATTATTGACTGTCTGTATTCCTGAATGATTTACTAGCGAATCAAACTTTTTTATGAAGGACAGAGCAAAATTATGAGCAAAATCAGGGAAGGTCAGTGAAATCAGAGACAGTGACAGGTATGCATTACTACTTGCTGAGGAAAATAAGTGACTTATCCCTGCTGCTGTTTGACGATTGTTAAACAGAATTCACTGATCTGGTGTGACAGTACCAGTGTTGCACAATGTATTGCTATTTGCTGAAATAAGTACAAAACTAGTACTGCTGTGGATTTTGTGTGTGTTTGCAAAAAAATATCACTGATTTTTATCTCTGTGTATAACCAATAATGCCAGGATACGTACATTAAGCTTCTGGGTTGCAGTAAAAAATGTAGCTAACAAGTAATTATATTTCAGAAGAAATGCATAAACTGTCACAGAACATTCAGACATTTCAATCTTCAAGGATTCTGGTGGCCACCACTCCCCAAACTGTATAAATTGATACAGGGGGCTCCCTTAATCATCCCTGACTGTGTTGCTGGTTTGGGAAAAATTTTAAAAAAAGTATTAATTTTTTTGATTAAGCTCTTTAAATTTACCCTGTTAAGATAAAGCTGAGAATGGCCTCTGCTCTCAGCTGCACCCATTCTAAAACCAGCCCTGCTCAGATGTGTTTGTACAGAAAGCTGCTACAGGTTATGGGGGTGTGGTTACTTCCTTAATTCTCATTACAGTCAAACCATAGAAGTGTGCAAATGAGGTCATTACAGCTTTTGTTTGGGTGGAGGTCAGTGTGGTCATGGTTTCTTTTACTTTTCCCACAGACCTCAGAGGTGTACAAAGAAGGTTACTATAGCTTGTGTAGGGCAATGTACTGTGTAGGAACAACAATGTAAAATACATTCCTGTAGTCATTATTTCTTCAGGTTTCATATCAGGCACGTATACAGGTAGCTAGCTGTCTTTCATGGTAAGGGTTGAGGAGTGAGGAGGCATGCTATGTATATGTATGTCAGCACTCATTTGAAAAATATGACTGTGGCAATTAAAACCTCTGCTTTCATCCCAGTCTAACACCAGAGTGATGCATAGGCAGTGATAGTCTTTTTTTTTTTGGGGGTAGGGAGGCAGGCCATATTCCCAGACTGGACCTCTGTATCCAGACAACAAACGGCTTGCTAGTTTGTTGTGAGCTACTATTTTGCAGTCTTTTTGAATATTAAACCTTGGACTCAACTTAGTTTTCTTTGAAAGAAAAAAAAACACAAATTATTTTCTTACTCATGTTTTTGTTTGGACACCATTGGATTAAAAGGTTGGGAAATACTGTAAAATGTGTCCCAGAACACCAATAACCCTATGACTTCTTAGATCCTGGCTTATCTGAGTTATTTCCTAAATGGTTATTTATGTACTGTATGCAGAATGTATTGAATATTGCCCCATATGTATGGTATGTTTGTTATATGATCTTGTTTTACTGGCCAGTCCCTGCCACACTGGTGAGAATCAATGTCTGAAAAAATGTCAGTCCTCTGAAGTTATTAGATATCTCACTCATTCCATACATAGCTCTCCATTTCACACATGTCCACTAGACACACTTAATTTGGTTGATTGGTTTGACAATGCACTGATGTTTACATCACTGCTCTCTCAGGGGGTGACAGTCCAAATTCAACTAAAAATCTTTGCAAGTGCACAGTTGTTGCTGTTGAAGAAATGTTTAGCTATGGTTCCTTCCTATACCCTTCTTGCACACTCCTACCTACCTTTCACTATGTTTTACCCCCTGCTTGCACCCCATTTTGCCACTTTCCTATCTCCCAAATTTGCTTTTCTTTAAGGAATCATTGCACAATGCTGCACTATGTGCAGCTTAGCTAAGCTAACCTAAATGGCATAGTATTATCATATGTGCATGTGAAAGCATAATAATTGCATTGAAAAAGTTTACCTACACCCTATGTTGAACTCAGTACCATCTGACTTAAACAACAGCGCATCAACCCTCCAAGCCACGCAGTCAGTTAATTAGCACAGGTGTTGTAAGCAAAACATAGTAATTGTCATTTTCTTGTTATTAAGTGTGTTTATGCAATGTGGTGCATCACCCCGCATTGCGCAACAAATCTGCTAAATGATTAATGGAAAAATTGGAATTTAACTGGGAATCTGGTAGAGAAATACATCACTATAAAGACATACACATAGTAATAGATGTAAGTGAGGTATGTAACAGCAAGTAAGTGTACAATTATCTGTACAACATGTAAAAACACAACTGCTGTATCACTGACTCTGTAGCTCAATCTGTGAAAGAAGTTGAAAAATATTTATTTTTTGGTTAACCTGATCCTAGGTTCAAATATAGCTGTGTCTAGCATTTAAAATACATGTATGTGTACATCACTGTTATAAATTGTGATATGTATGACCGTGTCATCACCTATTTATCCACATAATGCAGTATAGATGCAATGTCAGCTTTTGAATAATGGGGGTCAAAGGTTTACAGTTAGGAATACATGTTAACTATTGCTATTATAACCCTAGAAAGTCCCTAGAATGTCAGGTTATGCATTACCTTGAATTTCCAGAAGAATTTGAAGTATGTAATTCAGATGTGGCCCAGTAATTTCAGACTGCAGTCCACAATGATTTGCCAGTGATATTCCAGACAACCACAGGTGTAAAAGTAATAGCCATATATGGGAGTCATGTTAGAAGCAAGGGTTGCCAGCACACACATTCTAGATGACTACTATGACATTACACATGACTAGGCAGTTGTTCAAGTGATTGACATAATAGTTAATGTACCCTCTACCTTGTTCAAGTACACAACAAGCATGAAGCCTTTTACTCTGTTAATGATACCTTTGGCTAACGTACTTACCTTAAACACATATTTTCATCCCACTTAATTTCCAGTGGGATGAGTTCCCTAAATCTGGCTCTGGCTGTTAATCAAGGCTGCCACAGGTCCCACAGTTACTCTTGTGTGTTATCATCCTGCAAAGTCTTCACCCTCTCTGTCTATGCCTATTGCCAGTAGCATCAGCATCCGCTTCAGCCTGCATCCCACACATCTGTGTTTAAAAAGTAGCTGCTATAAACATTCTCTCTGTGCTGACGTATCTTTGCCCCACTCATTTTCACCCCAACATATAAGAAAGGGGATGGAATCTACTTGATGCTTTATATCTTGATGAGTACTTGCATGGGATTGGCTGATTACACTGCAAATCAGTTGTGTAGGCTGCGTTTAGCATTTCTGAAGCACACATTGGTTCAGATGCGATAACCTGTTAATGAGAACCATCTTAAAAATCAAATTTCTAGCCAGGCAAATCAGTATGGATGAGAGTTACTTATGTCTAACTCAATGACACATTTCTTGTGGAGCAGTATCTTTCAACAGAGAATATTGTACTCCATCAAATAAGCATCTGTTTTGTTCCTATATAATGCATATGTTTGAATATACTTAGGAAGAATGTGGATTACATCAATAAGCCTTTGTTAGAACCAAACTGATGACATGGCATTAATCTCCAGCCCTGTTAGACATAGACAGGATATAGAGTACACTAAGAGTATAGTGCTGTATGATAACTAGGCACACAGGTCATCTGGGTACTTCGTTTGATAGCAGTTCTAATAGTTCACTGCTGTTTTGTTGGCACTATCGTTTTTATTTCTTATTTTGTTGGGGGGGTAACTCCTGCTATGGGGCACACTACAATGGACTGCTGGTTGGGTATGTGAGCATATGTGAGTATCTGTCATGGTACAAACAGGAATAGGTCACTATTGCTACTATCCTAGTTGCATCCACACCCTTTGTATTTTTGGCCCACTGTTGAATATAAGATGTGCAATCAAGTGGTGAATACTGATAGCCTTCTTTTAATGTTGTATCTCTACACAGTTTATTTGTACATACCTGATCCTTATATGTGTTCTCATTTCTTTGTATTTCAATGCATGTATGTCACAGGCTACCACTTTCTGAGGCAGAAAATGAACTCATCGTTGAGGCGTTGTGACATCATTATCAGGTCATGCGGTCCCAAGGGAGGGTAAATAGATCAGAAAGTGTAGCCCTGTGGGATGAACTGGTGCACAACATCAATGTTGTGGATCATCAAAATCAGTAAAGTCTGCTCTTAGAGAAGTGTTGTCAATGTTGTAATTTTCAAAGGGTATTATTATGCATTTTTTGCACTTAGTTTTAAGACGTGGTTTTGGCACCATTTATTTGTTTTTGTCAGTCTCTCCTGAAGGATATCTACATCTTTGGGGGTTTCATTGGTTGCACTCAGTTTGTAGCCATCCACAAATCTGGTCAGCCAAAGGTCCTCTGCATTTCCCTTGACTTCAGAGATGTATATTCAGAACAGGAGAGGTCCCAGTACTGAGCCATGTAGGACACCAGTAGTAATAGACTTCTTGTGGAGGTAGATTCCTCTCTACCATACCCTAATTTCATGTGTCCTATCTGTGAGTTATTTGGATATATAACAGGTGACATAGGGACTTATGCTTAAATTTATGAGTTTGTCTATAATACCTGAATGAGATATTTTGTCAAATGTCTTTGCCAGGACAAGATAGGCAGTATGCACCATTTTGCCCTCATTGATGGCTCTAGTGATCTTCTCAAAGAAGTCCACCAAGTTTAGTAGGTATGATCTGCCCTTGACAAAAATTGTACTGGGACGGGTCCACTATTTAAAGATTTCCTAAGTCTTTGTTTATTAAGTGCATGATAATTTTTCCATGGCCTTGCTTGTAAGACTAGTCAAACTTGTGGGTTTGTAGTTCCCTGAGTCTGTTGATGATCTGATTTTGTATAGAGAGCTGGCCATTGCAGTCCTCCATTCCCTATGTTTGAAGTCTGTCTGGAGGATGTCATTAGTTCATTCCCTCCAATACAGCTCTTTTGAGTGTGTACCTTTTACTCCCAGTGGGTGTGGCTTCAACCTACAAAAATAAAGTTATTACCTTACAGTTCTAACAAATATTCATTGACAGAGGTCATATATTAAAACAACTGTGTTTTCCATCATGTACACTTCAAGATAAAATATCCTGGTACCTTATAAGTAACATGGTTTTGGAATTATTAATGTAAATATGAACAAGCAATATTTGACACCTAAAGGAGCAGTAAGAAGTAACTGCAAAAATGCCTGGAGGCGCACTTGGCATTAATGAGTTAAATAGACATTCTAGTGAGCATGACAGGTCATGTTTCAAGCTATTTAGGAGGCAGCCTGGGTTATTATCAGGATCCATTGATGCAGTGGTTTTTGCTCTGGAGAGTGCAGTGAAGACTTGTCCTTTAGGGAAAACTAGGGGAGACATGGTAGAGTTTATTTCCTGGAAGGAGGACTGTGGGTGATAGGGCTCCATAAAATCCTTAAACTTCACTAGCATCAATCTTCAAAGCATAAGAAACAAAATCCCACACTAACATGCCTGGTTAAGCCAAAAATAATCCCAATGTCTTTGCCATTACAGAGACTTGGTTAAAACCATATATCAAAGATGCTGAATTCATACCCAATTGCTATACTTGCCTTAGAACAGATAGACTACAGAAAAAAGCTGTGGTGTCATCTTGATATAATGAAATGCCTACACTGTTGTATCATGGTCCTTCACATCCCCTCAGGAAATAACGTTCCTATACTAGAAGATATTCTTGTCTGGACAACTAGCAATATTAAAAATGAAACTGTCATCTTAGGGGATGTTAAAATGAACTGGCTTGATATCTCTAATCAGATCCCTTCCACCAATATTAACTTGCACAACTATACTCAGCTAATCACTGATATTACTAGACCCAGCAATAAAAATGATGGAGGCTCAATCCTGGATTGTATCCTAGTTTCTGACCCTAATAAAATCTCCACCTCTGGTACACTACCAAATAGTATTAGTGACCACTTACCAGCCTTAATAATACATAAAACTACCCCAGTACTAAGAAAACACCAGTTTAAGCAAAGCAGAGTCTCATACCTCTCAACCTGGAAACATAAAAAATCTGGATAAGGCCCATGAAAAATAGGTACAAATCTGTATTCTGACTAACATAAGATTTACATAATTATGTAACCCCACCCACTCCAATGGAACTGTGGGTACCAACTTTCAAATGCAAAGTGAAGAACAGACAACTGAAATATGGCAACAGAGTCCCTCTGCAGCCTTTCCAATGTCCCATTACCTGGCTATTTCACCCCATTTATCATAAACACTAATATGTATACTGCTTTATGTCTACAATGATTATTTGGATTTTATCTTTATATTTTATAGCACAATGCACAAACACTAATAGACATCTGCTAAACAAAGCAATACCATCTCGCAATGGAAAAAAAATTAGCATTAAAACTTCTCTGCCCTTGAAATTCACATTCATTGAAACAGCATTGAAACTCACACCACATCCAAACAAAATTCATCTGGCCAGTGGTGGTGGATAAAGATTACTTTTGGGCTGTTTTCTAATCATAGGCTCCTTGCACACAAAACACGAAACCTACACGTGTTCTTCGATATGCTTTCATGACTTTATTAAATTATATTCCTTGTATAACACAGAACACTTGTTAGACTTAGAATGGATTTTAAATTTATTGTTTGAACATTTTTCCAGTAGGCAATAAAACAAAATGCATGAACCAATAATGACAAAACTGCCCAATTCAGAACATTTCCATCGTAAAAGTATATGTATATATATATATATATATATATATATATATATATATATATATATATAGAGAGAGAGAGAGAGAGAGAGAGAGAGAGAGAGAATGACAGTAGTGTAAGCCATGGACATCTTACATAGCTTCTGAAACTTATTTTCAGTTTTTTGCTCAACTTGCTCCAATTTGTGTTATCAGACCAACTCAATAGCTATAAATACACAAAAAAATTAACTAGGCAAACTGCATGTTTTAAGACTTCCAATATTTTTAGGCCATATACTGACAGACCCTCTCCTGCATTCAATCTGAAGTATTAAAACTATCATTGTAATCCAGGTGCTGTTAACTGGCAACTCTTGCTTCTCCACTGTCTGCAGTCAAAAAATATGTTTTATCTTGAATGCTGGAAAATGTTCTGTACTTGTTTAAAAATATTTTTCTTATACTGAAGCACAGAACATAATTATGATTTTCTGTACCTGAATTTGGGTTAATGATATTTTTTGCTCTTTCCGCTGAGGCAGAAATGTCCTTGTGCATAACATTTTCTCACTTCTGTTGCATCTGTAGCTACACCCTTGACTTGTTACATCCACCACCTTTAAAATTATGACAACACAATACAGTATCAGCAATGCATCTACATACTGTGGGAGTAAAACCCACAGCCTTCTGCATCAAAAGCAAGTATTTAACCTGTTATGCTATTAACAATGCAAGAAGACTCAGCATAAGCAACACTAAACTTATTTTCCCCTGAAGTTCTCAGCTTCTTGTAATATACACTCAACATTCACCTTATCTCTCAAATTTGCAGCACATGACATCTAGAAAAAGCCAAAATGTATTGGGGGGGGCACAATTTCAAAAACCAGGGACACATTTTAAACTTTGCTTGCATAATTTTGGAAATTTGCTAGAAAAGTCTTGAACCTAGGACTCTGTGCAATACAGCCAGAGAAACATATCACTATGCCATATCAGCAGTTTCCGGAACAACAGAAAGACTGAAACTTAAATGGCTATCATATAGTGAATTCAGTTCTCACTTCACACCATAGCTCTCAACCTCTTAGCACAAAAAACTGGAAAAAGCCAATAATTGGGGGAATACAGCCATAATGATCTTATAAACCTAGCATGAAAAAAACCTGGACAAAGCCAATAATGGGGGAATACAGCCATACTGATCATGTAAACTTAGAAAATTGCTAGAATAAAAGGTTTTGTGTTACCATTTTTTTTCTGAACTTGTAAACTTGGCAGACAAAAAAACTGGGCAAAACCAATAATGGGGAATACAGCCATACTGAGCTTAATTGCTGCTAGAATAAAAGGTTTGGTGTTAATATTTCTTTTCTGAAGAATATGAAGTCTAAAATTCAAATGCCTAACATTATTTAGTGAATTCAATACTTCACTGAAATCCAGAAAACCACAGATCTTATGAGGAACAGAAGAAAAATATGAGGCATGACTCTGGAAAGTTTTGTAGAAGGGGTGGTGGGTAGGGACTTTTGTCACCTGTACCCAAGGTACAAGGTTTGAGCCTACGTACCTCCTCTAGCCACCAGGTACATTCAACATTCAGCCTTGGGCATTTACACACACACACACACACACACACACACACACACACACACACACACACACACACACATGATAATACTAAGCAAAGTTCTTTTAAATTTATCCAGTGTTATAATTATACTATTACTCCATATGATTCAAACCATACATATGAGTTGTTACATATCAGTTTGTTAGCATTAAAAGTACAGTGATAAAGTTTTATAACTTGTACTTCAGAAGCTATTCTGGATCTAGCTAAAAGTTATTTCTTTTCAGTCAGTGTAATCAGTCTATTCCATATCCATATGCATTTTAATGCCTCTGCTGTCAGCTGGGACAGCATAATTTTTGCTGACTCTAATTTGTCCCTGTTTTCTTGAGTAATATATTATTCTAAAACACTAGATCAGATTTTGAGACATACTTTTTGCTCAGCTTTTTTATGGCAAGCACATTTCTGTGTGTAACTGTTATGTTAGCGAGTCCAATTAACTGCTGTTGCAATTGTTTTAAGTCATTCTCCACCTTCAGGTCCATAAGTGTTTTTAGGAGTTTCTTCAGGGTTGTATATAGAAGAAAGCATGCCAGCAAACAACAAGGAGCAAAAGTTATCATCAGCAAGCTCTGACCCAAGGCTCCTTTGAACTCTCAACCTAGTCAGACCTCAGGTTCATAGGCTTCAGGGTTGTATATAGAAGAACGCATGCTAGGAAACACCATGAACAATAGAAAAATCTCTTGTTCATCACTATCCAGGGGAATGCTAGCAATTCCTCAGGGAAATATTAGCTCTTACAGTTATTGCCTCCTCAGAAGTTCAGGTTTGCACAATTCTCTCTAGCAAATAGGCTGTTTGAAATTAATTTACAGCTACAGGCCTTGCCAGACCTTCTCTTCAACTCTACCATACAAAGGTCTTCAATCCAGTTTTCCTCAGACTAATTCTACAATGAGCTCTGAATGGGCTGTTAGACTACAATAGTCACAAATCCTTGGTCATAACCCCTGTTCTGACCTCTGATGAATTTCTGACTGTGAAAATGACTTCTTGATTTGAATTAAACAGACAATCTCCTTTTATACTAACATCAATGGCAATTATCTATCTAATGTCACACACACACACACACACACACACACACACACACACACACACACACACACACACACACACACACACACACACACAAACCACAGCTCTCATACAGAAACTGCCGTGTACACACACCTCTCTCCCTACCTGGGCAGCAACTTTCTTCCCTGTAGACAGCAGCACAGCGGGTTCATAAACGGAGCATCAAAGCAGCTCATTCTGCTTCAAATGGCTCTTTTCCCTGTAGGCAGCAGCACAAAGCTTTTCTCTTCCCCGTACACTGCACAGCTGCATAAAAACAGCTTGTTCTGCTTCACTCTTCCATAGGTAGATAGCAGCAGCAACAGCATAGATTCCAGTCTTGCAGCAGCCAAAAAGGTATGCATATTGAGCTGAATGAGTAGTAGTTCAATTCTGACAGGCTGGCAGGCTGCTGACATCATCTCACATCTGATGATGTCACCTCAAAAAGCCAGGAAATAAAATTTTAAAATAAAGCTTTGGGAAATTTGGAAATGAAAGGGTGCCACTTGGGAATTGTGGCACCCCATTATTTGGACCCCAAAACTCAGTAAAAAATGAGTAATTTGGTATGATTGGGAGGTATGCAGAGACTTATCTCACTTCTCATACAATATAAAACAGGAAGGATTGTCACAAAAAGTTAACAAAATAAGCCATTCAGAGGGGTCTTGAAAGTGCAGTTATCGGTAGTGGTGGATTGACAGAGGGATCAAATGCTTCTGGACATAGTCTGAAGACCGTATCCAGTACACCGGATACAGAAGTTGGTGAGACGCGGGCTGAAGAGCCGCCGTTAAGTCCTAACGGTGTTTTGGACCACATTCTAAAGAACATAAATAATCCATTTGCAGATATAGCAGAATTTGAAGCAAATGGTTCTGTAAGTAAAGAAACTTCTTCCGGCTCTATTTTTGAGCAAAAGACTTGTAATAAACATTTATGATTTGGAGAAGTTGACTTTAAAATATGTCATGTTGGACATTGAAATTAGTTGCTTGAGTGAAAGAGTGAAATGTAAATGTGTTCCACAAGGTTTGAGAACTAATAAGTTCCCCAATTGGGTCAACTTTTTGGATAGTTTATATCATAAACTAGTCGATATGTTCAATGACTTTAGTATTAACCTTATGAATATGCTAATAGAACACTATTGCAAACAAGTTGAAGATGTTAAAAACAAAATGAATGATTTGGATAAAAAAATAAAAAATTTCTCCTATTTTCCTTTTTTTTATAACTTGTATTGTGGTATTGTAGCAAAAGCTGATAGGCAGAGAGCCACGATAGTAGCTAGAAAGCAAAAAAAAGTTTAAACGTGATATTTCAGCATATGCTAACAACACTGCATATTTTGTGAATAACAAAAATGTTATAAGTGTTTTAAATGAAAACTCAAACATAGAGACTGGGAATAATGGAAACAGTTCTTCTACTACTAGTGTCGGTTTAAATGCTGGAAATAACAACAGTTCTCATATTTCTTTAAGTGACAACAATAATGGTGCCATGACAAACTATCTGAATGGTGATTTGCACAATAATAATAAGAAAGTTGTCACAAATTTTGTACCAATGAAGGGGCTAATACTTTGAATAGTGGTGCTCCTTTTTTGGTGGACAAACAGAGGAACAAGAGAGGGCCGACTTGGTCAAAAGTAATGCAGAACAAGGGGAAGGGAAGAGGCAGAAGCAAGAAAAAATGGTAGTTGCTTCAGATTTTTCTGAATATGATATTCAAATTCATAATTTGTCAAGTTTAGTCCTTCCACAGCCTATGGTAGAGCTTTTAAAGAAAGGCTTTTCATTTATTCCTGGGAATTCCTTCAATGTAGCTAGAACTTTGGTTGATTTTAGACTAGCTTTAAGAAAATTAAATTTAAAATATATTATGCATGACATTCAGTACAAAGTTCCTATTACAGGCCCAAAAAAAGTCAGCACCTACAATCCCCCGTTAATAGGTACTCTTCAAGTTTTTCAAAACATTTGTGAAGCAGGGTTTAAGGCGATAAGACATAACATCAATGTATACAATTTAGAAGATTCAGAAGCAAAAGCTTTAAAGATTCTTAGTGAAAACAGAGAGGTAAAAGTCATCAAGAAAAATCTTGATGAGTGGATGGGAAATAGGAAATACACCCCGGGGATCACTTCTATGTCTCTGCTCGTTAGTGGTACAGGAAAATAACTTTCTTGGGCGGTGTAAGCCAGGGAACCTTGTTGGCTAGGCTTGCATAGGCCCTTGGGCCGATAGCCTAGTACCTACCTATGAACCTATGAACCTATGAAGGCTGATAAGGGTGGTAAAATAGTAATAATGGGCACAGAAATCTATAATACTTTTATGGAAGACATGCTGACTGATGATAAAACATATAAGAAAGTGGAAATTAACTTTGTTCATCAAAGTTTTATAAAATTAGATACATGTTTGTTTGACATGTTTTGTCAGGGAAAATTAGATCATTCAGGTTATACATATTTACTAGTGGAACATCCAAAAATGGCTCATCTTTTTGGTATTCCAAAATTACAAAAGAATAGTCAGAACCCCCCTTTTAGACCTATCATTTTAGGAAACAATTCTAAGACCAAAACCCTTTCAACCTGGCTGGATTATATACTTAATCCCATTGTGCAAGCTTCCAAGTATTATTTGAAAGACTCATGGCACTTGTTGGAATTAATAAGAGATTTTGAACCATCAGGCAAGGCATTTTATTTTGCATCTTTGGATGCAGTGTCATTGTATACATGCATTGATCAGGAAATGGGAATAGATTTTTTGAGAGAATACTTAAACAAATATAGCAGTCTGGACAACATTACAATTAATATAATTTGTACCTTAATGGACTTAGTACTTGACAACAATTTTTTTTCACATTTAACAAGGTATTATATAAGCAAATTGCTGGGGTTGCAATGCGAGCCAAAGTCGCTCCAGCATATGCTAACCTTGTAATGGCCAATTGGGAAAGTAAGTTCATTGATAATAACATTTTTGGTAAGAATATTTTATTTTATCGTCGTTACATAGACAACTTAATTTTCCTTTGGCATGGTACATCAGAAATTTTTGAAAAATGTGTGGAATTCTTAAATAGTTCTATGACTTTTTTAAAGTTTTCCATAGGAGGGTACGGCCAGAGTCTAAATTTTCTTGACTTAAATTTGACCTATGACTTGACCTTTAAACAATTTATAAGAAAGATCTACAGAAAGTCCACATTTGCAAATCAATATTTGCATAAAAAAGCTTACATCTTTTTCACATGAAAAAAGGAGTAGTCAAGAGACAACTCATTGGGCTTAGTAGATTAACATCGCAGGATGTAATCTTTTCTAAAAAGACAGAAATGTTAAGAACTTTCTTTATGGCTAGGGGTTATAATTCCTCATGGTTACAAGTCATAGTAAATGAAGTGATGGAACTTAGGAAGGACAAAGCTTGTCCTATTTTATCTTTTCGACCATCAGTACCTGTAGTCAACAACACTACAAATAGGAAGGTAGTTGTTCCTAACAAAGAATTCTCATGTGCTTTTGTTTTACCCATTACACACTAAATGTGGTCTATTAAAAACATCATAGTGGAGAATTGGAAGGTTCTATTAGGGAATCCAGATTTGATAAAGATTATAGGTGAACGACCTAATTTCATTTTTAAAAAAACTAAAAACATCAAAAGTATGTTAGAATGGGGAGCCATAAAAAGTGAATGGAATATAGATAGGAAAATTGTAGCTAAAGGTACCTATGCATGTAATAACTGCAGGCAATGTAGATGCATAAGTAATTCTTCTTCATTTCAACTTTCCCACACAGGAAGGATTTATTGGTCCAAAAAGTATTATACATGTAATACCGAAATGGTGGTTTACATAGCTCAATGTTCGACATGTCCAAGTTACTGTATAGGTATGACCACAAGATGTTTTAGAAAAAGAATTAGTGAACACCTTTTAGCTATAAAGAAAAAGGATACAGCTAATGTGTTGGGCAAGCATTCACTAGCATGTAACAATTTTTAAGAAATTCACTTTTTCTGTTTTAGATAATGTTCCTTTAGGAAATTTTATGGGGGATAGTAAAGTTATTTTAGAGTGTAAAGAGTCTCTTTGGCAGCTGTATCTACGAGCAGATTTTGTTCCTGGATTAAATGAGTCAATTAATATAAAATGTTTTTTACAAATGAGAAAATAACACTTTGATTTTTCAAGTGTTATAATCATTTATAAAATGTATTTGTATTTATGTAATATATTCACAAGTATTACATTTATTGTATTTTATATGTGTAAAACCTTCTTTGTGACATCATATAGCATGTGATTCATTCATTAATATATAAATTGCAAGCTGGATAGAGTTCTAATTGTTTCTGAAGAAGTTCATGTGGAATAAAGTGAATGAAAGCGTTAACTTTGGTCTCCGTATTTTTCTAAGCACATTGGATTTTACCATCTGGGTCTTCACTTATTTTGTTATCTCACTTCTCCCCTAACATCTTTAATAAAATCTTACAAAGTATCACCTGGGCAGCATTAAAATCCCTCTTTCAATGATGCTGTTGAATTCTTCAATGCAACATTTCTTAGGATCATAAATAGTTTAACCCCACTCTGTCTAAAAAGAGTAAAGGCTAATCATGCCAGCTGGATTACCAAACACACAAAGCAAATTATGACCACTAGAGACAAAGCTTGGAAAGCTTGGCAAAAAATAAAAATCCTTCTGACCTCATTCTCTATAAACAGCTACACAATCAGGCAAAACAACTAGTCATTAAAAATAAAAACAGCACTTCCAAAGTCTTCAAGACCAACATAAACTAAACCCAAAGAAATTCTGGGGAGCAATCAATTCCATATTTCATCCAGACTCAAATAATAATCCATGCCCAAACCCAGATAAATGACCCACTGAGATAGCTTCACTTTTAACACATATTTTATTGACACCATAGCAAAGCTCACCACCACCTTCCTACCGACAAAGCCTAACCCACCTGACCCACCTTCATCACATTCATCAACTTTCTCTCTACTTAGTTTTTCCTTCTCACCTGTACCAACTTCCACTATAAAAAAACCTCCTTCATAAACTCAAACCTTGTACTAACATGCCAGACAACTTACCTGCAGAATTCTTACAACTATCTCCAAGCTCCATTGTCTACCCCATCAGCATACTCCTTAATAGATCAATTCAGGAGTCCCTTATACCACATTTGTGGAAAAAAGCATATGCTCTTCCACTTCATAAAGGCGGCAACATCTCTGACATTTAAAAAATTCCAGCCCATCACTATTCTGTTTCACATCTCCAAAATATTAGAACAATGTGTTCATATTTAGCTTCTTAATCATCTTGTTAAAAAACAGTCTTTCTCCCACTCAACATAGTTTCAGGCCAGGTCACAGTGCTAGCACGGCCCTCATTCCTTTATGGACACAGTAAATAGGTCTCGTGATGCTGGCTACACTGTCTTCTCACTCTTTCTTGACCTCTTGAAGGCCTTTGAAAAAGTATCCCATCCCCTTCTGCTCACCAAACTCTCCAATTTAGGTGCCTCACCCCCAACCCTAAACTGGTTCTCAAACTATCTCACTGATAGGCAACAATCCACCAAATGGCAACAATCCTTTACACCCTTCCTTAACACAACTACAGGTGTACCCGAAGGATCCATACTAAGCCCCCTCCTATTTAGTATATTCATTAACAACTTCCATACCAGTCTTATTCAATGCACTTTGAGCCAATATGCAGATGATAGTTACAGCTTCTTACCCAAGATGCCTTTTCATCAACCAAAACTTGAATGCCAAATAACCATCTCACTCTAAATCCCAATAAAACTAAACTCTCAATATTCACCCCCCCCAAAAAACTACCCCTTAACAAGAATTAATTTTGTCCACTCCCAAAACAACACTATCATAGATGTTGTTTCAATTACTAAACTGCTATGTGTCATCATAGATGAAAACCTAACATATGACTTCCACAGCAACATCAAATAAAAACATAAAAAACTAGGTATCCTCTATAGACACAACTATTTACTTAACCTCACTGTAAAAAAGGCTCTAGACTCATCCTTTTTGCTTCCATCTCTGTTATATAGTGTACATATTCTTATCAATATCTACTCCTCCATGAAAACCAAACTTGATTCATGCTGCAATAAGGTTGCTAAATTTGTAACAAATTCTAAATTTTCAGCACACCACTCTTCCTCACTATGTCAACTAAACTGGTTTGAACTTCCACATTATCTGACTTATTAACAATTAACTACTGCACATAAACTTATATATAAACCATCAATTTGCCTTTCTCTTTCCTCCTTATTGTCTATGTATCATCCAACCAGACCTTTTAGATCTGAAAACAAACTGTTGCTCAAAGTAGAAAAAACAAATCTCTCAGCTGGTCAAATGATCGATTTCTTTACTGTCTCTAAACTATGGAATACCCTCCCATCATCAATCACATCCATCTGCAATTCTGCTCTCTTTAAGAAGTCCCTCAGACAACATCTCTCTCCTCTCTCTCTCTCTCTCTCTCTGGTTATGCACTATGCCAAAATAACTCACTCCAAAACCTGACTCCATTCACTGTAAACCATAATTTGTCCGTCTCTACATTTGTATAACTTTCCATTCTCTCACTTACCATAACTAACTGCATGAGCTCTCACTCTGACTTGTTAAATGTCTGCTGATTATGCCTACAAATCTCTAACACTTAATAATCACAAAACTGATATTCTATTTGTACAAACTCCATCAACACTGTTAATAACATTACACAATGCCGATGTGTATTATGTATGTAAATAATCTGTACTGTTGTGCATACTATGACCATGTGTTGTGACTGCATATACTCCATATTATCTGTTATTTCTTTTGTCCCTTTTTAATTTCTCCAAATCTTTTGGGTTTCTAATACCATGACAAGAATGAACACCATTCCTAAGTCAAAGTATGATTAAAGTTCATGAAATTAGTATTGTTTCACTCTTTGATCTCAGCCAAAAGTACCCTTTGCAGCACCCGCAATGTGCCCAGTAATAACTCCTTCTGTAACTTGTATGGAGTTACATGTATTGGTAGCATATCTAAATATGATTGTAAACTCTTTTTTATAAGACCCGTTGCTCTTGCTACTATTGGAACTATCTGGGTATCTTTCTTCCACATTGTTCTTGTTTCTGCTTGCAAATCCTGATATTTTATGACTTTGTGTCTCTCTGTGTGCAGGACACTGTAATCACTGGGTGTGGTGATTTCAGTGATTAATGCTACTTTTGTCTTCTTTTCATGGACCACTACATCCAGTTTTCTAGCATCTATCTTTTGAACTGCTGGTTATGGATGATCCCATGTGATGCTGACTTCATAATTTTCTATGATGCTTTGTGGCTCATGTTTCCAGTGTTTTTCAGCCACTTCAGTACCATAATGTTTGCACAATCCCCAGTGCAGCAGTCTTGCCACATTATTAAGCCTTTCAGTATACAGTCCTTCTGCCATTAGTATTTCACAACCAGCAATGAGGTGTACAACTGTTTCCAATTCGGTTTTGTAAAACCTACATTTGTCTGTTTCACCAGCATTTTCAATGGACTTTGTAAACCAACATGTATTTAGCCCACTATCTTGTGCTGCCAATATTAACCTTTCATCTCTTGGTTTGAATTTGCCTCTCCTTAACCATTCCATCATTTGTTCCTGATCACCATGAGGTTCTTACAGAAGTTTTCTATGCTTGCAACTGTACTGATACATTTTCCACATTTCTTGCTTTCTCATCTGGTCCTTCACCATATATTCTTTCTTTTGTTTTTTTTTTTTTTGGCACATTCAGTTGCTGCTTGGTTTTTATCTACTTCTGGTTTGATTTACATTTCTGCTTGTTGCCAATTTGCTTCTGCCAGATTAAGCAGAGAAGTCATCTTAGATTTATTCTCCTCGTGTTTTAAAACTTTCATTATGTTTGGGTCTTTTGAGGTCAGCAGATATGTGTAGAGTCCCACAATTGCAGATCTATACATGTAATCAATTTCAAGGAGGCCCATCCCTCCTTCAGAATGGGGACTATATAATCTTGGTATGCACTGATTTTTATAAATCATTTGATGAGCATGAAGCGTCCTTCTTGTTTTCCTATCTAATCTATCCAGCATGTTTCGGGGGCCAGTCAGTCACTCCAAAACTGTAAGTTAGAACAGGAAGAGAAAATGGGTTTATATCTTGAATTTTGTTCCTAGATGTCAGTGCTGTTTCCAGGATTAATTTAAGTCTTCTGAAATATTCCTTACTGAGTTTTATTCACATTTCTTCATGTTTTATTGTTGATCCTTCATCAATTCCCAAATATGTATACACTCCTTCTTGCTCAAGTTCTTTTATATCACATTCTTGTCCTAAACTAATGTTTTCCTGGTGCTGCAGTTTTCCTGCTTTAAAGGTTGCTTTTGCACATTTATCAAGACCAAATTACATTCTTATTTCATGTAAAAAAGATTTGACAACTTGCAGTTGTGCTTTCAGTTCCTCATCTGATGAGCTATACAGTTTTAAATCCTCAACAAAGAGAAGATGAGAAGTCTTTACACTTTGTTGGTTTCTAGCAAGCAAATTATAGCCATGGCCTAAGCTGTTAAGTAGACAGCTTAATGGGTTAAGGGCAAGGCAGAATAGCAGCGGTGACAAAGAGTCACCCTGGAGTATCCCCCTTTGAATTTTTATCCTTGGGATAATAATTTGTCCTTTATCATGGTTTAACTGCAAAGTGGTCTGCCGCTGTTTCATGGTCACTGTAATGTAGTCGATTAGTGTAGGATGTATCTTATACATTTTTAAGCACTCTTTTATCCATGAATGTGAGATACTATCAAATGTTTTTTTTTGTAGTCAATCCATGCCATACTTAAAGTCTTCCCCTTTTTACAGTTCTCCACTATGACTTTATTTAACAGCAAATGATCCTTTGTTCCATATGACTTTCCTTTATTGCCCTTTTGTTCTGTTGCCATAATTGAGTTTTCTTTTAAATGACTATAAACTCTGTTGGCATCAATTCCCATGTATAGTTTATACGCCGTTGGAAGGCAAGTTATTGGACTATAATTCTTAGTATAGCTTGCAAGCTGACTCATATGTAAGGGCATTGTTTTTTCTGTTGTTAGCCAGGTTGGTGCCTGTTCAGGGTACACATATAAATAGTTCTTACTCATGGCTAAATCTTCGTACAAAGATGTTAATACTTTTAGCCAAACGTTAGGTACTGCATCGGGGCCTGGGGTATTTCTTGTATGTATTTGTTAACATATGTGAGCTTTTTTCCTCAGGCCCTCACTGCAAATGGGCTCACCTAAGCTCAGTGGACTTTCCCGTAAACAAATACAATAAATAAATAATTAAATAACAGTATGATTAACAATGTCAAGGTGGCCAGTTTCAGAGTGGTGAAGCATCTGGTTTAGACCAGATGGGGTCGATTTTTCAAACCTTGTCATGGATTTATTTAATCTTCTCATTAGACTAATCCTTCTGTATTTTATAAGTCAGGCCAAATTAAAAATGAGAGAGAAATAAAAGAAAAAAATGATTTTAATTGAAAATGAGAGTGAAACAAAAGAAAAAAATTGATTTTAAAAACAGGTAGCTTCTGTAAAGGTAGGGCAAGATAGAATGCATAAAAAGGTTTAGTCTTTGTAAAAAAACAAAAAAGATGAAACAAAGGAAGTGAGAAAAGTCAACTAGTTTTTATTAGGGATAAGTACAAGGATATAGAGTTTTGGATGAGGCAATTTGGGACGGGGTCCAACTCATAATTCTTATGTATATAAAATGAGTACTGATGGATAGAAATTTAAGTAGGTTTCATGATAAGAGCAAGACCATTTCCTTGTGCCATGCTGCACAAGTGTGGGCTACATCCTGGCCACATCAGTTGTGTGGTGTGGGATATGTCCCCCAGTAGCATTTTTAGAACATATGGTAAGATCCTATCATGGCCTTTGTACAGAAATGCTTGTTGTGGCCTAAGCTCATTACTGATTGCATGTCTTACGAATGGCTAAGTATTTAATATAGGAAGAGACGCTATATAATGAATGTTGTCTGAGTAATATATACATTATTAGAAATACATGGAGGAATCTGGTTTGTCCTCATGGTGTCAATAAATGAATACTCCCTTTAGCTATATGAAAACTCTACTGATCTGTGGAAAGTGTTGGACTCCAAAGCAAGAAAAAAAAAAGACCAAAATAGCTTAATAATCCACCAAAGAAATAACATCAAAGTCTTTTTATTTAGAGATTTTATCTTTCCAAAGTGATAAAACTTCATCAAAATGTAAAAACAAGTACAGATACCACTTAAATATCATTTTACGGTAAGTCATGTGATATCTAAAGTATGTAACTATTTAAAAAAAATGTTTTAAAGTAATGTTTAGGATATGTAAATTGTAAAAGCTGGTATAAAATTGCTAAAATGGCTTTTGTATGTTTGCACTGTATACATTTGTCCTAAATGTTTTATACTATCTTATGCTCTGTGACTAGACTGAAAAGGGTCTTGTATCAGTCCTCCAACCCAGTTAATAAACTTCAATAAATAAATTAATAAACAAATAAATAAATAAAACTACCAACCAGTCTGCAAGCATACTTAACCTCTCTTTGAAATAATCTTAAGTGACCTGAGTTGCAAAGCTACTTTGACAATGATAGTTCCCAGGATTCAGCAAGCTCTGCACGGTGTGCAGGAATAGTGCAAGAGCTGCTGCACGCAATATGGCCGAGGAGCAATCCAGGAATGAGATCCCAGGATGTGCACAAGCGCTCCAACAGTATTCCTGCATGTACACAACTCCTGTATGCTAATTACCCCATTTTCAGGTGAAAATCATGGAAATTAGGTGAATTAGTGATCCTGGAAACATGCATGCTCTGTGTAGGAATAGTGTAACCTGCAAAAAAGTATTCGGTTATTAACAGAATACATTTCTGCAAATTACAAAACAGAGGCATAACAGCTCCAAAGAAAGCATGTATTCAATGTAGCAGGCATGACAGTGGTAGTAAATAGTTGCAAAATTATAAAAAATAACTTTTATTTTTTTTGGCCGATTTTGGCCGTTTAAGTGTAGGGCAGTGGTGCACAAACGGGATCGGCCCAAAAATTAAAAAAAAAAGCTAGAAATAAGCTTTTAAACCAAAATCAGCATTATGCCATAATAGTCAATGGCATACAGAAGATAACAATACCATTGAATAGTGGTTGCTAAGGGAGAAGGTTGAGTGTCAGTCTTGTAACCATGCATTAGCAGTCAGTTTTATGCAAATGAGGGGATTGATACTGAATCACAGATTTCCCCTCAGTGTTAGCTAGCACCCAACTGTGTAAGTGCAGTAGCACCATGGTGCAAGCCTAAGAGGTAGCTGACTTCATAAGGGGGTGTGTCATGCTTATTGGCGATCTGTGACCCATGTTTGCACTTAGCTAAGCACAGCTAAGGAAGGGTGCATGTCTGAGGCTGCCTAGCAGTGTTTACATTGCCTAAACGGGTGTGCACACCATGCACCGGGTTTTAAACAAAAAAAAAAACAGGAAATAGCAGCTCTGTTTACATCTGAGCACTGGGTATGGGCAGTTCACCTCAGTGCTTAAAACGGGAAAACAATGGGAAGGGAAAACAGAGGCAAACAAGGAGAACTAGCATAGCTGGCAGGTGAAATGTATCAGAACCAGCCAATTGCACAGGCAGCAGCCCAGCCCAGCACACTACTATAAACTATGCAAACACCTTTCACTCTGGTTTTTCCCACAAACTTTTCATCACCGGTGTACACAGACAGAGAAATTTTACCAGATAAAACTAACAAAATGATAGTGGCTGCTGTCACTTTCATACATCAATATGTGGCAGAGGCTGAGGGTGGTGAGGATGAGAATGCTGATTACCATCCCAAAGTGAGGAGAAGGAGAAGAGTGTACAGACCCAGGGTAACCTACCAGGGGCTACATGAGCCGGAGATAGTGGAGTGCCATAGGGTGGACAGGAACATCCTACAGCAAATTGTTGAGCTGTGCTTGCCACGCCTCACACACAGAACCAACAGAGGGAAACCCATCCCAGTGGATACCAAGGTATGTGTAGGCTTAATAATACTAGCCACAGGTACCTGCCAAAGACCAACTGTGGATATCATGGGAATCTCATAGGCATCAGCATCCAGGGTACTCCACCAGTTTCTGGATGCCATGTCGGCAGATGCCAGTAAGCACATATATTTCCTCAACACCTGTGAGGCGGTGACCAGCAATATGCATCTCTAACACCAAATAGCAGAATACCTTGTGGTAGTGGGTGCTATAGACTGCACGCACATACATATCAAAGCACCACCTGGTGAGTGGGATAGGGTCTACATAAACCGCAAGGGCTTCCCCTCCATCAACTGCCAAGTCATGTGCGATGCCCAGGGCATTCTAATGAATGTGTGTGCTGGCAGTCCTAGAAGCTATCACAACTACCACATCTGGCATATGACACAGCTGTACCAGAGATTTGCCAGTGTGGACATCCCATATGGCCACCTAGTGGGGGATGCCTGTTATGCACTGGAGCCGTGGCTGATGACACCCATCAGAAATGTACACAAACCTGAACAAGAAATCCATAATGAGGCACACGCACAAATGAGAATCATAATAGAGTATCTGTTTGGGATGCTCAAGATCTGGTTCTGGTGCCTGGACATGTCTGGTGGAGCCTTGCAGTACTATCCAGCTTCATAGACCCAAATTTTCATTGTATGTGCCATGCTACACAATATGATCCTGTGGTAACAGCTCCAGTAGGAACAGCATAAAGCAGGTCCACACAGCCCCCCACCATTGCCAAGGTCAGCACAGGCACAGAGTGACTCAGAGGAGGAATAACCTGAGCCTGCCCATGTAGGCAGAAGGAAACATGCCCAGTATGCCCAGGCTTTGGCAAAGAGGCAACGCATAGCACATACACTGACATGGTAGGAACCCAGGGAATGACACCTCTCTCTGACTCGCACTTACAGTAAAAGGGATGCCAAACATGACACTACCTGTGCTTTACCATGTACAGGGAGTGTACTATGTGCATCTGACATAGTCAGCCCTCCAGCACCATCCTCAATATTGGCACAGCCACAAGTAACTCACTCTTCCTATCAATTGCTGAATGGAGTAGTATGTTCTGCTAGTCATATGGTATGGATGTGAACATGCAAGGGAATTGGGTGGCTCAATGAGATGGCAGCAGATAGTGGACACCTCTATGGGCAGTATTGAATCCATAACAAATACTGGTGTCAACAAAATAGGCAGTACTAGACAAGGTGACAAATCCCACTGCAGTACATGTGGTGGCCCAAATGTGTGTCCATAGGACACACACATGCATGTCAGTGAGGTTCACATATCCAACAACAACCTCAGCCAGCAGGACAGGAGTAGATGACCATAAAGAAAGGTTGTGCTAAAGCTCCAATTAATGGCAATGGATAATAGCTCCCCTCCAGACGTACACAGACAGACTACAACAAGTCAGGCAGTTGTATGTTAGTTCTGCAGGGTATGAAGTCTAAAACTGAAATGTAGGTCAATAAAACCTAAGATCTGTACTCTACTGATATGCCTCTAGTCTGCATGGTAGGTCAGAATATAAAACAAAATGGAAGCCAACAGAGTACCTGAAATACCAGTAGAGTCATAGCAAATGTTTACAATTGTCAGGTGTGCCCCCCAATCCTATGTACAAATGCAGTAATATGTACAAGTGGGGTTAATAACAGTGAAGCACATATTACCTGAGCTGGCCCAATTTACAGGATAGATTGTTGCATGTGTACAATATGCAGGGCTCTGTGTGTTAAGTTGTATGTTGTACATTGTGTAGAAGTGGTTAACATATAGGCATGGAGGGTTGTGTCCCGGTGGCCTATGGCCACTACTGTTGATGACAGGACCATGTTCTGACAACTGCAGTGCCAACCACAATGCATCCCAGCAAGACCCAATTCAGCAGTCACCCATACTCATTGTTCAGATGTCAATATCTGTCATCACCTGAAAGATGGACATGCCATGAATGTGGGCCCAAGGATACACACAGTACACAGATGGAAGTACCCTAGACAGAGTACATAAAATGTAACTGTCAACTGCACACACCTTTGGAATTGTACATACAGGTTAGCAGCACATTAGTTGTCTGTGTAGTATGGAATACTGATGTATTCTGGTCAATCACTGGCAGACCACAAGAGGCACAGTTATGAAGTAATGAAAGAATGCCTATGTCCCCGCACAAGGCAGCATAAGAGGAATATCCCAGGTATAGCTGCAAGAAGCCTCCATATCACACATGCACTTAGCTCACTCCACCATCATCTACAGGTTTATCATAGGTCATATCCCTGCTGTTGGGAATGAGTACAGCATGACCCCCACTTCTCTTTGGGAAATCCCACAGAATGCAGCATGCTGAAGAGGTGTCCTATGCAGGTGTGTCCCTACCCCTAGCTCTAAGCAGCATCCTGCCAGCATCCAGACAAATGGATTAATATGTTCGGGAACTATTGCCATTAACACCTCCCACACTTATCCTGTCACCCCGGGGGAATCCAGTGGCTTGCAGCCTGGGACTGTAGGAGTGACAGAATGTACTGGCCTGCCACAGATGGCCTGTATCACTACTGAATGCCCTACAGTCCTCTGTCAAACTCCTGTGCCTCACCCATACTGCCAATGTATGTTATCTCATGTGGTCCCAAATAACAACATAACACAGTCCGCGGAACACAAATACAAGGCCATGTCGACAATTCCCAGTAGCATGCCCATCATTTCCTACTGCATGAACTGTGGACCAACCCCTAAATAATGCTGGGATAAAGGGACAACTATAGGGATACTTCCCAGATATAACTCGCATAATGTTAGGAAGAGGATAGAATAACAGAGTTGGGGGGTGTAGAAGCATGGACGCCATGGAGTGTGTGATGTCTGAAACTCTGATGTTTGCCCATACTACACCTGCCTGCAAACCCAGTAATGGATGTCTACAAACCCTCTCATAAACCACAATGTGAAGGGGAACTGACCAGATATATGAGCCCTGCCTCTGGGTAACCTGGGTGAATCTGTACAGCTGAGAGGTATGGCCGCAGCAGGGTATGGCCATTCTATTATGTCGATAGATGTACAAGCAGGGGATCCTCAGTCACCACAGTACCAATGTGCTGGACCATTTACACAGATCCATCAGCAAGTGTCTGCAGCTACCCCTCCAGAATGGCATGAGTGTGCAAGAATATGTAGGCTGCAGACCACAATACTGGATACAGCTTTATTCATGTTGTATTTCCCTGGAAATAAGTGTGAGCAAATAAGTATATTTCTTGGTAGTTGGTGACATAATACATCACAGTGTAAAACAGTACATGTCTGAATATCTCTGCTAACACCAACCATGTAATACAAGCAGCACAGACAGCAATAGTTACAGTATCCCACTTTCTGTTGCCCATTGTGACTCCATATTGTCAACCTATCTACAAATATCCTGCAGAAACAGGTTTCTAGCTGTAGGTGTAGAACACAAAATCCTGCACTGGAGGATTCATACACTGAATACAGAAGGTTATACTGGGCATGCTCCTACACTTAGAGAAATGAAGCCCATGTCTGACAACAACAGTAGAGTATACATATCTGTCAGTTGCAGATGTCTATGTACACAATGCACACCATTCATGCTTTGCACACATATTGGATAGGTATACTCACACATATCCAAGGCCAACACACTATACTAGGTCAAACATAAACACACACACACACATACACACACAGATGTGGAGAAGAGAGAGGCAGACAGTGACAAAAAGATTGTCATCATGAGTCCTGTCCCACACCACACATCCAATTGGCCAAAATCACATGATGTGCCAATGTCAATCACTATACACATTTGCTTTTGGTAGCCCTCAGCCCTATAGTGTCTGTGGTGCTTGTGATAACTGTGTAACATGATAGCAGAAATCAGTATTAATCTAGCATTTGTATACCCAGTCCTGTCAAATGTAAAGTTGTGTGTGACTGAGTGTTGTGTGTGTGTTCCCAGAGGAATGCGTTATGGCCCATTCACAAACACTACACTTCCCATAGCCCGTGTTAGCACTCATGCTGATGTCAGTCATAAAAAATAACCCTCTGGCCAATTATCAGCCTCATAATCTCTGTGGCATGTGCGATGACTGTGTGATGCTATAGTGTAACATACTAGTTAGGTAGGAGTTCTAATCCAAGTCATGGCAACTGTTAAACTCTGTGTATATGTGTGTAGAGATTAAAGATTTTGAGGCCATTCACAGTCACTACACCTCCCATTTCCCTACTTTAGCAATCCTGCTGATGTCATTGATTTTGAAATACACCTTTGGACAAGGGCTAGTCCTATAAGCTCTGAGGCATGTGCGATAACTGCGTAATGCTATACTGTAACATACTAGTTAGGTAAGAGTTCTAATCTCAGACATGGTAACTGTGAAACTCTGTGTGTGTTTGTGTGTATGTGTGATTGTGTGTGTGTGTGTGTGTGTGTGTGTGTGTGTGTGTGTGTGTGTGTGTGTGTGTCTGTCTGTCTGTCTGTAGAAATTGAGACCATTCCCAGTCACTACACCTCACATTGCCCTACATTAACATGCCTGCTGATGTCAGTTAACTTGAAATACCACTTTGGACAAGGGCTAATATATAAGCTCTGTGGTGCATGCCATAAATGCAGAATAATGTAGTAGCAGTAACTACACAGCTATGGGTTTGAATCTCAACTGTGGCAAGTGTTTGTGTGTGTACATATGTATGTATGTACTTCAAAGATTTTGGCCCCATTTACAGCCAGTACACATCTCAGAGCCTGACTTTAGCAGTCTTGCAGATATCATCCACCTTACAAGTACCTGTTGCCAAGTCTAAACCATGTCATTTCAGTGGTGCATGTGGTAAATGTGTAACATAATGGTCCATAAAGATTGTTAGAGGTTTGAACCTCACCCCTGGCAAATGTAAATGTGTGATTAGGGTAAAATTATTTTTGGGATCTCTCACCCACTACATTACCCAATGCCAGTATTTACAAGGGCTGATGATGTTCTTCACCTTAGAAGTTCCTTGGGAGAGCCTCCAGCCAATAAGCTCCATGGTGCATATGATAAATGCGGTACATTCTAGTAGTAATGGATAGCTAGGTAGGGTTTGAATCTCAGCACTGGCAAGTGTGTGTGTGTGTGTGTGTGTGTGTGTGTGTGTGTGTGTGTGTGTGTGTGTGTTTGTGTGTGTGTGTGTGTGCGTGCGTGCATGCGTGTGTGTGTGTGTGTGTGTGTGTGTGTGTGTGTGAGTGTGTGTGTGGGTGTGTATGTGTGCACGTCTGTCTGTCATCAGTATCCTGTGTGGAGGGTGCTGTGATTGTGTAATGACAGGATGCATTGTGGGTGGGTTTTGCTAAATTATTATATTGAGGACCTACTATATGTCACAATGTCCACCTTACAAGGACAACAGATGTCAAACAGCAGACAGGCTGGTGTAAGCAATCCATAGCCCTACATGTGACATTATGGATCAGTGAACAATAAACAACCCTTGTATTACTCAGAGAATACTCCACCCATGTCTCATACACAAACACACTTGGCTAGGCAACAACCACTATAATGGTAGCTCCCTGCATATTGCCCAGAAATAGTAACTACAGTGTGATTGCAGTGGACTACATGCCTGTTAACCACAACATTGCCACTGACATCAGAAAGAACTGTGATGTGTAACATCTCCTGACTGTGTGTTATCCAGCAAGTAAAAGGACATGGAACCCTTTTCCATCCCTACAATAGGCAAATAAATGCTTACAGTGGTCCTTTTGCTATGTTCCCCACTGGACACCTGCAAGAACTGTAGATTCTGCAAATGTAACCCACAAAGGGAATACCATGCCTTTTACACATGTCCTGTATGGACAGACACCACTACCTCCACTGAATACCTGTATCATGCTGTCAATGTAGGTGCAAACATGACCTCAGTTCCATAGCCAGGTCTCCCCAAATGAGGTCAGGAATGCTACATCTGACGATAACAATCTGTACACACAGCATGCCCCAGAGACCTCAAGTACACATCCACATGTCAAAGAACATGTGTGTGGGACATGTGCACAACCCAGACACTATCCATGTTACAGAATATAGCTCACATACATGAGAAGCAGTGCATATCACTGGCCACCCACAACATTAACCCAGATGAGTGGATGCCAAGGTATTCCCTTTATCTAGCCTTATACAGCTGTCAGGCTGATCCACCTACTAATCACATGCAAAGCAATGAACCTATGCATCTCAGTACTGACAAGTGTGTGTGTGTGTGTGTGTGTGTGTGTGTGTGTGTGTGTGTGTGTGTGTGTGTTTGTATGCAGATATTAATGATTTTGAGGCCATTAACAGTCACTACACTTTAGCAAGTCTGCTGATGTTATTCACCATGAAATACACCTTTGGATGAGGGCTAGCCCTATAAGCTCTGTGGTGTCTGCGATAACTGCTTAATGCTATAGTGTAGCATACTAGTTAGGTAGAAGTTCTAATCTCAGACAAGGAAACTGTGTGTGTGTGTGTGTGTGTGTGTGTGTGTGTGTGTGTGTGTGTGTGTGTGTGTGTGTGTGTGTGTGTGTGTGTGTGTGTGTGTGGAGAGATTAATGATTTTGAAGAGATTCACAGTCACTATATCTCACATTTGGCTACTTTAGCATGCCTGCTGATGTCATTCACCTTGACATATCCTTCTGGCCATACATCAGTCGTATAAGTTCTGTGGTACTTGTGATAACTGCATAATACTGTAGTGTAGCAAACTAGGTAGGTAGGGTTCTAATCTTCATCCGGCCAACTGTGATGATGTGTGTGTTTCCCTGACAGTGTGTGTGTGTCTCCATTGACACTTGCTTTTGTGGACATTCACATGTACTACACTTCCCTTACCCCTTCTTTAGCACTGTTGCTGATGTCACTCACCTTCAAAGAAACCTTTGGACAGCTCTTCAACATATAAGCTCTGTGGTGCATGCAATAACTGCATAATACTGTAATAGCAATGCATAGTCAGGTAGGGGGTTGTAACCCAGTACTGGTAAGTGTGTGTTTGTGTGTGTGTCATCAGTATTCTGTGTGGTTGTTGGAGTGAGTGTGCACTGACAGGATCCATTGCAGTGTGGGTTTTGCTACATCATTATACTGAGGATCTATATGTCCCATTGTCCACATTAAAGGCCAACTGTTTTCAAACAATGTAGAGGTTGTTGTAGACAATCTTCAGCCATAAATGTGTACAGCCATGTGCAATTACTATGTGGCAGTATGGATAAGTGAACAATATAGGCAACAGTTATAATACCGATATTAACTCTCCACTAATGGATCATACATAAACGCACTTGACCCTTGCTCTCTTACACCTTTCCTTTCTTTCTTTGTCTCTGTCTCTGTCTCTCTCTCTCTCTCTCTCCTTCTCTGATGGATGTGAAAAAGTACATCTGCTTTGCATATGCAGTAGCTTGAGTTTTGTAAGGCATGCTCATGATCAGCTGATGGCCTGTGGATGAATTGCAGTCCCCCACTTGCTAACTGAATGTGGAACAGCTGTGGTATCATTCCTATAGCCAAATGCATGGAACCACACTCCTATAACTAAGCACTTCATGTGGGTGTTGGCCCTTTTCCTTCAGTGTGAGCAGGACTTCATGTGGGTGTTTGACAAACAGCATCACAGAGGGTAGTTGGAAATACCTCTTACAACATACACTGTGGAGACAGGCCAACAAACAGGAGGGGGATGTTCCAGACATGCAGACAGAATGCAAGTATTGCTGTTCTACTTTTGACGTAATGTTGGTTTAAAAGGGTTTGTGTGGATATGGCTGTTCTACATGATTTATAGTCTGTCATGACAGTGTTATGTGGTGGAAGAAACTCTTACTAGTAGGGCTATCTGCAGACTGTCCAGAGTTTGGAGTCTTACATGTGTTGTGTTCCTCACACATTTCCTATCTTTAGATATGCGGTAGCATACTCTAATGATTGCAGTCAGTACATGGTGACATCCATGTGAGTTACTGACTTCATATCCCTCAGAAGAGATATGTCACAACAAACCCTGTTACACCAGGACATTTCTCAGATTATCACAGCAATATGTCAATATTGGTGCTGTGTTTGTGCCTCTGTCCCCCAAGTCTGTCACCCTTTGTCCATATGTCATGCAGTAAGAGGTGCATATGTACAGTACATCATTATTTACTGACATCATACCTGGTAACAAGCTAGTGAGATATCAGAGTGCTAGACATGTTATGTATAGTAGGCCTCATATTTGAGGACAAAACCTGAACATTCTGTTGGAGTGTGTACAGTAGTGAGGTCTATGTACTTATAGTGATTGTTGACAGAGTGTGTATTGTGAATATGTTACTTGGCCTGTGTGCAGACTGTGGTTGATATCATTGTCCTTGGATCTGTTCTATCTGATGTTGCATGCTGCTCCAGTTTATGGTACTCTATCAGTGTACATGTCTGTAGGGCCAGACTGACGCATGTTCCATATCACAGTCAGTCATCAGACTACACTGTGTATTGGCCCAGTATATGTATGGTTACTGTGTGAGTCACTCATATGAGGGTGGTGTTCACACAGTACATATACTGTAATATTACTTAGGCATACCATAATGTGACTGTGACTGTGTTCAGACTGGTTGTGGGTATGCACTTTCACACTGGTGTCTGTTACTAGAGGCTATTACATGCCTGTAGTGCCTGCTATATTTGCAAGTACATGTGTATTCCGCCATAGGAAAATTGGGTCAGTTTTGTGGCAGTCTGCCTGTAGTTTGCACAGTGCTTTGTGACATGCCTAGTAGCTCAGTGTATTTACCTAGTGTGACGTTATGTCCCAATATTTGTCAGATGAACTGTTGCCTGGCCACCATAACTGGTGTGTATGTCTGAAAAAACAGTGGGATTGTGTAAATATATATGTCACTAAGTAGTGTGAAGTATGTTGGCTTGGGACCTCTGCTCCTCCAGTTAATCTTTTAGGACAGACATGATTGTGTGAATGCATCAACTGTGTGAGCTTATCTATTCCAGCATTTTTGTGATATCCCAATTTACAAGGCTGTAAACATCCACTTTGACAAGCTTGGTCCACACATCTTGCACTAAGGAGTTTTGTGTATACCTCTTCACTGACCAGATTGTGTCAGACTGTAACGTTTATTGGTCATATCTCTGCTGTATTCCACAGGATCATTACTGTGATTTGTGTGATACTTTACTATGATGATCTTATGATGTCTGTCAGTAACTGATGGTGTATATGTCAGTATCAGAAGTAACTTCCCACACATGTCTGTTAACACAACCCCTGTTACTTTAGCAGCGTTCCACATGTATACCTGCAATACTTACATGACAACCCCTTGCACTAAGAATTTGTGACTATTGGTGCTGAGGTATGACTCCAGTACAGTGTTATGGTCATATGTTATATATGTATATATATATATATATATATATATATATATATATACATATATATATATATATATATATATATATATATATATATATATATATATGTGTGTGTGTGTGTGTGTGTGTGTGTGTGTGTGTGTGTGTGTGTGTGTGTGTGTGTGTAGAGATATATATATCTACACACACATATATATATATATATATATATATATATGTTTACATATATATATATATATATATAAAATGCAGATATATATAAATATGTATATAAATATATATGTGTATGTACATGTATACATATATCTACGTGTGTGTGTGTGTGTGTGTGTGTGTGTGTGTGTGTGTGTGTGTGTATATATATATATATATATATATATATATATATATATATATATATATATATATATATATATCCATATCCTTGTTATGTGTAGACATGCCTGTTGTATATACCTTCCCAGATGTATCACACCATATTTATCTGATATGTGTATATTTTGATATAACAACATACTTGATTCAACACTATCACTAACAAGTACTACACAATTGTAAAGGTCAAAACAGTTGTTCAGTACTATTCAGTATGTGTACTAAGAGATATATTGGAAAAAACAACAACCTTTTTCACAGCTGTGATTGCTTAGTGGTTAACTGATGTGAAAATAGTGTACAGGGTCCTCAGTTCAAGACCTCCAAGGGCTGTTGCTAGGCAGAACAAGGGTTGTTGGATGCTGAGTCGTTAAGGCAGTTTTGAGTAGGTTTGTCTGGCAGTAAGCAGTGCTAATGTTTGGTTAAACGAATAGGTGCTTACCCAATGTAGGCTTCACTTACCAATGCGCAAATCAGCTTAGCATTTATATTTAAGCAATAATTACACCTGTTAAGCATAGCTTAGCCTTCGTAACCAGTGATCACATTCCATTCTGATAAAATAGCAGGATAATGGCATCTTTAATAAGGGTATTTAATTCCATGTACATAACATGCTTCTGTGTGCTGTCATTACAGTAGCAAGGGGTATGAGTATACTGTCTGGAACACCTGAGTGTAGATATGGCTGGTCCAACAATCTTTTCCTTTTGTATGTGCTTCATACATGGGTAGTATCCCAGGTTATATGCAGTCACACTTGCATGTATTGTATCAGTATTGTACTACTAACAGTGCTTTCCCAAGTAAGAGTAGATTGCAGATTGTAGTACTGGAACCATATACCCCTATATGCAAAGCTGGACTCTGGGTAGTGACTATCATGTTCTTGGTGTGTGAACTGTGTGTTATTAAGTAATTGCTACTGGATATTGATCTGATATGTGACTATTAACTGTAGACTACTGTGTGTATAGGACATGTCATTGAGGGCTGCTGTCATGTAGTAATGGCATACCTATCAGTGTCAGGCATCTATCTGTCAACACATTCATCCTAATGTATAATCTGTTGGCTAGCTGATTTCTGTCTGTTCTCTGTACAGATGTGCAGATTTCAGTTATCCATCTTTGCTGCTCGCAAGAAATTTATGCTTGATTCTCACTGACATGTCTGCCCAGCTGTGTTATGAATGCCACAGCTAGGAAACCCCACCCTGTATGCACAACATGCCATGGATTCTTCAACTAGACTACCACAGTCAACAGAACATGCTTGGGTACAGGTCTCCAAACCAGACACTGGCCATGTTATGTAATATATGTTGCATACATATCAAATGGAGCACCTCACTGGCCCTCTGCAAGAGAGAACCAGATGATTGGATGTTGCATTTAACTGTTACCTTGACGATCACTCACGTGGCATCAGTTCATAGATGGCCTGCTGACAAATGTCAGGTGACATGATGCCACTGTACCCACATCCTCTACTCTTCTCATCTCTCCATGGACAATATCATGGTAACACCTAGGAACAACTGCAGCAATGTAGCCCAGTACAGACAAATATGTCAGTGTGCATTGCTGAAAATAACAGTGATTGTGTGTTTATAAACCTGCAGTTGATAATACCTTTAGGACCTTCTCACACATTTCACCCCCATTGCCATAGTTAGAAATGTCTGCTGCTGTAATGCACATTAAATGTACCTTGTCACACTCTTCACCCTATGGGCTACCTGGAGTGTGCAGTGCCAGCACAACACTGTTGTACAAATAGCTAGATAGGCATATTTTACCCTCTGAGTCCTAGCAAGTGTGTGTATGTTTGCAAGTGTGTATATTTGTAGGATACAGCACTCTGAGGCCACATTCTCCAAATACAATACACCTGGCCATACATTGTGAGGCATAGTGATGTTGCTGACATTAGGAGAGCCATGACAAACCCTCACCCTACTATCCCTGAGGCATGTACAATAAATGCATATCCCTATAGTAGCACTGATGAGATGGGTAGTAATGCAGTCCTGGTCAATGTGTGATTGTGGGTATGTCAGAGTATTATCATGGGGTTCAGTGAGTAAAATATCCAATGTGGGTTGTGGGTGCTGGGTATACTGTCTTTACACCATGGTACCCCCAGTACATGTTCCAAGGTCCACTGTATGAGGACCACTGTTACCATGAACCATACAGGTAAATGAGTACACTATCCAGCCCAATGATGCATTTGCAGTGTGCACATTATCTGTAACAGAATGGACTCACTGACAAGGTAGTTAGCACTGGTAACCCCAGGTCTCTCAGATGTGTCTATGGCTGTTATGTGTTTGTCAATGTGTATATGACAGTATGGTATACTATGTATTGTCTATTAACACCCAGTACATCACCCATTACCATACTGTACAAGGCCTGTTGATGTTCCTCACTTAGCAAGAGACTCGGGACACACCTCATCCTAAAAGCTGCGTGATGTGTGCAATTAAGGCCAAACTCTTTAGGAGCAATAAGTACCTAGGTAGGGGTCCTACTCTCAATTTTTCCAAGTAAGTGTATGTGTATGTGAAGGGATCTACTTCAATTTGCAGAATATACATGTCCCAGAAGGTCATCTGTCCATGAACTGACTGGCAAATGCTAACATTTCAAAAGAATCATGTCATGGAAATTCATTCCATCAAAACTAGTAGTAGATGTGTAAATGCCCTCTTCCCCACTGTATCGCTGCACAGCGATACTGAAGTTGGTATATATAGTTGGCTGACGATGTTGTGGACACAGCCACCCTCATTGGGGTTATTGTGTGTATGCACATACTTAGACTGCTGTAATGCTGTACAGTGTATGTTAACAAGTTAGGTAGTCATCACTCACACTATGTGTGGCTCTACACCACCCCACACCCTCCAAAGTGTAAGGCTGTGCCACCCACACCAGCACACAAATGTTTACCAGTGCTGGGACTGCACTACATTTGGAAAGGGGACATATACCCTGCCAGTACCATCATCAATGACATTAAAGTAGCAGACTGACTATTTACTGTTGTGATGTTTTGCCTATTATGTCTTGGTGGAATTACATAGGCTAAAATGGGTTCACTGCAAAATTAAGTACATTCATGTGTACAACATTCTCTGTGTATTGCATCAACACCTTACCATGGTCCACTGTAGAAGGGCTGCTGACATTAGCCACCATGCATTCACCTGTATACACCCATCAGACCTATCAGCCATGTGGCACATGCAGTAACTCTTATACAGACCTGTTACTGGTGTTCAGCTGCACCCAGGATATGACACAGTCAATGTCTCACCACAGTGCCATACCCCTTGTAAGAAACAACAGCAGACCAGCATCCTGCTGGCACATAGACACCTACAACACAAACTGAATACATTATGGAGACCACTATCATTCAGTGTTAAAAACAGCTATAATGCATCTTGGCTAAACAGCTACACATCCTGACATGTAAGCATTAAACTTTCCTGCTGAAAACATGTTACACAGCATTACATTGCTGCACCTTAGTACATTCACCCTGTGCATCAGAACCATGTTAGCCTGTCCCTGCATCAATGATATGGATGGCAGGGATGTGGCACAGGTATCATCATATGCACAGGGTGTGTTATGGGTTTGCCAGAGACCTTGGCTGAGCCATTTGGTTGACCTCACATGTGTATGTTAGAGGGTTTCATTATTAATTGGGCTGTGCAGATGTGGAGTGTGTAGGTATGGAGGTGCCCTTGCTGTGCTGGTGATGTGTGTGTGTGTGTGTGTGTGTGTGTGTGTGTGTGTGTGTGTGTGTGTGTGTGTGTGTGTGTGTGTGTGTGTATGTATGCATGCACAAAGTTCGGCCATGTGGCTGCCCTATACAGGGTTGTTTTGGACAGCTGCAGATCGTATATGGCAGGGTGTACAGTTCACCATCTCCGGCCACAAACGTGAGAACTGTGCCTGCCAGGGGTTCCACAGGCACTACCAGGTACAAGGCCAGATATGCTACTCTCCCCTGATGATGACACATGTCCGCTGGATCCGGGTCCCTGTTGGGACCTGCCAGGGCCACGTGCACATGGCTTACTGTACTGTGGTGTGGACAGAACCCCCCCTGCAGTGCTGGTGCTGGTACTGCCACTATGGGAGCAGCTCTGACTTGTTGCATGTCCATGTAGACCTCCACCTGTTGGTGTTGCTGACCTACGTCCATGTGGCTGTCACCCTACTCCCACCATATGCTCTAACACGGACATTGCATGGTCAAGGATTCCCACCATCTCACCCAACTGTCTATCCAGGACCTCTCCAAAATAACTGTGGGCACCTGCAAGATCATGGATGTTTTCAATAACAGCAGAATGAGTAGCCCTCTGGAGCCTCAGACCCTGTCTGGTATAACATTCCATACATGCCTGTGCCTCCATGATGGCCTGAAACATGCATGTGGTGACACCTGCTGTGCCACTTCTGCCAGGGGCATGATGGCCAGCAGCCTTCCTATGAGCACCCCTGTACATCTGCCTGTGTGGTACCTCACCAGTCATCTGGCTATGGCTGCTGTATACAGACACACTTGCCATAGTCCCCACACTGTCCTGTCCCATGCCACCACCCGCCAACTGTCCCTCATCTATAGCCACTGGTGATGGAGTATGTCCAGGCAATGTGACTGTGTGCAGGGATGGGGTGGATAACAGTGAGCTGTCAACCAATGGCACAGCTTCAGCCCCTGACAACACCACTTGTGCCTAACCATACCTATCATCATTGCTAGAGTCTGTATAGACACTAACATCAGTTTGCTTGCAGGAGGGACCTTGACCCACCTCACCACCTGTGAGGGGAAAACAGAAAACGTACTTTAAGACCTATACATCATTGTTTACCTCTACACACACACACACACACACACACACACACACACACACACACACACACACTCACTTACAGGTGAGTTGGCACAGCCCTCTCATTACCCAACTGTCAACATGCATGACATATGGCACTCAACACTGCAGCTATACGCAAACCCTGTAATCAACATTATACATCTCTGTGATGTATGAGTTGTGTTAGTAGGTGATGCCCCTTACCCTGGAACACACTGCTCCCATGTACACAGTATTGCTGTGCACCTGTTCAGCACTCTGCCATGTATTGTGCACCATATGTAACAAGTGTACACACCATTGCTGAATGTGTATATGTGTGCCAGTTATGTTTGCTCTGTTGCTCACAGCTCCTATGTATTTGTTTGACACATACCTGGGTTGATATGAAGACAGATGTCAATAGTGAATGCCTGAGGTCTGATTTGCAGATCATATCATCAGCAGTGCATGTATGATCAATAAAATCCAATTATACTGACAACCTACAAAGCTTACTGTGGCTATGAGGAGTGTACACACCCTTATTGACATGCTACCCTCTTTCTTGATATGCCATGGGGCCACAATACTGCATATGTTAACATTACACACACCTGATATGTGACATATGACCTGTGCAATCAAATGCAGTATCAAACAAATGTGTTAGCTGTGCAGATGTTGATTAGGATGCATACACTATGTGGGTTACATAAGTGTGCACACCCTTAACACACAGGTTTGTTGCAGCACCTGTTAAGTGAACTACAGCAGTCACTATTCCTGGAAGGTGTATATTAGCATGGCCTATCTTCACTTGCCATTATTTGGTCACTCCGCCCTACAAATGTCCCCCAAATCTGCTAGATTGCAAGGTCAGCTCATGTCCACAGCCCTTGGAGGTCACAAAGTGCCTTCACTATTGCTGTGGAGTCAAGGTTATGTCTGGCACAATGCATGACCTTCACTGTGTTCAGATACAGCCATTCTTAGCAAGCTTTAGATGTATGCTTCAGTTCATTGTTGTGTTTTAAGATGACACCCCTTCCCATCCTCAGCCTTTTTGCAGATGCTTGACAACTATGGGCCACACATGAGTGCCATTTTGCAGTGTCCTAACTTCAGAACCCCATGTCTACTGGCCTAGTTCCTGCTAATGAACAGCAAACCTACAGGTGTACACTGGCACCAGCAAGGTACAGATGGAGATGGTGGGCCTGAGGTAGAGTGAGGTGTTGCTTGTGCAGCACATGTATCTTTATTAATACTGTCTGTAGGTTTCATCCTTGGTCTCGGTACACCATTATACATTGCAACACATGCCTTTGGAACACTTGATGTTATGCATATGCTACCTGTAGAGAGCCCTGGATGATGTCTCCTGTGGAACAACTCTTCCATCTGATTACCCTAACCCATAGGCCACACTTATGCAGAGTCCAGGTAATTGTTGACACAGGTACTGCACAGGCAGTACTTGCTAGACATTCCTGCAAGTCCCCAGTGTTGCTGCATATATCTGGGCAGCCTCCATGACCAGTTTGTAACATATGTTGTCCTGTGTCTTGGATGGGCATCTGTTTATTTTCTAAACTAATAGTGTCCTATACTTCATCATCACATATATGCTTGTCTGCACTGTTTGCCATGATATATGCAATGGTGAGGTAAGGGTACATCTCCCACTCCTGAGTGCTACCTTTTGGATATGGGATCCATTCCATGGTTTGTAAGATGTGTGCAAGCCACAGCTGCCTCTGTTGCAGGTCAGTGGGCAAATGTCATGGACATACTTCATGGACAGCAGACCATTATTTGGTGTGACATTCAGGATCCGTACTTGATGGAAGGTGCATACTCAAGATGAGTGAATGCTACAGTATCTCAAAAGCAGCTTCCACAATATGTTATTTGGAGTGTGTGCAATAATATGCTTCCATTGTTTGTTAAGGTATGTATTTCCCATATTTGTTGTCCTAACATAGAATTCCATCTTATACATTCATTGCTCATTAGGATCATATTACAGGTTGTAGAAGTTGTGAAATGTGGCATTGTGATATGCCATTGTGTAGATCTATAACAGTTGCCATTGTAATACTGGTATATACTCACTGTTGTAGCCAGTGTATAAGGCTAATGTTTCAGACATGTCCCTAGTGTAGGCTATGTGTCCCACCATTATGTTCATCTCTGTCCACACATCTTGCCCTGACAGGTTCTTAGTTATACTACAGGACTCTTACATACCCTTCAGATATGCCACCATGGTCACCACTGTGATGCAGTGCAGTTAACAGCAACAATAAGTGAACATGTGCAGCATGCATTATGGGTAGGTGTGTTAAATGTGTGCATGGCAAATGCCATGGCCATAACATGGCCGGTGTATTGGCAAACCTGAACAAAAGACAGCCATACTCACCAGCTACAGGCTGCTGCCCCAGAGGTATACGAGAGTGACCTACATAGTTGTGTTAGAGATGTGATGTCAGTAGCCACACCTGTGGCATTGGTACAGGGTGGGAGCAGCATTTCAGTACATCAACAGTACAAACCCACAATACTACAGATTATGCACATCTGTTCATTACTACACTGCAGTGACTGACTATGTTATTTGACATATGCATGACAATACTTTACAGATGAGGATGGATAAGCAACAGTGGTCTACTAATATGCCCTGGGGCCTTACCTGCATGCTCCTCATCCATTGTGTGGGTAGCACCCACCTCCACAATGCTATCTTTCGGTTCTTGCCTTTGCTGGCGGGTGGGTGCCCCCAAGGCTGGTGAGGAGCTCTTCCACATGTGTCAGTGGGGGCTGGATGGCATGACCCCCACCTGTGGCTAGCTGGTCCCTCCTAACTGCAGCAGCATGCTGACGGGCATGGTGGATGAGGTCAGTGCAACAATGTCGCACCTGCTTATAACTGCGGCTATGCAGGCCGACATTGTTTACCCTGTGGATGAGCTCGTTCCACAGGGAAGTCTTCTCCTGCAGATCATGGGATGTATGCCCAAAGAGAGTGCTATGGTAATGCACTATGAAGTTGATGATAATGTTGTTCTCTTGTGGAGTGAACGCCGGCAGTCACTCTCTTGACATGGTATCTGTAAGGCATAAACAGGTAAAAAGGTCTGAGGACCTCACACTGCAAGGATATCATAGTTGTTAATTGACATCTCTCTCCCCCACCTGCCATATATGCATAACTAATCTGAACACACACATCAATGGGTATGTTTGCACCAAACCTACTGTTGGGACATATATCCTATTGTGCAACAAATATTGAAATGTGTTTCTATTCATGTTCCATGTTGAAGCACTATCATTGGTGGCATGTTGCTAACAATGTAACCTGAATACCATTGTAATGGCCACTGTGGTTCCATATATGCATGTGTTCTGTTTGCTATACAGCTGTTCCACATCTGATGTTTTGGGTTACTGTGAATATGTATGCATGCTGTTTCTAACTAATCCTGGATTGTGTTGACTATTACTACCCACATATGTTCTAAAACTGCAACACAATAGCACATTTGGGAAGGCTGTTCCAGCAAAACCACCTCTCCCACCTCATCTGGCCATGGCACCAGGCCACAGCATGTCTGGGACCCAACCCGGGACCTTGTCATCTGCTGTTCCTGCACAACCTTCAGATGGAACCACCTCAGGGGATTGGGCCTGTCCCCCCCCCGGGAGCACGCACAGACAGGATCCTGTAACCTGAAGTCAGGTCCAGGGTCTGGTGCATAGGGAACTCTGCAGAAAATTCTGGGATCTGCTACACCACCTTGATGCCTGCATGACATGACACACATAGAGGTTCAGCTTGCCCCTACCTGCTCAAACCCCAGCACAGCCACCTTCAGGGCCATGAAGCCACAGGATGACTGCCCATGGGTGGGGACCTCAGCCCCACTGTTTCCATTTGAGCGGTCATGGGCTTCCAATTTTCAAACACCCCTCCCTGTCCAAAGTGTTTACCCACCACATGTGTCATGTACTGCCCATGTATGCTGTCTTGTCTGTCATGTCTGTCTTCTGAACCAACCTACCTCCCCATATATACCTAATATCCTTGCCTAACATCCCACTCTCACCTTAACACAACAAGGGCAATCTGTTACCAACACAAATGTCACACCATACATAACTGTCCATTTTGCATCCATTTACAACTGCTTACAGGTGCCTTAATCACTCTGTAATCAACAGCTCTTGTTGTGCCCAGCAAATACATTATCAGCCCTTGTAAGTGTGCACCCCAGGAGCCTGCACACCATAGCCACATCAATTTACCTTTAAGCCACCTGAGCTGCAGATATGTGTGATGTGTTCTCAAATATATCATGCAGCAGTCATTCAACAGTAGGGGAAATGTATGTATATATAAATATATATATATATATATATATATATATATATATATATATATATATATATATATATATATATATATATATATATATATATATATATATATATATATATATATATGTGTGTGTGTGTGTGTGTGTGTGTGTGTGTGTATACACATATACACATCTCTGTGTTTGTGTATGTATATATATATATATATATATATATATATATATATATATATATATATATATATATATATATATATATATGTCTGTATATGTAGACATATATGTCTGTATATATGTAGACATACATGTCTGTATATATATATATATATATATATATATATATATATATATATATATATATATATATATATATATATATACAGATATATGGAGTGCCTTCAGACATCAGATCGACACTCTGAACCTCCTTTCTCAACTGCTGCACTGTTCTGCTTTGCTACAACACAGAGCATCACATGTGGACACAGCCTAAAATTAGGGACGGATATATAGAGACAGATCATAGATAGGCCTATTACAAACCTATGAAGTTTGTGTATGATACATTTCACATTACCATGACTGTTCTGAAGGTGGTGGGGTCTGACACTCATGTGTCTATCATGACTTCATTACTTCCTCCTTCAACTATTTGCCAGACTAATATACATGTTTGGAGGAACAGAACAAATGCTACGATGGCTTACATCTTACATGCTAATATACATACATACATACATGCATACAAATGTTTCAAGCACTGGCATTAAAGCCCTTCTAGCTTGCAATATCCCAGAACACTTGTTCCCATAATAAATGTCCAGACTGTTCTTAAAACTATCTAAACTAGTACTTGTTTTAATGTAATTTGGTAGTCTGTTTCAAGCATCAGCTACTCTGTCAGAGAACCAATTAGTACACTTCTCATTCCTATAGAATCTTCTACATAGGTTATCTGATGATTCTCTAGTACATTTTGATAACCACAAACATTCCCAGAGGTAGTTGTCCCTAAATGCCCTATATACCTGAATACGATCTCCTCTTAAATATCTGTAAGAGACACTGTACAAGTTCATATATTTTAGTCTTTCATAATAACTTAGATTTTCACATCCATGGATGCCCTTAGTATATTTCTGCTGTACTCTTTCCAGTTTATTCATGCTTGTTTTCCTATAGGGTTTCCATATTGTTATTCCATACTCAAGTTTGGGTCTAATGTAACTAACAAACAATGACTTCATTATGTTTTATTTTTCTAGACTTTATAAATCTTTTTATACAACCTATAGTTCTATAAATATCATTAGCCAATTGGCTGATATGATTAGAAAAAACTCATAGCTGCATCTACCTATATACCCAGGTCCTTAATTGAGTCTACAGTTTCAATCACTGTGTGCTGTATTAAATATTCACCTTTCAGTTTATGTCTCCCAGATCTCATATGCTTAGTTTTTGATGCATTTATCAACAGATCAACACAGTTGACAGATATGACCCACTGCCCACAGGAACAGATGCTAAGTCCATAGCAGTTGTTCAGCATGACATCATTACAGCAAGTCTTGATGGCACATATCAAGCTTTCAAAATCATCTGTCCTGTTATAATAGACCAAGTACTACATTCAATTACATGCTGACATGTTTCACATACCTGTTTTATTAGTATGCTGTTTTCTGTGTTGCACTTCAGGATGTCTCCCTTGTTTGTTTTTTTTTTCTTTTTAGTATTATTTTTGTTTTTTACTATTATTTCTGTTTTTGCTTTTTTTGTTTGTTTTTCTCTGTCTGTCTGTCTGTCTGTCTGTCTCTCTCTCCCCACTACAGGGATTGAACTGGTTTGAATAGGTTGCAGCATGGCTTTTGTAGATGATGCTCATGATCAGGTGATGGCCTCTGCCCCATTTGGTTTTCCCCACTTGCTAATTGCATGCAGCCAGATGTGTAGTACTTCCAATAACCAATGTCATAGCAACCCACTACTATAAATGACTACATCGTGTGAGCATTGTCCCTTTACCTTTCCAGTATGGAAGACATCCTTCCTGTGTGTGGCCGGCAGTGTTACAGACAGCAGGTAGCAATACCTCTGACAACATGACTTGCGGACACAGGCCAAATACATGTTTGTATAAGGTTCCAGACTTAGGACAGTGTGAGTATTGCTGTTATATGCATTGAATACCGCTGGTTTTACAGGGTTTGTGTGTACATGCTAGTTTTGCATGGAATGCAGTCTGTCTGCATAGCTTTCAACTGTGGGCCTATCCACATGATGGCCAGAGGATTGGCTGTTATGGTTTGTCTGTTCACCACACAGGTCTTGTGTCTGGCATACCAATGGCATTATCTCCATTGATTATTATCGGTACATGGCAACATCCATTTGTGTTTCTGACTTCATATTCCTGAGTAAGGGTATGTTGCAACCAATACTGTAACACCAGCAACTTTCACAGTGTGTAACAGCAATATTGCAAATATGGCCCTGTGTTCCAGCCTCTGTCCTCCACATATATACAAGGTTTTGTCCAGATGCCATGCTGTAAGAAGTTGTTACATAATGGCCTATCATTATTTAGTGCTGGCATTCCTGATATCATTCCAGTGATGTTGTGGACTCCCACACTAATTGTGGAGTAGTGCCCATATATATGAGGGCAATGACTGGACAAAATGTGTGTGACCTTGTACAGTCCGGAGGTCAGTGTATGGGAAATACTGTTATATACTGTTGTAAGACATTTTATGGGGGAGGGGTATTAAATGCTTTTAACAAAGACTGTTACAACATGTGAGGGATATCAATGTTAAGAAACATTGAGGTACATGGCTGCACATGTTCATACATTTCACCATAGCAACAGTGGTGGGCTACAACTTACTTTCTTACACACAGTTCTGTTTGTCAGTGTGATAGTGACATTCTAAGTTAAGCATTGTTATGTAACAGCTACATTTACATTGTGACAACTAATACTGTTCCCTCTAGGGGTTGAATACAGAGTGTAACTGGAAGCTACTGAACTACATCTGTAAATAAGTGTTGATTGGTTCTTATCTTCATTGCCAGTGCTTTTTTATTTTTTTACTGTTGTACTACTTGAAGGCCTTAGCCTAGACAGCAAAGTATGTTATGTTTTCACATTACTGTATCAAATGTTTTGTTTGAGAGTTGCATTAATCAGTTATTATGTATTTCAAACACCTAACTGCGATAAGAAATGGCATAAACAATTAAATAGTACACAAACATTTCTGTGTATGCAAACTTGTGTGTGGTGTCATGTACTTTGCATTGTGTGTGGGTATATGTTTCATGTAATAATTCTCATTTTTAGGAATGAATCCAACACTGGCAATTTTAAAAGGTGGCAAATGTAGGAAAAATGGCTGTTTGATATGCTGTGCACCCTCTATATATTCTCTTCTTATACATATCTATAAGTACTAATACCTTTATATGTGTATATGTATATGTATATATATATATATATATATATATATATATATATATATGTGTGTGTGTGTGTGTGTGTGTGTATGTATATATGTGCGTGTGTATATGTATCATTGGAATGTTTAGTGCTTCCACATTGTACATTCCCTATGGTAGACTGACTGTTCTGCATGATATGTTACAGATATCATCCTGACATCTTACAACTGAGATGGATTACTGTTAACTTGTTTTGTGTGTGTTGTGCAGGATCCTGGGTTCAAGACTTGCAAGTGTTGATTATTGCGTAGCAAGGCATATCTGTTCATCTGTGGAGGAAGGGTAAATGGCAATAATTGCAAAAGATTCCTAATTTGGGCTTTTCCACCCCCATTAACGGTGTACTTGGTCAGATGTTTTGCAGTGTGAGGGTCAGAGTGTGGTTCCAATGTGCGAATGCAATACACATTTAAATATATATATATATATATATATATATATATATATATATATATATATATATATATATGTATAAAAAAATCACACGCACACATACATACATACATCTACATGTAAAAATACATTCTCCCTACTGTTGAATGACTGTGCTGCATGATATGTTTGAGAAAATATTGCATTTATGCACAGCTCAACTGGCGGGGTGGTAAATCACTGTGGCTATGGTGTACCGGGTCCTTGGTTCAAGACTTGCAAGGACTAATTATTTTGTTGCCTGGCAGAATAAGGGATGTTGGATACTGAGTGACTAAGGCACTTTTTAGCAGTTGCAAGCAGTTTTGCACAAAGTTAAGCAATGCTAACTTCCAGTTAAATATGCTTACAGCCAGTAAGCTGGAAAATTGCTTATTTTGTGTAGGCATTGCTTACCGCCAAACAAATAGGTTTAAACCTCCTTACTGCTGCTTAAAAGTGCTTACTCCTGCTTACCCTTATGCTAATTTCTTTAAAGAAAATAAAAAGGGCTGATAGGAAAGTGGTGAAAAAGGGGCCATGCAGAGGGTAAGACAATAGGGAAAGTAGCTAGGGATGTGTAGGATGGGTGTAGGGAAGGTCCATAGCTGTCCATTTCTTCTACAGCAACAGCTGTGCATATAAACTTAATTTGCAGGTAGATTTGGGCACTCAAACACCTGAGAGAGGGGTGAGGACAACAATAATATGTTGTGAAGCCAATTAGACCAGATTACATGTGTCCAGTGGACACATGTGGGAAATGGACAGCTATGTATGGGGCAAGACATTTTTGGTGGAACAGATTGCCCCTTTTTTAAGGTGAGAATGGGGTGTTTGGAAAGGATAGTAGGTATATTTGGGGAGGTAGGTTTGGTAGAAAGACAGACAAGACAGACAAGACAGCATACAAGGGCAGTATATGACACATGTGCGGGGTAAACACCTTGGATGGGGAAGGGTGCTTGGAAGTCGGAAGCCCATGAGCCCCCAAATGGAAACAGTTGGACTGAGGTACCCACCTATGGGCAGTCACCACTGCACCTTCACGGCCCCGAAGGTGGCTGTGCTGAGGCTTGGTAGGAGGGGCAAGCTGCCCCTCTAAATGCACCACACATCCCTCAGGCTTGCATAGCAGATCTCCTAACTCCCTGTGGAGCTCGCTACATACCAAGCCCCGGACCTGACTATGGGTGACAGTTTCCTGTCCACGCCCACTCCCGGGGGGGCAAGCCCCATCCCTTGAGGCGATTCCACCTGAAGGTGGTGCAGGACCAGTGGACAAGGAGGTTCCAGGGTGGGTCCCAGATGTGCTGGAGCCTGGTGCCATGGCCAGATGAGGTGGGATAGGTAGGTCCTTTGGGACCGGCCTTCCCAAACGTGCTATGGTGTTACAGTTTTAAAACATATATGGGTTAGTAATAGTTAACACATTCCAGGATTAGTTATAACAGCATGCATAGATATTCCCATTAACCCAAAACACCAGATTTGGAACAGTTGCATAGCAAACAGAACACATGCATATATGGAACCAGAGTGGCCATTACAATGGCATGCAGGTTACATTGATAGCAACAGGCCACCAATGATAGTATTTCAACATGGAACATTAATAGAAACACATTTCAATATTTAGTGAACAATGAGACATATGTCAAAACAGTAGGTTTGGTGTAAGCATACCCATTGATTTGTGTATTTAGATTATTGTTGCAGATATGGTGGGGGGTGGGGGAGATGTCAATTAACAACTTATATATCCCTGTAGTTCTTACAACTTTAATGCTCATTACTCTAATCAGTAAGGTGCAGGTATTATTACACTACCCTATGGCCTTGGTTTGGCCAGTGGTATGTTTGTAAACAAGTGTATACTTATAGCTAAATTCTACATCTCTTTCCTGGTGGAGGGAATGTTTGTTAACAATACCTGACTGTTTCTACACATAGGTTTATACATATTTTTACAGTTCTTTAGAGCGGTAAGTATATGGGCAACAGAGAACCAACCCATTAAATAATGAGGAAGGGAAAGTAAGTGCCAGGGAATTTGAGCTGACATAATCCTTCTTTTTATTGCTTCCCTTAAGTGCAGCTGAATCTTATAAAGGTTAAACAACTGAGAGTGAGTAAAAATATGAGTGTATCTATCCCAACAAGGAATGTTTAACCCCAAGGCTTCAGTCAGAGCCGCTGCTTTTGAGATGTGCCTGTACCTACCAAACATATAAAGGGATTGACCAGGATACTAGTCTTCCTCAGCATCATAGAACTTTTAGCCACATACATGACAAAAGATATAAAATAATAAGGAGCTACAAACACTAACAACTATGATCTTCTCAGTAGAAGCAAATCAAGCTTTCTTCATGGGGGACGCAAATAAAGCCACTTTCTGTGACATAACTGCATCAGCTTCACATTTCAGTAACATTATGATATAAGAAATGTACTTCACTAACGTAACATGCTTTTTACTACAGAATGGAAAAAATAAGGTTTTTGTATTTCATTGCAGCCGCCTGAATTTGTTACTATTATCTCTGTATCCCAATAAAGCTGGGAGTCCTGGAAACTGGAAAAAAATGTGTTTGCTAAGTTGCAGAATCTGTCATGTCCCTCTGTCTTTTCAGGGAGTTTGTTGAAATGATTTCTACAACACAGAAGCTGCCCAGTAGAATGAATACCTCAACCAACAGTTCATTTTAACATTGATTAGCAGCTGTCAAAGCAATGACCTGAATTTATAAATGAACATTTTCTGATAGTTAAAATAGAGTGTTTGAAAGATTACAACAGTTTAGTTGCAATGCATATATGAGATCCCCTTAAGTTGAAATATGATAAGTATGTGGTTTGCTTAATGATGTTGTAAAATATTTTGTTATTTATACCGCATTATTTTCATTAAAGACTAGAAGTTTTATTGCAAAGATTTTCTTTTACAGTAGTAGTTTACTCTTTTATGTTCTTTGCAGCAAAGTGATGCAAAAACATTGCAGAGATGTTTGTTTCAATGGCATTTGCCTTTTGTCCACTACTGAGTGACTGTGCAATTAGCCCAAATAGGGGCTGCAGAAGCACTTGCTCTGTTTTGACCAACATTTTCTATGTTTGTCACTTTTGCTGTTTTTGTGCTGACAGCAATGATTTCTTTATGGCTTTCCCTGGTTGACATAAAAAATTGAATTTTAAATTTGACTACTATTTCCAACATACCTTTCAACCTCTTAACACAAGAAATCTGGCAAAGGCAAAAATAATGGATAGAAAAAGGCCCAGAATGGGGGACAGATTTTAACTATTGCTCTTATAAACTTAAAATGTTGCTAGACTAGCACGTTTTACATTGATATGTATTTTCTGAAGGATATTTATTTTATTTATTTATTTTATTTTACATTTGTTGACCAGGAGAGTCCAACTGGATTACAAGTCCATTTTCAGTGGAGGCCCGAGGAGAAAAGCTCCAAGAGAACAATTTTTACCAAACATAGTTTTAAGGACAGACTTTTGACATACAATTTCCATAGAAGAGACTGACATAGATATTAATTAACAGATAGGATACATTTGTTCTCTACAATATAATATTACATTTTAGAAGATATTCCTAAGTTTAGGATTCCTGTGATAGATTTACTATCAGAGTAAAAGCAGAGAGACGTAGAATAAGGCTCCAAGAGAGCAGATGATGCTCACTATAGCTGAGAAGGATAACAAATTGATTTACTATATGTCTTCGCCTGGTTTTAGTTGAGAAGGATAACAAATTGATTTACAATATGTCTTTTCTTGGCTTAAGTTGCTTATGGAAAGCACAACATTGCTGGGGTAGTTTTCCCTAACTCCTGGAGAAATGGGATGAGCAGTAGATTAACAGTCCTAAGTGGGTACAGTACTAAGATTGGTTGGCTTAGCAGAGTTACTTAAGTTAAGTGAAGTGTTTTAATAAGACATTGGGCAGGGGGGATACAGGAGCACAGTTGATTATTCAAAATGTGAGTTTTAACAAGTTTATTGAACTGTGATGATAATTTGTTGTCAGTTATGTGGGCAGGAAGGGAGTTCCAGGTTTTTGCTATACAATGGATGTAGAAAGACTTACCAGCTTCATTGTTATATTTGGTTACTTTGAGGAGGTTTTCTGTGCCAGACCTCAAGGGTGTGGCGGTTGTATAGGGTTGCAAATGATTTTGTAGGGCCGGGGTGTTTTCAGAGTTATGTATTATTTTGTGGGCTAGTGATAGTTGATTGAGTTGAAGTAGTAGTGGTAGTTCTAGCCAATTGAGTTTTCCCAGGCATTCCCAGTGATGTGTTCTGATGGGAGAGGTTGTAGTGAATTTGGTTATCTTATTATAACAACTATCAAGTTTGTTTAGGTCCGATTTGCAGAAATTTGTAAGCACAGGGGAGGCATAAAGTAGGGTGGATAGTAGGTGAGTCCTCGCTATTGTAGTTTTGGAGTGGTCAGTGTGGAGTTTTTTATTGCAATACAGTAGGCCAAGTTTTTTATGTACTTTTTTATGTTTATAGAAATATGAAGGCCAAATCTAAGATGATTATCTATTTCAACCCCTGAGAGTTTGGTATGATTTGTGGGGGTGATTGTGGTCTTGTTAAAGGAGGAGATGAAGAAAGAATCAGTGGGAGGTGTGGCTCTGTGGGAACTAAAGAGTACTAGCTTTGTTTTACTTGGGTTCAGAATGTGCCTTTGCTTTGTAATCCTAGTTTCTGCTAGGGAAAAGTATTCTTGTGTTAGGGAGTGAAGGATGTCAATTGATTTGGCTGCGTATATTATGGTAGTATCATCTGCATATTGCACTATTGAGGCTTTAGGAATACTGTTTGGGAGCTGATTGGTGAAAAGGGTAAAAAGAAGTGGCCCCAGGATGGAGCCTTCGGCTACTCCTAGGGAGACTGGTAGGCAGGGGGAGAGTTGGTTTTGCCACATAACAGCTTGTTTCCTTCCCTCTAGCTAGTTTTTGAACCAGGAGATGGCAGGGGTGGTAAGGTTTAGAGTTGCTAGTGAAAGAAGGAGTTTATTGTGGTTAACCATATCGCATGCTTTGGACAAGTCAAAGAAGGTGGCAGATACAAGGAGTCCATTGTTTCTGTGAGTAATGACAATGTTGGTGAATTCTGTTAGTGCAGTGGTGGTGCTATGGAAGGGTCTAAAGCCATGTTGTTGTGTTGCTATTAAATTATTTTCTAGGAGATATTTCATTAGTTGCTTGTGTATTACCCTCTCTAAAATTTTAGATAAAGGGGGGTAGTGTGGCTATAGGGTGGTGGTTAATGAGTTCCAGGGAAGTTCCTCCTTTATGTAGAGGGATGACATGTGATATTTTCCATAGCTTGGGTACTATACACTCAGAGATGAATCTGTTAATTAGGATGGAGCCAGGATATGATATGGCTTCTGCAGCCAGGTGGAGGTGTTCACGGGTAATTTATCTGCAGCTAGTGACGTTGGTTTGAGCTTGCAGAGTAGTTTTTCAATGGATTTGGTTGGTTCTGGGTGGAAGCTGAACTTGGGGCAATTGTTAGTTGGGGTGGGGGGTGGATTTGCAGGGGTGGGGATGTTGTCATAGGGTTGGTTGTTTGTAAGGATCTGGATGGCTTCTGTAAAGTATTTATTAAATTGAGTGGGATGTTGTCATGGGGTTGGTTGTTTGCAAGGATATGGATGGTTTTTGTAAAGTATTTATTAAATTGAGTGGGGATGTCTTCTTGGTTATCTATTTTGGGGGTTGGGGTAGTTGTTTTACCTGGTTGCAGAATAGAGTTAATCATTGCCCAAAATATTTGTGGGTTGTTCCTGTGCTTATCCTGTAACTTTGGGTAATAAGATGTTTTGTCTGTTTTGGTGAGTTTTTTGGCTTTGTTACGTAGTTCAATGTATATTTGTTTGTACAATTGGGATTTACTGTTGAGGTAGTTGGTCCAGGCCTTGTTTCTTTTTTTTTTTGAGGAGGTATTTTCTGTCTGGGGTTAACCATGGGGCATATTTAGTTTTATTTTTTGTTGTTCTGGAGGGGGTGTGATGGTTAAGAGTGTTTAAGAAAGTAGTATTGAACTATAGTACAGCTTCATCAAGAGGTAGGTTTTTAGGGGGGTCCAGTTGCACATTTTTACGTTGTTTATAAAGTTGGAGCTGTTAAAATGTTTTTTGTTTCTAATTAGGCGTGTAGATATTTGGGTCAGTTGTGGTGATTTTGATCTGAGTAAGAATGTGGCTTCGTGGTCACTCAGGATGTCTGGTGGATATAATGACTGAAACTCAAATGACTGACATTATTTAGTGACTTCAGTTCTCAATGATTTTACAGAAAACTACAGATTTTATGAGGAACTCAATAAGATATGTAACAAAAAATCTGGAGAGTCTGTAAAAATCTGGACAGCTGAGGGATGGTTTACAGAGTTTAACTCTTAAACAACCACCTTTCTGAATTTACTTTCAAAGTTTATACAGCTCTTACACAGCAGACATTTGTTTTATTAATGTAGCACAGGACAGCGTATGTTATTCCCTGAATTTATTGCAGCATATAATGACTGTTGCATGTTAGCCCCATTAATGTGCTTAGATCTTCCCTTCAAAGTCATGTTGATCAGGCTTTCTGGAGTAAGAGGTGCTGTTTTACATAGAAATATATATGACATCTACAATTAGAAACTAGTGTATTTTGCAGACTGGTGCCCTCAAGAGTTTGCTATATCCAGGAATTTGCAGGAGGTATTACCATTTGAACTGGGAATGGTGGATCATAGAGTCCCAAAGTCCATTATATGATTCCTTTAAAAGTATTTTTCCAATACTGGAACAGGATAGTGTGCTTCTGCACTACATTTGCAGCACTTTGCTCTAAATAAGCAAATAATGGAATTAAAAAAAGAAAAACTACCTTCTTGTGACAAAACTGTTATAGTGATTGGAAGTAAGCCCGCATAGCATTTTTCTTATTTTATTACTGGCTTGAATTTAATAAATATTGCATGTCCACTTTGTTAAATTGTAAAACAATAAAAATATGGTGCCTCTGAGCAGCTCAAGCCTATATACTTAATTTCACAATTGTATGAAGTTCATTGCTCATGTCTATGTGTGGCTTCAAAATGTATTTCTTTAGTAGGACTCTGAAACTGTAGTGTCTCAGAGGTGGACTAAGACTTTTTTGTATGCTTATGTGTGTGTGTATGTATGTGCATGTGTGTGAGTGTGTACATGTGTGCGTGTGTGTGCATGTGTATGCGTGTCTGCGCGTGCGTGTGTGCATGCGTGCGTGCGTGCGTGCGTGCGTGTGTGTGTGTGTGTGTGTGTGTGTGTGTGCACTTTAAAAATAGCTTATTCTCCATGTTTGAGTGACAATGGAGTGAAAATATAAAAGCAAAGGGGATGTCAAAACATACAGGAGTAAATGCTTCATCAGATTTTTGCTAACTGCTTTTGAATAAAGGTAATTCAGCTGTGAATATATGTACTTAGGCAGTGTGTGTATATGTTGCACTTGTTGCTTATGTGCAACTTGCAGCCATGCAATGTAGCTTACAGTAGGTTAGTTTTGACCAGATGTACTAGAGCCAGTAAAAGCATGCTTATTCACTGATTTAGCTTCTAATAATCCATGCTGAGTCACTCCTTTAGCTTCTAATAATCCACACTAAATTTATTTTACTTCTAGTTATGATAAAAAAAATAACAAGTAAGGATCACCCAGCCCATTTAGTGTCGATGTTTCTTTGCTTGCTGAGTAACACAGAGATTTGTCTTAACCATAAAGCATAATTGTTCTTAAACATTACAAGAACTGCCCTGATTCAGAACCATGCATTTGCAAACACACTTATTATCTGAAATTGTGGCATCCTGCAGCAAGTCAGCTTATGAATCTTCAACCTTGTCAGTTTCAAAAACAAAACAAACAAAAAAACAGCTTCTGAGTAGTCTCATTAACCGTCTTTTCTTAATGTTATACATCTTTTTTTCTGAAAGTGGTACCAAATCATTTCATCTCTGTTACATCCAAAGAAGTGATAAAATTTCTATAGAAAGAAATCTGTTCTCTAGTCTTCCGGAGAACATAAACTTGTCTCCTTAGTGCTTTCCCTTGTATGGCATGACTTCTAATTGCCACCAACATTTCTGTGATTTTGCAGATCAGCCATCACAACTAACGATGCTCAGTATGTTCCTTTGTGAAAGTTATGAATTGTCAGATACTTTAGCTGCAGATTCAAAATGCATGCAACCTTTCTTTTTTACTGAGATCTTTTCAAATGGCTAATAATCACAGCACCTAATGATTTGTATTTAGCTAGTAAATCTATATGATCTGGTTTATGACTCAGAAATAAAAGTATTTGGACAGAGCCATGGCTACTTATTGACATACATTACTGCCTGACAGCTGCTCACACCTATTTTTCTGCCTGCAGTGTAGTGAATCAACTATAATATGCAGTGGTCTGTGCTAAAGAATAGCCAGTTGTCTCTTGCCAGGCTGGTATATATCAGCCACTCGATGTTCTGGAATTTATGCATTTCTGAGAAGGATAATTGCTTACTCATACGTGTTCTCTTATAAAATAAAGTCAGGTTTACTCTTATAGTGTTTATTTCTATAATGTATGACTTATCACATGATGCACAGTATAGAATTTGACATTGAGGTTATTCCTTCCCTTCACAAACTAAAGGAAGAGGTTAATGAGTGAATCAGAATGCATAGCTTGGATCCAGCTGTAATAAATACTTAATGCACCTGACATTAAACATTTACATTCTACCTCTGTTTATTGTGCTTTGATGTAATTTGCTTCAGGTACAGCAAAGCTTACAGCATTCAAGTTGTCATTTATTGAGAGTGCATTGTTTGTTAAATTCCTTTTTACTGGAGATTTGATTACACATACTTTACCTGGAAGTGAGTCATAGTATGAGCTGACACGTGAGCTATCTTATTTAATTTTAGTACTGTGTTATTTACTTAGACAGGTAACAAACGCATCTAGACAATGTAATGTAGTTTGAACCATGCTTATTATGACAGAAAAAAAGAAAGACATGCACGTTCATGATGATATTTTATTTTAAAACAAACTGTGAAGGAGCAAAGTAATCCACATCTTGTATGAAATAAAAATGTAGGATATGGGAGATGATGACACATGACAGTTTTATAGCTTGTCACCATCAACTTTCTGTTAAATCTATATTCGTATGAAAGCAGAACAAAAGCCTGTTTTCTAAGTCTTATTTTTAACATTTCCATTTCTTTTATTTATCCACCATACCTAATCTATAATATGTTTTCATTTACATAAAAGCTTCCATCCAAAAGAAAAGCGTATGTAATACAAAGCTAGACTGTAGATTATGCCACTCAGAGAATCTGTGAGAAAAGTGCACATGTGCACACGCGCACACACACACACACACACACACACACACACACACACACACACACACACACACACACACACACACAACTACTCTCGATACAATAACATACAGATCCATGCTGTGCCTGATATGTGTTAATACTGTTTTGCCTGGAAGAAATCATTTTTTAAAATGTTGAAATAAAAGCTTGTCTCCATTCTAGTAATAATTGCACATTGAAGATTTTAAATGTATAGGTGTCTCTTCCATTTTCTCATACTTGGAGATTTCTATTCCCTAAGTCTTGCCTTGTGGACTAGTTGAGGAATGCTAACAGCTGCTCATTTTATATGTTTTAGTCCTGAGAAAACATACCCAAAGGCCTCTTTAAGCCTTTTAAGTTATTAGACATCATACTCTTTAGAGGTAAGTTATTCTGTTATACAACTATTAGTGTTTCTCATTTATTGTCTTACTTGTATTTTTAATTAATCTCAAGCTGCCAGTAAATACTACCTTAATATTTATGCACATTTCAAAAGCCACTACTTCCTCCAGGTACTTCCTGCTACAAAAAAAAAAAAGAAAAGTATTAAATCATGTTGCTTCCTTCTAAATTACAAATATATATATATGGATGGGTTCCATATGACATATCAAATGTGCACAATGTTGACACCTGTTTGGTTGACACCATATGGTTGACAAGTACAGATGGTCAATATGTGTGTGAGATCAACAATTCTTGGGTAGGGGACTATTCCCTTTCCTTGGGGATTGTGTGATCTTAGAGTTAGCATATATCATTAGCAGGGTGTATAAGGGTACAGGACAGGAGGAGACCCTCCCTAGCAAAAGTTTTGGATAAACCACCTTCAAGGTAATCTATATAATATGCTCAGTGCATATAGATAATCCATGTTTTGATGTTGTGATGTCAATATTCCATACATAGACATTGTAAACTCTCGACAAGTCGTCCAGACCAGTCTAGATCAGTAGATGAATGCATGCATATATGTATATATTTACTGTGTATGTTCAAGATATAAATAATATTATATCACTGATTATGGCTCTTTATTCTATCATTACATTTGCCTGTGACCCTCATTCTGCATTATGAGGTTGATAGCTATGATATTGGATATTTTGATTGGTCCACTTCTCCGGTAATGCTACATACCTCAGCAAAGGTCTAACATGATGCAGCAGCAAACAGGACTGCATGTATATCATTGCAATAAATCTCAACCCACAAAGTATTAAAAATATATGATCAATAGCTGACAACTGTCTCTGATGTCACAGAATGTTCCTGACTTTGACTCATATTTTTGATCAGACCATCATCAAAGTTGTGGTTTTCTGACAAAGTGTTGAGGAATGCAGTCACTAAATTATGAAAGACTTTGACTTAAAAACTTTATAACCTAAGGCAATACATGCTTATCCAATAATAATTATTTATGTATATATTTAAACTCTGTCCCTGATTGTGGCCTTGTCCCTCAGTATTATCTGTCATTGTCCCTGATTCTTGAGTATGAAAACTGAGGTAATCCAGAGGGCTCGCATGTCTGATATCCCACCCGTGACCCAGGGAGGGTGACAGGTATAAAAGGAAACAGAGTATAAAGGCTTAGTCCAGATAAAATCACTTTAGCTAACAGATCTAGGAGACTCTGTCTATGATGTCCTCCCTTTGGCAGGAATAAAGGCACCTTATTGAAGTTTCCCGTAGTTTATTCAGTTAAGCTGGTAGATGGATGAGTGTTCTTTTCCTCTTGCTTTCCCACTCATCTCCTTCTAAAAAATTCTTCATGTCATCCTTTCCAATGAAACCCCTTAGCTTATTGTACTGACCCAGTTCTATATCCTGATATAATTCTGAGATGTCTCAGTTTCATACATTTAAGTTGTTTCACTCTTCCATAGTACACAAATATTTACAAGTCTCAAAAACAATGCCGTAGCTTACCATCTTGTCTATTCATGTTTCACTATTTCCATGCTACTTAACCTCTTTAAATTTCCTTCCTTTTTATTTTTGCAGATATTCTTAAAAGCATACCAGTATTCTTTCCATATGGCAAACTACGTCTTCATTCTGCCAGACTCAGCCTCAGGAACAACTTTTAGGTCAGTCTCAACTGCCCTTTGCTCCCAGCAGCTCTTCCTCTAATTTTCTAACATAACCTCTGTAAACTTTCTGTTTAAAAATGGACCCATTTTTCTACACCTAATTGCCATTTTCATTCCATCCCTCATGTTTCTTTTAGCTGTTTTCTTCATTCTGTTTTCTTCACCCACCTTTGCTACTACTAACATTGATATACTAACCTATGTTCTGATCTCTTTTACCTGTAACATTTTCATTTTCAACCTATCAATTGTCTTGATATTTATGTTATTTTTACTTCCACCAGAGCTCAAACATGGCCAGAAAAATATGCGTGTTTTTTCTGTGCATGTCTTGAATCAATGGAGAATCAAATCTGAACTGGTTGCTTCAAAGAAAAAAAAATGTGATTTATCCTCCGATCTGAACTGCAGTTACTTGCCTTCTTAAAGTCCCTGGATAATGCAAATTAAGTTCTAGCTGTGTGTCTGTTACTTTTAATCTCTTAATTACCTGTAAGCCTGTCACTTAGCAGATATTTTCTTAGCAGATCAAAGGTATATTTGAGGTACATTTCTAAATGGAGGCAAAGGTTGCAGAAAACAGGAGCAGGCATATGGGACAGAAAGTAAATGAATTAATGACCACTGTGTGAAAAAAGATTTTTTTTTAATGTGAACTCACTAAGCATAAACCATGAGTTATGAAAAGACAAGGTTGACAAAATTATTAAGGCCTTTCCCTCAAAAACGCAATTCACAGGATTCAATCCTGACCTCCAGTCAATGCCTATGTTGTGTTTGCATGTTCACCCTGTGTTTCAGTGGAGGTCCCTCTAACATTCTATAAATATGCTGGGTATCTCCCCTCATACTTGTGAGGTATGTAAACAGAGTGCATCCAACATTGAATGAAGTCATAGGCAGCAGCACAGATTCTAGCTGATTTCCATCAGAGGAAGAGTTGTATAGATTAATTGATTTAGGCATCAACTGTGGAATGCAGTATCCTCTAGATAGGACATCATGGACCACTGACTGTGCACCACATAAGGGCTAGCTATTTGATGGTTTAAACACTGTCTCTTGGAGATTTTGATCACATTTGATAATATCCTCAGAATTTGTCAAGGGTATTCGCTGGTGTAAGGGGGCAGAGAATCCAGCCTATGGCGAGGACTAGTGTTAACAGTAGGAAGAGTCTATGAGCCTCTGTTAGTCAGTCTGTGCCAATCATAGTGTCCAGCAGCCCAGGATAAATAAGCTACTGGGTTTACAGTGTCCAGTTTAGCTTGGCATACCACTTTTGTGGAAAGCTGGATGTAAAAACAATCAACTTGTATACCATGAACAAAGGATTGTTACAATGAGTACAGGATTACTTACAAGATGGAACTTGGAAGTGGATGATATGATGTTAAGGAGGAGACTGGATATACTGTATATCCACAAGAAAAGGCTGATCCTGAGTTGACTACTCAGAGGCAGGACAGACAAAAATGGAGAGGGAACTGCAGTGATTGAGAGTATTCTAAAGTTGGTGGGGATTATCATCAATATTTGAAACTAACTCATGACAATCAGACTTCAGTGTAAGGATAGAAGACTATTTATGACTTCTGCATATGCCCCACAGCAAAGTTGTGATGGTCAGGAAAAATATGCATTCAGGCAGTAGTTTCAAGACCTACTAGATAAAGCTGGACAACATCAATTAGTGTTGATAATTGGAGATGTGAATGCTCATATTAAGACAGAACAGGATAGGAAAACTACATGGGTCCACATGGGTGGGACAAAAGGAATAAAGAAGGAGAGGTAGCTCTAGATTTTTGACTGGCAAATGGCTGGATGGTGGCCAAAACATGGTTTAGCATAAGAGACAATCACAAAATCACATACAACAGTCGTCAGCATGCAACTCATGTGGACTATCTTTTTTTTAAGGAAAGAGCACTGGGCTAGAATCAGAGATTACAAAGCCATCTCAATTAAAATAGTTGGCCTACAGCATAAACCACTGTTGTCAAAATGCAAAATGCAAGTAGTATGCAACAAAGCCACTAAGGTCAACAGAGACTAGACTGAAGACCAGGAAGATGGCATGAACAAAAAGTACAGGAAGAAGAGGAAATACATGGAGTCAAAGATAATCATATGTAATCTCCCAACTTCACAAATGCTAACTCACCTAGCTGTCTCATCTCTTAAGTCAACACTCCCAACCAATCCACCCATTCCAATATGATCTACTCAGTTGCACTCACTTCATAAAACCTCTTACCCCAAATGGCCTCCATAACATCTCTTAACCCTCTTCTCTTCTACCAACCAAGCTATATTTATCATCTCCCACCATAAGTCCATTGATATAACTCCCTCTCTATTTCCTCACACAACTACACACCTATTTGCATACAAAACTCATCATCACAAGTTCACCTCAAAAAATCTATGTCCAAAACCAAAGTCTAAACTAAAATGACTTAGCTTTACTCTCTGTAGTCCCCAAAGATTAAATTGTAGTGGGGACATTAATCCCAACCCTGACCAAATTTCCTCTCTGCATCCATCCTACCTTTACTCTCTCTCCAAACCCCACTTCCACCACACAATATTCATCAGACTCCTCTTGGCTCTACTCACTATCCCTTTAACATAAAAAGTATTTATAACAAGATACCTGAATTCCACTACTTAGTTTTTACAACACCCATGTGATATTGTATTAATAACTGGGATGAGGCTGAAAAATGAAACTAAAGGTAATGAGATATTCTCTTCAGATTATAATATCTATAGAGCTAACAGAAACATAACAGAGCTGATGGAGTTGCAATACTCTATAAAGTCTCTTCATCTCTCCCTATCAACCCTAGCTTCTCCTCTGTTTGACAAAGCAGAAATCCTGATTACAAGTCTTTGTCTAAACCAACACAAATATATTTACATGATAGTTATCTAAATCCCTCCCAGTAACAATCTTACTATTACAGAAGAACTCCAGTTCTGGCTCACTTAAAACATTCCCCAAGAAAAACTAATACTAGGTGACTTCCATATCGACTGGCTTTCACTCTCATCAAGCAACTCATCTCAAAACATGAATCTATATGGTTTTATCCAGCTGCTCACTTCTCCCACTTGATATACTAAGAAAACCAAAAGGAGAACTACCTTCTACTGGAAACTTCCCAGTACACCAAATAAAGTCTCTAAGTCTGTAACACTCTCAGACTCTTTTAAGTGACTGTCTCCCCATATTTTTTCTAAGAAAACAAATTAACATCCAAAAATTATATCATTGTAATGCAGCTCATAACCTCCCAAATTTCAGAAAATAACCTTTATCTCCTACCTCAAGCAGTACAACTGGACAACACTAAAATATTTACACTTGATGCTGTGTCTCACTATAGTAATATATTCCTAAAAATGCTAAATAAATTAATCCCATTTAGGAATAAAAGAGTTAAGTCAAGTCCTGATCCATGGCTAACCAGAAGAAACAAACATCTTATTAAAATTCGTCATGCTACATGATAAATTAGATTTCAAACAAAACTCAAGTTAACCTAATAAAATTTAAAGAGTTGAGAAATACAACAAAATCTCACATGAAAAAAACACAAAAAACCCTACTATATAAATCTCTAAAGTAAAAATTACTTCAAGCCCAACTTATAGTCGTCCTCTAAAAACTGGCTCTTAAACCCTGCTTGCTCAACACAACACTCCCCTACAGTCAAATCAAATAATCTCATTAACATCACTAATGCATTTAACACTAAAGGTGGGATTCAGTAACAACTACATTAAGTGCTCTTATCATGTTGGTGGAGCAGTATACTGCAAACACTATAGCACGCTAGTTGGCATTCATTAAACAGCTCTACACATTTTGTAGAGCCTCAAAGAAAGGGAAATGGCAAAATATCTAATGACAACATAAAAAGCCAAATTAGATGATAATTAACTAATCCAAGATGGTGGAGTTATTCAGGAAGCTATAAAATAATTATGTACACTCAGTGCTCACCTTTGCCCTGAACTCTAAAACTATTTGGAATATAGGCACAATTATACTTAGAAAAAAATGTTAGGGGCTGCTGTTGCTGTTATTATGTTGTATTTGCAACAGGATTTAAATCAAGCAGTTGCTGTTGCTGCCAGACCTCAGGCAAGAAGAAAGAGGGTGGTTACACCCTATTTGATTTATCATGGACTGTATAACACAGAAAATGCAGAGTGATACATTGTGGACAAGGAAACACTAAAGGAAATATGCAACCACTGCCACCCCCACCTCAGGCCCCAGGGAAATAGGGGAGAACCCATCTCAGTAGACAAAAGGTATGTATAGCATTATGTATACTAGCTACTAGTACTTTCCAGAGACCCACATGGGGCATATTAGGGGTGTAACATACATCAGTATCAAGAATATTATATCAGTTTTTAAATGGAATGTTACAACATGCAAGGGATTGTATCTGTTTCCCACATATCCCACAGGACAGAACAAGAAATCTGCAGAAAGTTTATGCAATAACACACTTCTCTGAAGTTTTGGGGGTCATAGACTCCAGAGGTAGGAGGTATATTGACAGAAAAGGATACCACTCTATAAACTGTCAGGTTGTCTGTAATACCCAAGGGATCATCTACAATGTCTGTGCAGGTAAATCAGACAGTTGTCACAACTCATATAGCACACTTTGAGCTGTACACAAGGTTTTCTAGGGGTGACTTTTCACAAGGTATCTAGTGGGGGACGCAGGTTATGCACTGAAGCAGTGGTTCATACACCCATTAGAAACCTACACAACCCTACCAAGCAAGGATACAGTGAGGCTTATGCTCAAACTAGGAATATCATAGAACATGTGTTTTGATAGCTCAAATCAAGGTTCTGGTTCTTAGACACATCAGGATGTGCCCTGCAGTATGACCCTGGCACCTCTACACAAATACTCACAGTTTGTGCCATGTTACACAATATAATTCTCAGGAAACAGTTTCAACAATGACAACAAGGGGTATGACTGCAGTTTTAAATACTACAGGCAGGGCCAAGAGCAGCAGCAGCAAAAACAGGTACAATGAGGAGTCTGAGGGAGAAACACCAGTTGCAGATGGTGCTGGTAGATTGAGGTTTGCACAGTATTCCCTACACCAGGCTAAGATGGAAAGGACAGCACACACACACACACACACACACACACACACACACACACACACACACACACACACACACACACACACACACACACACACACACACACACACACACACACACACACACACACACACACACACACACACATTCACTACCTAGGTCAAAGCCTAAAATCCCATACAGATATGAAAACTGTTGGTTGTCAACCTCCACAACCTTTACATAAGACTTTAATGGCTTTGTTCTGATTGCAACAGAGAGGTGACAACCCCCAAGGACACAATTTGTACCTACAGTAATGGCATCTATATTACATAATCAAGTTTGAATGTCATATAGTCGACACCATATGATCGAACTTTTAAAAGTTCAAAAATGTAATTAAAAAAAAACAAAGAAAGAAACTACCTGAACAGTTTAAGAAGGGGGGCAAGCCCACCCCTGCACCACCCACACCCCTGCTCTTTAAATATACCAACTCCGAGATCACACTACAATGCAGAAAAGGGAGATCTTTCCATTCCGTACTGTACGGAGATCTCTATTGAAACATTCAAACTTTTAAAAGTTTGACAATGTGATATAGACCCCAGTAATTAAATTTTACAGTAAGTGTATACCTGTAAAAAAAAATGTATATATATATATATATATATATATATATATATATATATATATATATATATATATAAACACTCATATGGAAATATTTATATGCCCCTAAGGACAGCACTTGTCTGTGGTGTACACTTATGTCAGTAATAGCTTATTTGACTGATGTTTGCAATATACAGCTATGTATTCTACCTGATTCTGTGCATCAAGCATTTCACTTGACCATTGCCTATAAACCATGGAAAAGGTCAATTATTCCATAATTTCCACAAGTATAGCAAGAAGCAAGACTGAAATATCTACTGCTTTGAATGCTTTACTTACAATACTAACTGAAGCACAGTGATGTTCAAAAATTATATAAACAATCATTCACAAATGAGTAGGAACAAGAAATCAAAATATTTTCTTGTGTAATACTTATTGATAAATGCAAGCTTGTGAGTAAGCAAGCAGCAGTTATTCACTGTGTGCATCAGATATATATGCAACACTATGTCACAAATACATTTGCAAAGACCAGGGCACAATCATCATCATTTGTAAAGGGTGGTTGGAGGGGTGGCGAGACAGCAAGACTAACAACAAAGATGTGAGTGTGTGTGAGTAAGAAACACATGTATTTATTAAAATGTATAGTGGTAAGGGCCAGTAACAAGATACATATGGCATTCAACAGTACTGTTTAGATAGTTTGCATATGTGTGGGGTGGCATGGGCAAATATATATTTTTTCAGTTTGTAAGTGTGTCTGCACAAACACAATCAAACACTGTGATAGCACTATGACCTTACATCTTGGACAGGTGTGAGCCATGTATGGTAGAATAGTCAGCTAGCATCATCATATCCAACATAAACGAAGAGGTGTACTGCTACTTCTTTGGCCCTGGCTAGAAGTCAGGGTGCTACCTGAATGTGAGGGATATCTGTTGAATGAGCTCTCTTTAACAACTATATCCAGGACCACAACCCCATGGCCTACCATGTCTGGGTGTGGGCACCACAATCACTGATGGAGAAGTGTAAGTAGTGCCACTATGGAAACAGAATCTTGCACAGCCATTCCTGCTAGCACCACAGGATGCAGTGGTTCTCTGGTCACATGGATGCCCACTTTCCCCCAGTAAATGTTTCATCAAAGACAGTGCAAATTCCAGTGTCATCCATCCTGTCCAAGGAGTCAACCACACAGTCTAGGGAGTCATTTACATCAGGATGCATGAAGTATATTTCTCACACTGTCTCTTGCAAGGCCCTTGTTGAATATGCCTTTGCCTCAATTACAACCCTACAAATATGTCTGGTGGCATCTAATAATACAGGAGCATCAGGATGAGGGTGGCAAGCAGGGTATCTCTGAGCACTTCTACCAACCTTCCAGCATTGCACCTTGCCCTCACAATGGCTATGGGGAGAATCAACCAGCTCTGCAACCAGAGTAACCATACTACCCTGATCAACTGATTAACTGTGTCATGCTCATCCCGTACGTAGGCGTAGGTATACCCATGACATGTACAGGTTGAAGGTGAGACAGTGCATGTCATTGCTATGAATAAGCATACTGACTCTGTCAAAAATATGATCAGGGAATGTGAGACCCACAACCTCAGTGTAAGATTGAATCTCAGCACCCTCAGACTGTGCCTTCATTGCCACCATCATCATCAAGGGCTACAGATGCTTTAACATCATGTGGTAGGAGTTCCACTATGCCATTTTCAAGATCACCTATCTTAACAAGTAATAAACACAACAAAGAGAGAAATAGAGAATGAAAATAATCAAAACTTTGTTATATGAAAGGTATGTTAAACTATACCAGATGCTGAAGCAATGCAAATATTGGTATCAGTTAGACCTAAATTTATCTTTTATACACAAATAACAATTAAAATATATGTACTTGCCATGTGCATTTGGTCTTGCAGACTGCATTCCAGATGTCCCTGTATGTAAGGAAGGGAGAGGAATAAAGGCTAATAAGTAACAGAATGCAAATAAAGCAAAAAAACAAAAATGCTTTTTACATGTGCAGGTTAAGAATTATCCCAGAAAAATAACCAGTTGAATCCCCCCCCCCAAACATCTTCTTCAATCTCTCTTGTATTGTGTTGTCTAACTCACAGTTACCACTAGCACTAGCTATATAAGACATATAAGATAAATGCATATAAAGATATATAGAAAAACAGATACCTTATTTCTATTTTGCATACCTGGAAATTCTGATTGAGACACTCTGTGTCTCTTGTCCACATCATCATCAACATCAAGGATTCTGAGTGAACCCTCTCCTGAGCTATCTGGATCTCAGTCAGTGGACAAGAACTTATCTGTTTCAGTAAGTGGCAGTTCAATAATAGGACCACTGCCTGTAACCACCTATTACTGGGAAATTGCATTTCAGTAAGTGGCAGTTCAGTAATAGGACCACTGCCTGTAACCACCTGTTACTGGGAAATTGCAGCTGTCCTATGGTGGGCAGAGGTGATCATGTCTCTTACCTTGTATCTGAGAGCAAGTTCTCCCATGCCACCTGACAGCATTGATGCCATCAACCATCTGCTCCATGTTCTGTCTAGGCAGAGCTGTCACATATACCTCTCTCTAAGAGAAATGTTCCATGGCAACAGAAGGCCTAGATAATGAACTCATTTTCTAAATCAGTGGATGGTAGCTTGAATGGTGCAGATGTATTTGGTGTCATATTCCTGTATGAGATGAAACAGAAACAGACACAAAATTAAATTTACAATACACATACAGGGTGGCTTTGAACTCAGTTATGTATGAATGTATGTATCCATCTTGTGCACAACAGCTGAAAAGGTAATGCTCCCTATGACTGCACACAAGTTAGGACACCACCGCAACACACACATGCACAGACACACACACACACACACACACACACACACACACACACACACACACACACACACACACACACACACACACACACACACACACACACACGCACACACATGCAAAATTCATAAAATAGAAACAATTATAACAGTTCTGTAATGTGTACAACTGTTGTGTAACAGTGTAATACATCACAGCTTTAATAATGCTGATTCACAATGTACAAGCAGAAATGGAGACAACTATTAAAGTGCCATCTCTACTGGTGCAGGTAGATATCACAACCTTAACACATTCTTTGGGTACACATGTAAAAATACCTGACATTGCTATAAAGTTATACTACACTTTTCTGCTATTATGATTCAAACTTCCCAAAAACAAAACCTATACAATTTATCAGGTAGCATAATTTACCAATCTTTGTAATGCAGACAAATAACTGATATACAAATGCTATGCCAACAGCAAGTGATAAAGAAAATGCAGACAGAAAAAACAAGTTGGATTGGGCATTACAATCCACACTTAATGTTAAACTAAAAGCATTTTGTAAAAAAAATAGTAACATCCCTTGCCAAAAAAGCAATTTAGAAAGTAGATAAGTCTTACAATGTTTTAGAAGTATTGAGCTCTCTGGATCCAAACAGTCTTCCCACTACAATACATAGCTATGCTGTTACCATTATATAGTACAGAGGCATCCCTCTTAGCACAGTGAGCATGCAAAATATATGTTAAATCATTAGCATTCCAGAATACCACATTTTGTACTAGGTGCAGGGAAGGTAAGCATGGTGTAAGGAGCTACATGATCAGTTGCACATCTCCTAGCACTCCAAGGATGAACATTGAGAAGAGTTACTTGCTAATGGTTTGCTGGTGTCAGTGATTAGTCAGACTGCAGAACCAATCAGTGTTTTACAGTCTCCCCTCTTTGATGTATGCTTACTGATGGTTTGTCAGGGAGAGGAGACTTACCAAAAAGTGTGAAAGTACATTGGCTTAGGAGAGCAACATTCCTAACATGTATTGTTTTACTTATCACAGTTACTACTTCTTACTAAGAAATGCTTTGCATATTCATGGGAGTATATTACTCATTGATGCAGATACCATATTCAATACACATGGGATAGCATTGCTCTTAGCAAAACAAGATAAGGGAATGAGGCACCCTAAATAAAGAGAAAAATACAGCTGCAATGTTTGTACACTTTATTTAATATTGTGTGAGTACATGGGTATCCGAGCTGTTGCCAGGATCCCAATCATCCAGACATTTACTGGCAAATAAGAAAAGACAACTTTCATAACTTATTTCTGTTGCACTTTCAATGTGACTTGATACAATGGCACATTTTGTCTAAATCTAAACACTTTTTCTTCTTGCTAATATATGTCTCTGTCTGTGGAAAATATTGAAAATAATCTGAATTAATCATTATTACCCTTGTTAAGCCTCCAAATCCAAACAGGTTACTTTTGCAACATAAAGAAATGCACATTTAAAGCACTTGTTTGAAAATGTGTCCTTTTTTCCTTTATCCTTTGTATGCCATTTGACATTACACTCAATTGACTAGTAGCAGTCAGTTTCAGTGAATGACAGCTCAGTTCTCAAGATAAAAACTGACAAATTTAATTTGGAATGCCATCAGTAGTGCAATTGAAATTGTTACTGGTGTATTTTCCTCAGCACTAGACACTACTGAGTAAAGAAACTCAATTTGTCACCTATGTCTATAGCATAAGGTCTAAACAAAGTGATCTTTAAGAAACAGTACACATAAGGCAGGGTTCAAAACTATTTACAGATCATTTTACCGAGAGAGGTCATAATAAATATTGATGCTCATTTTGTTGTATGAATGTGCAGAGGTAGGAAACTCAGGTAATGCCACTAATGAGAAAAACTAGCAGACAGATATGTGATTATGTATGCTATATGAAAAATGAAAGCATGTAAGCTATTCCATGCCCCATTTTCTATTTCTCTGGCAATATTTAAGTCATGATAATATGAGACATAACAGACATGTGTACTGATGTAGCAAGGAGATGTGATAAAGCTATATGTGTCAGTATAATGCACTGGTAGCTCTGCTCATTGCTAGACATACAGTTTGACTCAATTTGTGTTCCTTTGTTATTATTTAAAACACTGTACATTTTTTTACTTAGTATTGCCTTCACCATTTGCATGTTGTTTGATAGTGTGAAATCAAGTTTCCTGGCTTAAGGAAAAAAGTGACATTTTTTATATAACTTGCCTTAAGTAGCACTAATAAGCCTAGTGTCACCACATGGCTGTCAGCATCCTCTGTGGCATAATGTGTAAATGAAGTAAATTGAGAAAAATAAGACAAATGATGTAATGTTTGAATGCTGCTTAGAGATCATATTTAAATTATTATTTTGTATATATATATATATATATATATATATATATGTGTGTGTGTGTGTGTGTGTGTGTGTGTGTGTGTATATATATATATGTATATATATATATATATATATATATATATATATATATATATATATATGGATTCACTTTACATGCTCGAAATGCTAAAATATCGAATTTTAGAATTTCAAGCCTGTAAAGTCGAATGGACAGAAACCGCAAACCCAGAAGTGTCGAATGGATTATGTCGAACCGCAGTACAGATAGCATGTTATTTAAGTGTACTGTTTTTGAGGTTTTGGGGCAGGTATGTGTGTGTTTGAATGTGTTGGGAGGGTGGCCTAATGGTTAAAGTGTTTGCCTTACAAACACAAGGTGCAGGGTTCGAGTCTCACAAGGGATAATTTGCTAGGCTTAAAATGGCTCGCAAGGGCAGTTAGCTTAGTACTAACCTATGAACCTATGTTGGGGTGTTTGAGGTGTGGGTTAGGGTAGGTGTTCTGCAGTGTGAATGTATTAGTGTTGGGAGTGCTGGTGTTTGTGTGTATGTGATGTGTGTTTCTGCCAGGGCTGTGAAATGTGCAATGCTGGGTTGTTTGTGTTTTGCAGTGTTGTGCAACCTTGGAGTTAGTATATATAAGTAGGGGGGTGTGGGGGGTGCAGGGGGGCCCCCTACATATCCTAAGGGTAGGTGTGTGTATGTGTTTGGTTGTGTGCATGTGTGTTATGTTTATTGTAGGGAAGTGTTGGGAGGTATGTACACTGGTGTATGTATGTGTTTTTTTGTGTGTGATGTGTGTTTGATGGGAGTTTGTAGATTTGTGGTTTTGTATTTTGAGTTTGTGTATGTTCGGCATTTAGGGGATTCGACTTTATAGTTTTGTGATACTGAATTTCGATAATTCAGTATTTCGATGCTATAAATTGAATATATATATATATATATATATATATATATATATATATATATATATATATATATATATATATATTTTTTTTTTTTTGTTTTGTTTTTTTGTTTTTAATTTGTAATATGTGTTTGCCTGCTGCTAAGCAGCATGCATGAAGGATTCTTTACTAAAACAAAAAAGTGAAAAATTGTTTAGGTTGCCTGATGTAGTGCAAACTTACCTGTCAACAGTGTAGGGATGATTCTGAGCTACACAATTTTATCAGTGTACAAATCACATCATCAAAATATGTCACAATTCATCCTATTTATAATTTCAAACAGCAAGCATTACAAGCCAAGCCATTGAGCATTTTTCTCTTGAACACTGAAACATGTTTCAGTAGTTTCAGCATCCCACATCACAAATCTCACTCTATGTTTCACACCTTTAGTGCTATTTCATGTAAGTACTGCCAATGTTTATGCCAAGGAATCCATATGCTTACAATTGCACAGATTCAATTGGCAAGGCTGTGTATACTTGCACACAACCTGTTGAAAGTGAGATCTGAATTGTGTACCAATTCAGGCATAAATCATTAACTTGACATCTGCAGACATGGCTGGCAATGAAGAGAGTGAATGATGCTAAATTTAGAGCATAAAAATGGAGTGCTGAGGAGTCCAGGATTTTAGTGGCAGTGCTTATGAAGCACTACAGTAATAGGCTGCTGAAGGAGGATGATTATATCCAATGTGAGTATAAGGCTGAGACTTGGAATAGCTTGGCCAAAGTAGTCTCCAGTGCAATTGGCATTCCATTCACTAGAGAACAGTGTTGTCACCACTACAGTGACCTGAAAAAATGCAAGCACCAGCTTATAAGCCAGTAGGAGACTGAATTTAGGATTACAAACATCCATCAGTTGTGCACGTATACCGATACTGACCCATAACCTGTCAATGATTATCTAGCCAACCAACAGTGTTTTTCATTATCCTTTCATATGGCTACACACACACACACACACACACACACACACACACACACACACACACACACACACACACACATATATATATATATATGGATCTACTTCATAATGTCGACATTTTAGAATGCCGACAACCATATGGCTGACACCATATGGCCGACATTCAAAATCTGTCCTCCAGCCCCCTATAACTTTAATATACCAACTCCAAGATCGCACTACAGTGCAGGAATGGAAATCTTTCCATTCCACACTATAGTGAGATGCCGGTTTCCCATTGTCGGCAATCCGAATGTCGATCATATGGTGTCGGCCATATGGTTGTCAACATTCTGGACTGTCAGCAATGTCAGGTAGACCTATATATATATATATATATATATATATATATATATATATATATATATATATATATTGTACTGCCCAATTGCAGAAATAATAGCAGCAAATCATGAGGTGCACCAGGAGAGACTATTTCACCTCAAAGAGGCATGGATTAAGTATGCCTCATGACAAATGCAGGCCAGATAACTATTTTCCGTCCATCACTCTCTAGCATCTTAAAAAGGCATCTCAGCCTTGATATTAAGCTGGATAACTAGGTTCAGTCCATCACTCTCTAGTATCTTGAGAAGGCATACCTTAACCTTGATATTAAGCATGCTTGCCTTGTCCAATAGCTCTCACGACTTCCATTAGGCAATGAGAATACCAGCTTAACTGTGTGCTGGTTCAATACCCAGAAGCATCAATTAAGTTTTATTTCAGGATAGTATTTCTAAAATATCAACAGTAATAATGAATATCAGGAACAATTCAGTTATGGTAAGCGCAATTATAATATGGAGATGCATATATTCTACATGGCATAGGGAAATAAAGGCTATTTCTTAATAATAATTAAGATAAATAATAATAAATAAATAATATAAATAAATAAATATAATAATATTTATTTAGTATAAATATTATTATATTATATATTAATATAAATGTATTTAATATAATATAAATAAATATAAATAAATATAAATAAATAATAATAAAAACCTTTTTTGCACTTTATTCATTTGCTTTTACTGTATTTTTGTTTCCTCCTACTTTATTTTGCTTTTCGTAGGTTCATAGGTTCATAGGTTGATACTAGGCTATCTGCCCTAGGGCATTTATAAGCCTAGCCAGAGTATGTTTGGCTTTCGCCACCCTTTTAAATTAGTTGACTGTGCCTCTGTATAGTAGGTCACAGAAAGTAGCCCTTTTAAAGTTAGTTTACTGTGCCTCTGTCAAGCAGGGACACAGAAGAGATCCCAGGGGTAAACTTATGATCTCCCACCCACTCGACAAGATTTCTCTTGAAGAAGGTCAGTGAGGGGCTCTGCCTAACATGGATTGGGATTTTGTTCCAGAGTGAGGGGAGCCTCTAGGATATGAATCTGTCCCTCCAGCATGTCCTATTTATTTCTCTGCTGAAGTTTAAGTCACTGGAGCATGTAGCTCTAAGGGATTTGGATTTCCTGAGGTGGAGCATGTCCATTAATTCTGGATTGGACATGGCTTTATACGTCAGGCACAGATTGCCTCTGAGTAGGTGGTAAGCAACTGAGTAGAGCTGGTTTATTTATCCTAACTGCATAGGGCATCTGTTTGAGTCCCATGATCCTCTTGGTGAGGTACTTTTGGGGTCTTTCCAGTTGCTGCAGGTGTCGAGTAAGGTACATCCCAAATGGGGCATTGTATTCAATTATGGGCCTGATGAGTGATGAGTAGAGGAACACAATGATCTCTCTTGATCTAGATGTGAACCCTTTCGTGATAAGGTGGGCTATATAGAAGGTCTTTCTAATGACTTTGCCAACATGATTGTCAAAGGAGAGATTACTATCTACTTGGGTCCCCAAATCCCTAATTACTTCTTCCGTACTTAATGGATTACCACCTATGTGGTAATTTGTGGGCACTTTGTTTTTCCCAAAGGGGATGACTATGCACTTTTTGTCATTTAGCTTTAGGCCATGGCTCTGGCACCAGTTATCCATCTCTGTGAGACCCTTTTGGAGGATGCTTGTGTCAGTCGGAGAGTCGATTATGACACCCAGTTTGCAGTCATCTGTGAACTTGGTCAGCCATAGTCCTCCCATGTTAGCCTGTACCTCAGAGAAATATATACCGAACAAGAGAGGTCCCAGGACTGAGCCTTGTGGGATGCCACTTGTAACTGGTTTAGAGTCTGACATGGCACCTGCAATTCTGACCATGTGCGTTCTATCCCTTAGCCAGTTTGCTACCCATCTTGTGACATAGGGGTTGATATTTAAGCTGGTGAGCTTATTTATGATGCCTGAGTGGGGTATTGTGTCGAAGGCTTTTGCGAGATCCAGGTAGGCTGTGTGGACTACCTTCCCTTCATCTATGGCCTTGGTGACTGTTTCAAAGAAGTTGACCAGGTTTAAGAGGCAATATATGCCCTTAACAAAGCCAAATTGGGTAGGCTCCAGTGTCTGGAGGTTCCCAATGTCTTTGTTTATGAGTTCCATGATGATACACTCCATAGCTTTGCAGATCAGGCTAGTCAGGCTTATAGGGCAATAGTTTCCAAGATCCATTGTGGCAGCACCTTTGTGGAGCAGGACCACTGTTGCTGTACGCCATTCCTTGGGTACATATCCTGTAGTAAGGCTGAGATTGAACAGTGACTTTATGTGAGGGTTCAGTTTTTCTTGGAGCTCATGTAAGACGCAGCCAAGGACACCCTCCGGTCCCATTGATGTTGTGTTTTTTGCTTTGGAGTGGGCAGCTCTCACCTGTGCATCTGTGATGTCAGGGAGGTTACACTCTGTCAGGACAGACATTTGCTCTTTTGAGGGGGAAGGGGGGGGAGAAGTTTGCACTGAACCTGTCTGCCAGGATGTTGGCAATGTCTGTGAGTTCAGTGTATTTTTTGTCATTTTGCACTAACTCCGAGCATATCTGGGAGTTGCCACCCAGGTTCCTGACATAACTAAAGAAGGCCTTGTGATTATCTTTAGCATCTTGTGCAATTTTTCTTTCAAAGCTGGCCTTAGATGATTTTATGAGGGATCGTAGTTTCTTGCTAGTACTGATCAGAGATGCCTTCCCTTTTTGGGATTTTGCTCTATCATGTAGTAGCTTAGAAGTACTCAATTTTATTTGTTCTGCTGCATTTATTACTGCTTGGTAATAGCCTGATTACATTGTGACTGTTATTATAAGTCTTTTGGTTTAAGCACTTGGTCTCCTACAAGCTGTTTTACATTAAGAAGGTTTGTGGTCTGCACTGTTGTTGCAGGACAGGTAACTTACATCCTTCTAAGCTGGGAATTGCTGATTGAAGGCCCAGTGTCTGCTATTCTAAAAGTGTATTAGTTCTGGCTTAAGCACTTGGGCTTCAGGCCAGTTATTCTACATTAAGAAGGTTTGTGGTCTGCACTCTTGTGGGAGGAGAGGCTGGATTCTGCCCTTCGGAGCTGGGAATTTCTGGTCACAGGCTTATTGTGACTGCTTATTTGAACTGTTTCTTTCTGAAATTGGTGTGCCTTGTTGCTGTAGCATAGACCAGATTCAGGCCTGCTGAATCTAGCTTTGTTTGTATAACTTGAGCACTGATCCAGGCCATCTTTTTTTGGAGATGGTTCCTATGTACCCTAGTAAGCTGGGGTGTGCAGTTAGAACTTGTCTGATTGAAGACTGCTGGAAAAGGGCTCAGTTTTGAGCTTTTTTCTGATTAATTGGGTAACTTGTTTAAGTCAGTTTGTTCGTTTTCTATTGTTTCATTCATATATATATATATATATATATATATATATATATATATATATATATAGATAGATAGATAGATATATATATAGATATAGATATTGCACTTTATTCATCTGCTTTTACTGTATTTGTGTTTCTTCCTACTTTATTACTGGGGACATTGACTACAATTCTGATCTGAAATATATAACAATACATATCCTTTTAAGTGCTTTTAAACAGTTTTTTTTTTTAGTGTATCTGCTTTGTTTTCTGAAAAAAAAAAAAAATATATATATATATATATATATATATATATAGATAGATATATATAGATAGATAGATATATATATACTTGCTTCCTGCCTTTCCAAGCTAGTATATTCCAGCTTTCAGGTTAGTGCTGAATTCAGGGCTGAGTTACAATTCTCTTTGTTTGCCCATACCTTACTTGGATAAAAGGAAGTTTCTCTGTTTACCTGTGAGAGAGGGGAGCTTTGACCAGCCTATCTGCCCCTGGAGGAGTGGTTTCAGTGCAGAAATTAGTAGTGTATTGGCCATTTTGGGCTAATTTCTATCTCTTTTTTTCCCTGTTATAAATACAGTATTTGCCCGGTTTTGGGCACCGGGCAGCACTGGTTAGCTAGGGTAAAACTATTCCTGGCTCCACAAAGTCTCCTCTTCCATTTTTCCCTTGGAACTAGACAAACTTTCAACTTAAGCACTGAAGCCATTCATTTCTCAACCCAGCACTTGCTCAAAATAGCAAGCACTTATAAACCCTAGCACTAGACCCTCTTGTACTGTACAGAAGGACAAGGCTATCTATTCAGCCTTATCAGCCATCCAGTAAAACAGTTCACTGTACCTATCCAGGCATGTCCAAAGGGCAGTTTCAAGTGTACTCTCCAGTCCAACTGGTGAATCTGGGCATTTTGAGGCAATGTTACAACTCATGCCAGGTCTGATTCAAGCTTTACTGAAATAACAACACTTCTTTTTGAAAATGTCTGAATTTTCAGACATTTGTACTTTACGGATGCACAACATACATTTTTGAATAGGTTTGGGGTTTTATGTTCACCTTTTCTCTGACTATTATTTCACTTCTATGGGATGTTTCTAATTGCCTGTGGGAAATCTCAAAATATTTTTTTTTTGAACAGGATTTACTAATAACTCTCAAAGATCTTCTTTTTACTAATAAAAATTCTATTTCATCACCATGAGATGAACAAGAATGTTGGTATTTCCAACAAGCAGTGCTTAAAGATCTACACTTCCCCATCTAGAATGTAACATTTCCCCCAGACAATATATTTTGGAGGAGAAAACTGGTGTGAGCTGAAATAAGAAACAATCAGGAAATTAAAAGCAAAATGAAATTTTAAAGAGACTATGGAATTCCAAAATATGCAGGATTACATACAAGTTCATAATACACAACTTTCAGACTTTCAATTTAAACAAATTGTTATGCGTTAAGCCGCTTCAAATATATAAAAGAGATTGACACTTTTTGCTTTTTCTTTACCGTGGCCGGGTATTATTAGTACACACCAGCAAAACTACTAAGCATAAAACAGCCAAGGATCTTCTTTTTAGTTTTTTGCTCTTAAATGAAAATCCATCTAACATTCTTTATCCTATAGTCTCAATTTCTCTGAATGGAAACGTATTACATGGAAGCATTATGAATTCAGAACACACAACATTTGTTTGAATCACATACTCTTGTATAGAGGCTAAATTCAAGACCTGTGTATTTTTGAATATTAAAACACTTTAAGCTCAACCCTATTGATCATTGTTGCCTTAGATAAATAATTATTCTACCTCTTTCATTTACTGGAGGAGAAATATACAGTTTATAATATTTTGAAAACAAATATTTAATTTATCCACTTTATTCAACAACAACTAAAATATGTGTTTGTGCTTTGTTTTGAATAAAATTTGGGTTTTTCTGTTTTGTTTGTTGATAGGAATTGTGGGAACAGACGGCATCGCTTAATATTATGTTATTAAATTGTTTATGTGGTGCAATTTAGAATTTACTAGATACTTTAACCTGACATAACATTTTGGAATAGGATTTGTGGTTTGAACATGGATACTTGCTTGATGGTGTGTGGGGCAGACACTGAATATCTTTCACTTTTTATGAATTTGGATTAATGAATTGGTGGAATAATGTTTTCCTGATGAATGATATCATATTACATCCATAATGAAATAAACATAAAATTTGCATTGCACACCCCCCATTTAAAAAAGGATTACACCCCTCAAATTCAATCAAAATTTGGTTTATTATCATCATCTTAAACATAAAACCATCCGCAAATCCCCACGATCTCTACTTTGTCCTTTGGCTTATAATCATAACCAATTGGAATTATTACAACAACATCCCCTGACTACTGACACAGAAATATTGGATAGAGGCATTTATTTGGGAGATGGCTTGAATGTTGCCATTGCATAAGTCTATCTACTGATTATAATTTAGAGGAAAAATAGGTTGGTGCATCATTATCACAATACATATTATATCAGATTCACATCAAATAGAATACATACATGGTTATAAGTACTAAGTTCAAAATTCAAATAAGGTTAAATATGTTTTTTATATTAACTGTATTGAATTTTAACATTATTATTTCAATTTAATATATAAATGGTAATAAACCAGCTTTTACATATAAACCTATTAACATGGGTACTACAACTACATGCTTTATTAAAACACAAATATGTTTCTCTATTCAGTACAATTATTATTTATATCTGGTGTTCATGTTTTTGTATATTATATTGTTTCATATGCATTTCATGTGAAAAGAAGTTTAAACTATAGATCACATTACATTTTTACGCCATCAATCATCCGTTTATTGAGTCCAAAACCATGTCTGTTATATATATGCTTCAACGTTTCATAACCAGCTACGTCTGTACAAGAACAATGAAATTCAGTAAAACAAGATTTTATAAACAAGGATTAGCTAACTAAACACATTTTAATAATTCTGAAACTATTACATTATACCAACATATCAAAAGGTTAGTAAACAGTAATGATGTAATTACAACATGTATGTGCTTGATAAGAATTGGTTTTATCTATTTTTATATACAAAGCACCTGGATTATTAATTGTTACAACTGACTACTCCTATAGGAAATGTATTTTCATTCATGGTTATGGGATGTTTTTTTAATCTTAGTTTATTAGTATACTAGTCTATATATTATATATATGGGTTTATTTTGTTTTTGGTGCTGGCCTTTTAGACCACTTTTTAATGTTACAACTGCCTCATGTACACTGACAACCCCCTCCTCCTACCACCAAACACTAATACATGCAAGAGATGCAGTTATACAGCCAAACTAGATGCTAAGCTCTCTCAATCCAAGACTAGATCAGACAGTCAAGAGGAGAAGGGAAATACTTGCATCACACCACCAGTCTTACATAGACCCATTAAACCAGCACATAAATGCATGAAAACATACTTAGAGGCTCTAAATAAAAATCTGCAAAACCAACAGAGACCTCCAAAGCAAACATCCAAGCAACCTCCACCCCCCAACACAAACCATGAAACACATACTTCACAAAACCAGTGTGCCATGCAATCACAGTCCTTAAGGCAAAATAACATATCCAACATGCTAGTAATAGGTGACTCTATAGTCAGTTACACTGCTGTCCCACTCACTAGACTGAATAAGGAGAAGGTTACTGTTAGCTGCCTGTCAGGTGCCAGGATCCGCCACATAACACAAGCACTCAGGTCACTCCAGAACAAGTACAAATATGACTCTGTCATTATCGATTTTGGTGTGAATGACCTGAGCCGTACCTCCCTGAACTACATGAAGAGAGACATGGAAGAGCTCTCTGATGACGTAGCCCAGGCAGGTATGACCCTGACCCTGAGTAGCATCCTGCACTCACCAAGAATGATACCACGGTATAAAAAAAAAATTCTCAATTTCAACAATTGGATAAGTTTCTGGTGTCATTCAAAGGGGCTCCACCTGGGTCCACCTGGGATGACATGCTCGACAAGCCACGCTGCTTCACTAGAGATGGCTTGCACCTGTCACCCTTAGGCTTTTGAATAATGGCCAAGGCTCTTGCAACCCCCATAGTGCCTTTTTTAGGCAAGGCTCAAAAGACAAACCCACCACCGTAAATAGCACAAGTAACAAAAAAACAGAGGGTAATGCTACTCAGTGCCAGAAGTTTAAACCTCAAAATGCACACACTCGAGGCACTCCTCAGTATGGAGAAAATCGATATATGTGCAGTAACAGAAACCTGGTTTAAGGCTCCAAAGAGCACCCCACCACTACCAGGCTACACCTCATACCATACATTTTGGCCACAGAACCCAAACCAAAATACAAAAGTCGGGGACACATCCATATTCATCAAGGATACCCACACCTCCAGGTTACTGGCACAGCACGATGCTTCAGAGAGCATCCAGGTGCAACTAACAATGGGCAAAACTGCAATTCAAATTGTAGCTTACTACAGATCACCCACCATGTCCCAGGACCCCCATTCCACATTTCTGGAAACACTGGGAAACATAAAGGTCCTACCAAACACCCTAATATTGGGTAATTTCAATTACCCAAACATTAACTGGGAGAACTGCTCAAGTAATAACTCCCTTGTCCAACTTTTCCTAGAATTTATAAACTCAAATGCCCTGGTTCAACTGGTCAACACTCTCATCAGAGGTGACAGCATATTGGACCTGGTCATCACCAACATGGGCGACCAATGTTCCACACCAGAGGTTAACCCCTTGCTGGTTAGATCTGACCATAAACAAATCACTTTGGATATCCATATTCCACCCCCGCCCCCAGACAAGAACACCACCATGAAAAACTTTTCAAAAGCAAACTTTACATTACTTAAGACCGAGGTGGAAAGTTTCAAAGCCCCTATGCTAAAGGATAACACTGTCCAAGCTGCAAAATCCTTTACTAATGCATTCTATGGGCAGCTACAAGAATGTATGGATCATGCCATCCCAAGCAAAACCAAGACTCATGCCTCCAAGAAAAGGAAGCCAGTCTGGTGGACTCCTGCCATAAACAAGCTATACAACAGATGGAGGAAACTAGTACAGAAAAGAGTAAAATCCCAAGAAGGGAAGACATCCCTGATCAGTATCAGCAAGAAACTATGATCCGTCATAAAATCATCCAAGGCGAGCTTTGAAAGAAAAATTGTCAAGGACTCCAAAGATAACCACAAGGCACTCTTTAGCTATGTCAAGAATCTAAGTGGCAATGCTCAGATCTGCTTAGAGTTAGTGCAGAATGGCACAAAATACACCGAACTGATTGATATCGCCAACATCCTGGCAGACAGGTTCAGCCCAAACTTCACCTCCCTCTCACCCCTAAAAGGGCCCATAACCATACCAGAAGAATGTAGAGTCCCTGAAATCACAGACATTCAGGTTAAAACAGCCCACTCCAAAGCCAAAAATACAACATCAGTGGGACCAGATGGTGTCCCAGGCTGTGCCCTACACCAGCTCAAAGATGAACTAACCTCTCACCTAAACACACTGTTCATACTCAGCCACTGCACAGGCTACCTACCCATAGAGTGGCACACTGCAACGGTTATTCCACTCCACAAAGGTGGATCCACAACAGACCCCGGAAACTATTGCCCTATAAGCCTGACTAGCTTGGTCTGGAAGGCTATGGAGTGCATCATCATGGAACTCATTAACAGAGACATTGGGAGCCTCCAAACACTGGACCCTACCCAGTTTGGCTTTGTTAAGGGCAGGTCATGCCTCCTAAACCTGGTGGATGTCTTTGAGACAGTTACCAAGGCTATAGACAAGAGAAAGGTGGTACACACAGCCTACCTAGACCTCGCTAAGGCCTTCAGCACCATTCCCCATTCTGGTATAATAGACAAGCTCACCAGCCTGAACATAAACCCCTACATCACAAGATGGGTTGCCAACTGGCTCACAGACAGAACTCACATGGTGAGAGTTGCAGGAGCTAGGTCCAACTCTAAACTGGATACAAGTGGCGGTCCGCAGGGCTGAGTCCTAGGACCTCTCCTGTTTGGCATATACTTCTCAGAGGTACAGGCAAGCACAGGAGGACTATGGCTGACCAAGTTCTCAGACAACTGCAAACTAGGGGCTATACTTGACTCTCCGGCTGACACAGACATCCTCCAAAAGGGTCTCACTGAGACTGATACTTGGTGTCAAAATCATGGTCTCAAGCTAAAGGCCAAAAAGTTCATAGTCATCCCCTTTGGAAAAAAACAAAGTACCCACAAACTACCACATAGGTGGTAGTCCCCTAAATACGGAAGATGTAATAAGGGATCTGGGGACCCAAGTAGATAGTAATCTCACCTTTGATAATCACATTGCCAAAGTGGTTAGAAAATCTTTCTACGTGACCCACCTATTTACAAAAGGGTTTGCATCCAGGTCAAAATAGGTCATTGTCCCCTCTACTCATCACTCATCAGACCCATTATAGAGGACAATGCCCCATTTGGGATGTACCTTACAAGACACCTGAAACAGCTGGAAAGACCACAGAAGTACCTTAACAAGAGGATCACTGGCCTCAAACAGATGCCCTATGCAGCTCGACTGAAGAAACTCCAATTGTACTCGGTTGCATACCACCTACTCAGAGGTGATCTCTGCCTGACATACAAGGCCATGTCCAACCCATAATTGATGGACATGCTCCACCTAAAGAAAACCTTATCCCCTCGAGCCACATGCTGTAGGGATCTAAACCTCACCACAACAATAAATAGGACATGATGGAGGGATATATTCCTGTCCCAGAGACTTCCCATGCTTTCGAACAAGATCCCACTCTACATTAGGCAGAGCTCCTCGCTAACACTCTTCAAAAGAAACCTTGATGAGTGGATGGAAAACAGAAAGTTTACCTCGGGGATCACTTCAGTGGCTCTGCTGGACAGAGGCACAGGGAACTAATCTAAGGGGGTGGCGAAAGCCAACACATTCTGGCTAGGCTTATAAATGCCTTTGGGCAGATAGCCTAGTACCAACCTATGAACCTGTGAACCTTAAATCCTAGCAGTGAGATTTGTTTATTTTATGACACATTAATATCTTCTCATCATGTCTGGATCCGGTAGAGGTGTGCAGTAATCAGATATCACATTTGTTTATGTATTGCAAAAAAAAAAAGTGTATTGAAAAAATAAAATAATTTGACATGCCTTGGATTTAATTCTCTCTATATTTTGTCTCCCCATATCTTATCTCTCTCGCTTTCTATTTTTATGTGTGTGTCTGTGTGAATGTGTGTGTGTGTGTGTGTGTGTGTGTGTGTGTGTGTGTGTGTGTGTGTGTGTGTGTGTGTGTGTGTGTGTGTGTGCGTGTGTGTGTGTGTGTGTGTGTGAGCAGGAGCTGATCAGGGTTGTGAAGCATATAATAGAGAGAGGCCTCAGTGTACAAATCAGCAGGGTTGAAAAGGTCCTTCATCAGATTGAAAAAATGATGCCATGTCCAGCACTGACCAAGGCAGCTGACTTAGGACACAGTGAGGACAGTTCTGTGGGTGAGCACTAGACTCTCACTCTTCTCAAACTGGATGTCGGTGTGCCTCCAATGTTCTCTACCTATCCTCTTTTATGGTGTCCACTAACATTTTGTGTCCATCACCATCCCTGTCTGTTTTGTATATGATGTATATCACACTGCTCCTGGAGGGTACCACTGCACGGCAGCCAGGAAAAAGCTACCTTGTCCCTCAAATATGGAAAAAGTCCTATATTATACCCCTGCATAAAGGTGGAAACTCCACAGACCCCTCAAATTTCAAGCCTATTGCTTTTCTATCCCCTATCTCAAAGATCCTTGAAAGGTGCATTCACAAACAGCACATTGCACATCTCATTCAGGAAAATTTCCTCACTCCAACCCAACATAGCTTTATCCTCATCATAGCACTACTACTGCACAACTGTCCTTTATTAACTTCATCTCCACTTCTCTAAATAACAACAAACTAGTGTATTCTTTCTTCCTTGACCTCTCTAAGGCTTTTGACATGCTTTTGCATAACCTCATGCTCTCCAAATGTGCTTCTTTCAACCTCTCTACCTCCACTTTTAACTGGTTCTCTTCATACCTAACAAATATAGCTCAATCTGTCAAATGGATGTCAGCTACTTCTCAGCTCCTTTCCATTCTAACTGGCATCTCCCAAGGCTCCATCCTGGGTCCCCTACTATTTAACATCTTTACTAATGATCTCTTCAAATCCTGCCCCCACGCTAAACCCAATCATAATGCAGATGACTCTACCATCATCTCTACCTTTGGCAATCTATCCCACCTACATACCCTCAATCAAGACACACTATACTCTGTTGAAAGGTGGCTCAGAACTAACCAACTACTTCTTATCTCTAATAAAATTAAACTTCCTTTCCTTCCCAAATCCCTCCAGCAGCTCAAATCTTCCTTCTCGGTCTCATCCCTAAACAACACAACTATTCAGGTTGAGTCTCATACTAAACTTCTCAATATACTTGTAGATGAAGTAAAATTTGACTCCCACATCAATGAATGCATCAAAAGGACCCACCAGAAACTAGGATTGCTATACATAAATAAAAAAATTCCTTACACAAGAATCCAAAGTATCCATTGCTCAGGCCTGCCTTCTACCTACTTTACTATATGCCACCCCTATCTTTACTAACCTCCAAAAAAAATCTGTTATCCAAACTCGGGCTTACAAATAATAATTTTTTTAACATTTTGTTTAACATCTTCACCAATAATCTTACACCTCATGCAAAAAATCCTCCCTTATTCAGTATGCCGATGACTCTACACTCATATCCATCTCAAATAACATTACTGAACTACACTCCCTGACCCAACTAGCCCTACTATTCACTGAACAATGGCTCTCTCACAACATACTGATCCTAAATCCCAAAAAGACCAAACTCCTACTTTTTCTTCCCTGTTCTCTTTCTCATCACAAATCCTCCTTTTTTATTACATCTTCTAACAATACAACTATCCAACCTGACACCCACACAAAACTCCTAGGGGTCATTATCAATGACAAACAAAGTTCAACCTTCACATACTAGTGTATAAAAAAAAAAAAAAAAACAGAAACTAGGTCTGCTATATTGGAACAAAAAATTCCTAACCCCTGAATCTAGACTTACCCTGGGCCAGGGACTCCTCTTCCCCTCCCTCTTATACACCGCCCCAGTTCTTACCAATATCCATGCCTCCACTCTAAACAAACTCCAACAGACTTACCATAAAATAGCCAGATTCACTACTAACTCCCCAATACAACTCACACCACTGCATTTCTTTAAACTCTCTTCAATGGCTTGAACTTCCCCAATTTCTGCTATCTTATCATTTTCATATGCTACACTCTCTTCTTTATAAAACCTCCTTCTGTCCATCTCTATCTTCCTTAGTCTCCATCTATAGCCCATCCCAGACCCTCTGCACTTCTAACCAACAATTACTTGATGTCTACCACCCAAAAAGGTCAATAGGCAAACTACTCTACACACACACTCCCTTGCCCATGCTTGGAACAAATTTCCCCTTGAATTATGTTCAATCTCCCACACCTCACACTTTAAAAATGAACTAAAAGCTTATTTTTTCAGTTCCAGGACCTGCCCTTGCCATGACCCCACCTATTCTTCCTTCCCTTTATGTACCCTGAAAAGGTCCATACTTAGTACCTCATTACACCTCTCTCTCCAATGTGTCTACTATGCATTTGCATAATTTTATACAAACAAAAATAATTATTGTTGACCTATTGAACTATATCAATGTAAAATTATGTTACTAAGCTTCTTTTTAATGCAACTTTAACTTTATGCATGTAACCCAACATGTGTGAATTATTTTGCTATAACTGCTATTATATCAATATTGTTTAAAATTATATTTGTTTAAAAATGTACTACTGGAGCTTTTCTCCTTGGGTCTCTACTGAAAACGGGTCACAAGCCCAGTTGGACAAACCTGGTTAACAAATGTTAATAAATAAATATAAATAAATACAAAAATAGTTAGGTTTGACACAAATATCCCCTATCACTCTCACCATTGTCTCTCCTTAAAAAACTCCACTGGATAGAATTCCATAATCAACTCCTTCTGCCTCAACTCCACTTAACATATACCATCCTACTTCAACCCCTAGCCTGTCCTTAACTAGCAACTCTCATCTCCCCTTATATCCCTAACTGGGAGCTTCATAGCTCTGACCAACACCTTATCTAAGTTTTCAAACCTAATAAATCCATAGGAAAAAGTCTTTGTAGTCATACAGTCTCTCCTACCAGGAACAAACTCCTGTTCTATATAAGATCATACTAAAACTCTCCCAATTTCAAACTGGTCCTAAAAAATACATACTCAACTACTAGACCTGCCCCTGTAAAGATCCTACTTGAAGCAATTCCTCCCCCACTGTTTTCTCCCCCAAACCACTGTCTCTATTTCCTACATCTTATACTCGCCTTGTTTTATGTTTGACTTCTGTTTCAGTAACAAGTGCCTTTTTCTTAACACTATTTACTGTATCAGACAACTCTCACCTATATCTGACATCCATTTCTCTTGTCCATTCCCTACTTTTCTCTGACTAGACTCCATGCAATACCTAAGACTTGCCTACATACTAGTCCTTCCTTTCCTCTTCACCTATCTGTTACTGTACAACATTTTCAAGACATATATTTTAAGATTGTTAATGTGTCTTTTTCTAAGCATCTATAAGATGAATCTTATTCTCCTTGTATGTATTTCCTTATATCTGTATTTATGTCATTGTAACAAATTGAATTTTTGCATTTGGATCTTTTTTCCTCCAGTCTCTGCTGACAAAGGGCATCTGCTTATCCAGACCAACCCGGTTAATAAATGGCAAATATAAAATAACTATAATAAAATAAAAATGTCTGCAACTACATCCTAACCTTGACTATGAACCTGACCCTGACATTTTAAGCCTCTTTCTCAACATTCCTCTCCCTATAGAAAAATACAGCAAATGGGCCCCTGTCCCACAAAAAAAAATTACACTCCATACATAACTCTCCATTTCACCTATGTCTTATTGGCACACATGATTTGGACCAAATGGGAATACAACATTTCTGTTGCTGTTACACATCCATGGCATGGTGAGTTTCCAAAGGCATGAAATTATTTGTAGAATTCTACATTCATGTTTTGAAGAAATGGATAGCTATGAAGCTCTTCCACCACCCTCCTGGAAATTCTTGTATTCTTTTCCATGTATTCTGCCATCTGCTTGACAACCCCAATTTTCACCACTCAACCCCTTTTTCACATGTCATTTTTGTCAAAAAACAGAATCACATACCATACATATGGACAGAAATGGCTTGTAGAAAAATCTTCATTTTTTTATCATTGGCATTTGCATGGAGGATGGCATTGCTCACCAATGCTGAGTGATGGTGAATGCTGTTTGATTCCCTGTGGTAAAAGTTGGAGATTTTAATTTTAGCTGCAGTAATCCAGTTACTTTCAAGCAAATGTGCTTAAATCTGCAGTGGTATGGGAATACAGAGTAAAGGCAGACTAAAGTTAGTACTATGAAACCCATCAATAGATTTTTGACTACTTTTAATGGTTCTAACCCAGGCATCAGCTAAGAATTTCTGACTGTTTTTAGTACACTACTTAGGTATAGATGCTGGCTACATATTATTATGAGTCATCATTATCCTGCTTTTGACATAAGCTACTTTGTCCATGCCTATCTCTCCCCCTGTAAATGTATCTTATCCAGTTTGTGTATTTCCTCTTCCACCTCTGTATTTGTGCAAAATCTGGTGCCAAGCACCAACTGCAACTGAGGCAAAATGGATGTACACAGCATCTGCCTAAATTTTATGAGGTTTTGCCTTTGGCCACATTAGTCTGATGCCCTTTGTCCTGCTGTGCTCAGCTATGTACAGTATGTTTAATCTACCTTTCAACAAGCTGAAGAGTTGAATGTACAGCTTACAGCTGTCAAGAGGGTAATGAAGATAAATGCATGAATTTTTGTTTTTGTAATCTGCTGTCACATGAGAATATTGTGAAGTATGACTTCCTATCGGGTGTGTTTAGGCAACATTCAGGAATTATTTTTTTCTTGGAATGCTCTCAAGGTTCCAGTCCAGAGGTATGAAACAATTTTTGAATGTTTTGTATGATTCTTGTTGGTGTAAATGTTGGCTACAACTTTTCTTAACATTCCATTATCCTGCTGTTATATTAATGTTCCTCTTCCCTATTATGAAGTCTGTCTACTACAGATCTTGCCTGAATAACTATTTGGATATAGCAAACAAAAACACAACAGAAATGTGCAGAAATGAAATATCCACTAAAGTGTTATTATATCTGCACTATGTATTCCTATCACCGTTTACCTCTCCCCATGTCTTCTATGTCATTCAGTAAACCTAACTGATTCAAAAATGTTTCTCGAAGCCAGGTTTCTACCAGCAATAACACTTTTAGTCCCTCACATATTTCATAAAACACCTGTTGCATTCATTAAGGGAGTTGATTAAATGCAACTGTCATCACAAATATGTAAATTCTAAATCATGAAACATGGTCATATCGCATATCTGTTTTGTATTCCAGCAGGTTTATATGTGGTTGTATGCAATAATGTTTCTTTGCATGAATGTCTGCAGAAAGCACCATAGACTACTCTAATGTACAATTCTAAGTTCAATACCTCAAGATTTGATTACTCATGTGCTCATACTTTGCCATCAGCAACCTGATTGAGATTGGTAGCAAAAATAAATTAAATAAATAAATAAATAAATAAATAAATAAATAAATCTTTGTTTAGGCTATAAAATTTTGATGACAAGTTATCTTGATTTTAGAGTGATGCTGAATCAATTAAGTCAGTTGGCTAATGTATATCTACTCTTCAATGGTTACACTTACAACTGTATTACAATGTTGGATAACTTACTCACCCATAATTTGTCACTGTTATTCTACAGTGCATTGTTCTATGTAGGAAGTGTTTGTTTGTCTTGTCAATGCACACTGTGCAAGCATGAGACAATGCAAGTGAGCAATCATCCCAGAATGAAGTGGCTGAAAAGTTTGATTGATAATCCACTGGTCTACAACTGTGATTTTCTTTGGCATCCCATACTGTGTAACAGGTACATGTTCCTCACAGTAACGCAATGTACATGAAGGACAGTATATACATTTTAGTAGAAAAGTATGTAATTACATGGGACAATCACAGTGCTGTAATGTTGTCATGTTCATGTATATGCATTTGCCCCCAAAACTATGGCACACAGTACCATCTGTTCAAAACAGTGGATTTTTATTAATAATAACTGTGCTTTTTCACATTATTAAATTCAGACTTCTCCTCTGGTGCTTGTGAATAATGATGTGCTCTCAAATTGTGTAACTAGATAGGTAGGAGGATTGATGCTCAATGTAGGAAACTTGTGCTTGTGTGTAATGCTTGGTGATGTGTCCACTTTCCTTGAGGAGAATGTACTTAACTTTGCTGACAGCTCCCTTATTTCAATTTTAAAAGAAACATCCTGTCTGTAACACACTGATTAATTATATCTGTAAAAAATGCTCTCTGTCTCTCCTTCAGAATGAGACGTCTTCTGTGGCAACTTCGAATAATATTTTGCTATCTAGATTGTATAACTAGATAGGCAGGAGGTTCAATGTTCAATGTGGGAAACCTGTGTGTGTAATGTTTACTGCTGTGTCCACTTCCCTAAGGAGAATACATTTAACTTTGTACACAGATTCCTTATCCCCCATTTAACAGAGACATCCTCTCTGCAACAAATTGATGAGGCCATCCTGTCAAATATGCACTCTCTCTTAAAAGTCAGACTTCTGTGATGCTTGCAAATTATGCGTTGTATTTTAGATGGTGTAACAAGATAGGTAGGAGGTTCAATGTGGGAAACTTGTGTGTGTGTGTGTGTGTGTGTGTGTGTGTGTGTGTGTGTGTGTGTGTGTGTGTGTGTGTGTGTGTGTGTGTGTGTGTCTAACATTTGATGCTGTGTCCACTTCCTCTGAGCAGAATACATTTAATTGTGCACAGAGCTCCCTTATTCCAGTTTTAACAGCTCTCTTATACCACTTTTAGCAGAAATATTCTCTCTTCAATATGCTGATGAGGTCATCTTGTCAAATGTGCACTCTCTCCCATTAAGAATCAGACTTCTACTGTGGCAGTTTTGAATAATGCTGTGTTTTCTAGATTATATAACTAGGTAGGTAGGAGTTTGTTGCTCAACATAGCAAGTTTGTGAGTGAGATGGAGGGTGTATAGAATCAGGTGACCATGTTCTCCAAAACAAATGCATTTAATGATCTTCCACTCTGGAGCAACACTTTAAACTGCTAGATGACTCCACCATCCCCTTATCCCACTTTTCACAAAAATAACTACTCTGCAGCACACTGATGTGGTCATACTTTCTAAAGTGCACTCTCACACTATGTAAACCATTCTTCACCCATGATGCTTGCACTTCTTAAACTGTTCTATGGAATGTTAAACAAGATAAGTAAGAGATTGAAATATAGCAGTGGCTGCTTTCTTAAAGTGTGTATAACTGTAAATGTAAATATTTGTAGTGGCAACATTTACAGCCCTAGGTGGCTGTAAAAGTAATTTTATCACAAACAACTCCTTGGCAATACCTTGTTGATGTCATCCCTTCATAGACACTGTATACCTCACATTTACACAAACCATCTTGTAGTGTTGACTGCTGATATGGTGCTCTATTAATTGTGTAACTAGATAGGTAGGTGGTTCAAGTCTAACCTTGCTTAAATACTGTGACTGCTGTCATATACAGTTGGATATCTCGCAACCAACATTATGTGCACTTCCACTTATGAGATGTATTTTCAGGGGCACAATGCAAAACTAGCAAAATTTAGTATCTCCAGGGGAAAATACATTTTGGCAATATAATTACATACTCATTACATAACTGCAGTATCTGACAATTGTAGTGTTGCTTCTCCTGTGGTGTGTGACTTTGATACTGTGCTTTGTAGATTGTGCACCTACATAGGTAGGAGGTTTGAGTCCAAGTATGAGTGTGTCTTTAACTGTCATACTGTGTAGACTACTCTTCAAATACATGTATACCATGGATTCATTAACAATCGTATAGGTGTCTTGCTATGCCTACATGATGTAAGCATGTTAGCACAATGAGCACCAGTGCTAATTGAATATGCAAACCGCTGATCACACTTACATGTTTGGAAGCACCTTTGTGTGACCAGCAATAGTATTCACAGGCAAGGAAAGGTTCTTCCTAGCAAAAGCATACAATCTAAACAAAATCTCTCACATATAGGCAGTGATCAGATATGAGTACACACTGTAACCCAGACATATTAAGGGCAAGTACAGGAAAGCAATACAGAACTAAGGGAAGTGAAACAGAGGAATTGGTGCACTAACTAGTGTTACATTAATAATGAATGTTGAAGATGGAAAATATTTAAAGTGTTCTCATATCCCACCGCCAACTGTGACAAAAGTGTATGAGAAGAATGTCTGACATAAAACTGGCAATACTGATGTAATGATAGTTAATGCCAATGAAAATCCTACAGTTATGCACATAATTAAAATGGGCATGCTAATAAAGGATATAATAGGGACATAAAGCTGCAGTGTAACAAAGAGGAGTGAAAATGTGATATACATGTTATTTAAATGCTGACTTGAGATAACAGCAAGGGCAGAAAATACTTTATGGGATGAATGCATAGAATGCAGTTATTGCATATGAAATGTATATACAGGGAATTTATTATACAGGCTGACAGCAATGCTGTATTATCCATCTCAGTCTGTATAACCAAGAATAAAAGGACCTTGCAGCTGTAATGCCAGGTATATCAGAAGTGGGCATGTTTATAGAAAGAAATGACAGTAGCACAAGCAGGAAAGGTGTTCATCACCTATGAGCATGGAATAAACAACTAAGTATTGTATAGTTATGTAAATACTAAATGCCAATCCAATAAATGACATACATAAGTAACAAATGATAATACGTAGCTCATTCCCTCATAAAATCCTCAAAAGCTAGTTATGAAAATAAAGTTGCCAAAAATTCCAAAGACAACCACAAGACATTCTATAGTTATGTCAAGAATCTAAATGGCAATGCTCAGATCTGCTCTGAGTTACAACAGAATGGCATCAGATATACTGATCCCAAGGATATTTCCGATATCCTGGCAGATCGATTTAGTGCCAACTTCACCCCCCTCTCACCCCCTAAAGGGCCCATCTCAATACCAAAAGATTGCCAAATTCCGATAATCATGGCCACACAGGTAGAAACCATACTCTCCAAAGCTAAGAACACAGCATCTATGGGACCAGATGACATCCCAGGCTGTGTACTACATGAACTACAAAATGAACTGGCACCTCACCTAAGTGTCATGTTTAATCATAGCCTCACCTCAGGCTTCGTGCCCACTGAGTGGTGCACAGCTACAGTTATCCTGCTCCACAAGGGAGGATCCGCCTTGGATCCCGGGAACTACCGTTCCATCAGTCTGACAAGCCTGATCTGCAAGGGCATGGAACGTATTATCATGGAACTTATAAACAAAGACATTGGCAACCTTCAAACACTTGACTCCACCCAGTTTGGGTTGTGAAGGGCCGATCTTGTCTCCTGAATCTGATTGACTTCTTTGAATCAGTCTCCAGAGCTGTGAATGAGGGTAAGGCAGTCCACAGAGCCTATCTGGACCTCGCCAAGGCCTTCAACACCATCCCCCACTCTGGAATCATAGATAAACTTACTAAGCTGAGCATAAATCCCTACATCACTCGATGGGTTGCCAACTGGCTTACTGACAGAACCCAGACTGTAAAAGTAGCTGACTCCAAATCAAGCTCCAGACAAGTGACAAGTGGAGTACCTCAAAGTTCAGTCCTGGGACCACTGTTGTTTGGCATCTACTTCTCTGAAGTACAGGCCAATGCTAAGGGACTCTGGCTAATAAAGTTTGCAGATGACTGCAAACTGGGAGCCATTATTGAATCCCCAAATGATGTGGATATTCTACAAAAGGGCCTTACAGAAACAGATGCCTGGTGCCAGAGCCATGGGCTCAAGCTTAATGCCAAGAAATGTATAGTTATCCCCTTTGGAAAAAAACATGTACCCATGAATTACCACATAGGTGGCAGGACACTAAACATAGAAAGTGTGATGAGATACTTAGGGACAGAGGTGGACAGTGGTCTCACTTTCGATAACCACATCACCACAACAGTCAGGAAATCCTTCTATGTGGCACACCTCATCACTAAGGGCTTTTCATCCAGAAAAAGGAGGTCATTGTCCCACTGTACTCATCCCTCATTAGACCCATTCTAGAGTATAATGCCCCATTTGGTATGTACCTCACAAGACATCTGCAACAGCTGGAAAGGCCACAGAAATACCACACTAAAAGAATCACAGGCCTAAAGCAGATGCCATATGCTGACCATCTAAAAAAACTCCAGCTATACTCTGTGGCATATCGTCTACTCAGTGGCGACCTCTGCTTAACATACAAGACAATGTCAAACCCTGAGCTGTTGGACATGCTCCACTTAAAGAAATCCCAATCCCTCAGAGCCACATGCTCCAGGGATCTAAACCTTGACATCACAATGAACAAAACATGCTGGAGGGATAGGTTCCTGACCCAGAGACTCCCCATACTCTGGAATAGACTGTCCATACATGTCAAGCAGAGCGCCTCATTGGCCCTCTTCAAAAGGAACCTTGATGATTGGATGGGAGATAGGAAATTCATTCCAGGGATCATGTCAGTCACCCTGCTAGACTGGGGCCCAGAGAAGTAAATATTGTGGGAAGAAATATCCAGGGAATTGTTATGACTAGGCTTGCATAGGCCCTAGGGCCGATAGCCTAGTACCAACCTATGAACCTATGAAACTATGAGATGTCAGGAGTCCAGTTTTGCCATTGCTGATTTATAATCATGTCTAACATAGTAATACTGGGCATGCTCACATATAATTATAGGGAACAGTAACATGACAGCAATTCAGTGGCAGCAAAACAACAGAAAGTGTTGTAACAGAGGATCAGTCACAGTTTCTGATGGTGTGGCCCAGCAGATTGTTAATAAATTATAACCTCTCCCACAAAAAAAAATGGAGAGAGAAAGAGTAAGACAAAAAAAGAGATAATTAGATACATGCAATGTCATGGTACTGTCTATTTTAAATATACTTGGTTTGGCAATACATAAAAATTTATGATAATTTACTATTGCGCACCTTTGCAGCATCCATATATGATGGAAAGGCATTTATGTGTCATTAAATAAACAAGTTTCACTGCTATGATATAAGAAAGATCAGCTCTTATTTCCTATGATAGACTGGAATTATACATTGTAATTTAATAATTATAATTACCATAATGGAATTCTTTTTGAAATGCTGCTGTTAATATCTTATACTTATTCATTAATAAAATGTAATTTCTGCTTCTGGGTACTGAACTCACACTCAGTAAAGCTGGTGTTCTAACTGTCTAATGCAACCAGTAAGAGTTATTTGGGAAGGCATTCATGCCTGAGATGAAGCATGAGGTGTGTGTGCTCAAGTTGCTAGTGTCTGCCTACCCCGTGACTCTCTGAGGTGAGTTAATCTCTCATGGTGCACCTGACAGTTTGCGTATATCTTTTCTGAAGATGCACAGCGAAAAAAGAAAACAGATATATATGTTGGCTGGCTAGATAATTACTGACATATCATAGACAGGTAATGCATCAGTATACTTAACTTAACTGGGGGGTGGATGTTCCCAGTACTAAATTCAGCCTTTCATCAGCTTAGGAGGTCCTGCTGTTGTTTTCAAGGTTACTATAGTGGTGACAACATTGTTTTCAACTGTGTGAAATGCCTATTGAACTGAAGACAACTTGGCTAAGCTATTCCCAGGCTCAGTCTTATACTGAGACCTGGCATATTCTCCTTGCACCAACCACATCTGAAATGCTTCACAAGGAGTGTCACAAATAATCTGGACTCATCAACACCCCACCATTGTGCACCATTCTCTTCCTTGTCAGCCATGTCTGCAAACATTAGGCTAACAAAATATGTATCAACTGGCACTGACTTAAGATCTCCTGTGTCACTGGTGTTGTAAAAAGGTGCACTGCGTTGCCAACTGCATTTCCTCTATTGAAAATGGATGGATTCCTTGGGAGTCACATTGGCACTACTTACATTCCTTAACAGTAAAGTTGTGAAACATGGCATTGAGCTTTGCCATGTGTGATGTTAGTTTCACTTCATAATCTTGAATTATTGAAATCCTGAATTTCAGTAACCTGAGACTATAAAGTCGAACCATTCACAATACCAAAATCCACAATTCCAAATCACACAATCTTGAACAAAGATACACCATACACCACATAACACACACACCATTCCACCCTCAGCATACAAACCACACAACCCTACACTACCTATAAGCAGGGGGGAAATTTGAGATTTCAGTAATTCGAGATTATGAAGTATAACCGTGATGCTCCACCCATTATCACAGGTTCCAATGTTGAAAAATAGAATTCATAATGACATTGCTTTTATGAGTTGCAGTTTGGAAGTTGAAAGATGAATTCCAACACATTGCCATGTTGGGAGTTACACAATGTAAAAATATTACTGAAATAGCTGGGAATCAAGTCCATGTGATAAAGGCTGCAAAAACTGCAGCTTATTTTTTTAACTGACATTGCTGTATGAGAACTACATTTCCAGCATGAAGACCTGACATACAGTAATTTCTAAATTAATAGAGATACACTTCAGACAGGCCTATATTTGTGTGGTTGTAATTAATTCTTGGAATGCATTCCTGTGTAAAAATCATTATTTCTGTTAATAAATATATTTTAGATGTATGTAGCTGAATGTGCTTATTAATACAAGCTGGTTTATGTTGCATTCATCCTTCACAAACTATAAGGGTCTTAAATGCATAGTTGGGAAATGTGATGAGTCATGATCATTATAGAAAAAGTATTATGCCCATCTTACACATGCAAATGAATTTAATATGAAATATAATCATTGCCATGTCTAGGAAATTGTAAACACATTAGCTATTCATTTTATCTGAAACATTAATGATATATGCTAAATAGTAGTTATATTATGCAAGGCTTATGGATAAATTGCTTGCAAGAAAAAGGTTTAAGATTATACATTTTTAATGTTACAATTATATTCAAAAGCTGTGAGAAATGGGCTTCTTTCACCCCTTTTTAAAAAGTGTCTAGGAGCTGTATTTGAAAACCTAATCAGCTGTATTTTTTTATTTACCTTCGCTGCACTTACATCTTGTGTCACAGAGGTAGCTTTGTGACATGTGAAATTTCTCTTCTCAGTACTGTCCAGAGTGCTGAAGAAAGTTCACCATTGCCAGGTGTGTTTGCTCTACCTAAGGCAGCCTAAACTATTTTTTTTCACTTTTTTCCTTAGGTAGTGAACCATGTTTGTGTGCTGCCAAGCAAAGAGCAAATGAACCTTAAAAAAGAAAATAAAGATGACATAGTGTGACCAATTGCAAAGTGATCTCTACACAAGATTTAAACAATGCTTCATGGGCCTTATTTCTCTCAATTCAACTTCACATGCACCATGTTCCACAGAATTTTGACAACTGTCAGGGACATGTACTGAAATAGCTAATATCTCTGTTGTGGGAGGTGGGACATGAAATGACACCATGTATATTTGCTCTACCTCTGGCAGCCTAAACTAAATGTTTCACTTTTTTCCTTAGGTAGTGAACTCTGTTTGCACCCTGCCAAGCAAAGAGCAAATGAACCTTATAAAAAAAAAAAGAACAGATGACATTTTGTGATTAACTGCAATGTGATCTCTACACAGGATTTGAACAATGATTCCTAGGCATTATTTTCTTAGTTCATTTGACTTACGCCATGTTCCACATTGCCAGGGGCATTTACTAAAGTAACAACCCACCCAGTTGCTGGGACCTATGCAATGATACCAGGCATATCTGCTCTAACTATGGTAGTCTAAACTAAATGTTTCCCTTTTTTTATTTAGGTAGTGATTCCTTTTTGCATTCTACCAAGCAAAGAGCAAATGGAGGAGACATTAGAAAATGAATATATGGTAGAGAAAAATATAGAAAGTAAATTCAATGCAATGTATGGGTGTATGTAGCAATGACCACAGCAAGAACTGCATTTGAGTAAAAAATTCTTCCTTCTCACATCACCTTGCAACATCAGATGTACTTTGTGGCATACATTATTAGACTTGTAGTTAATTACAAATAATGTGAAAGTGGACAGAATAATGATCACATGTTGTTAGCAATAGTGGCAACAATTGATTTCTAAACAACAACACAATGGTATCACACAATATGATTAAATATGCATTCAGACAACCCTCTTTAAAAAGTATAATTTCAGTAGATTTGAACCATGCACCCGCTATCCTTTATGAATAAGCTTACTGCACTTACACCTTGTGCCACAGGGAAAGTTTATTGTCAGATGTATTTTCTTTCTTAGTTCTGTGTCAAATGCTGACAGCCACACAATGCTGCCTGGCTGGTTTGTGCTACCCTCTAAGACAGCATAAAACTACATTTTTCACTCTTTTCCTTAAGCAATGATACTGACTTTTGTGTTGCCCAGTAGATCAAAAATGCCAAATGTAATATTTAGCAGAATCATTCAAACAGCTTTTGGGAAATAACAAATTGAAGACACATGAAATGCATCACAATGCATATGTACAAATTAACACAGCTAGTAATGATTTACAGTAATACATTCAGCCATCTCACATTCCATTGGCACATCAGTAATATCATGTATATCTTACAATATCAGGAATTTAGCTAATGCCACAATACATGAGAAGGGCACAAGGACTATTAGAAATGCTTGCATTATTCACATAGCACAAGTAATTTGTATTTAAATCATTTCAAGTGACTTATCTGTCTGTCAGTTTTAGTCAGTGCTGACCATCATTGAGTCTCCCACATCAGCATATTCATACAATAAAATGAGTGTAAAGAATTATTATGAACTATCTCAGTGAAATTATCTCAGAACAGATTTTGATCCCTGCATCACTTGTACTGTTTCTCAAATTTGCATATCCTTACATATTATGTGACATTGATAGAAGTGTAACAACTTTAATTTACTCACTCAGTACTGTTCAGACGGCTGAGTAAAGTGCAACAGTGCTAGTCTTCATTGCGCTGTTGATGGCAGTCCAAACAAAATCTGTCAGTTTTCACCTGGGGCAGTGAAATACTGTTCATTGCTATTGAATGCTACCAATAAATAGTGCACAATGCCAAACAGCATACAAATAATACAAGAAAAAATAGATCCGCACATCAAATACTGTACATGTACATGTTTTACCAAATTTATGTTACAATAGAGACCAGTATAGATTTCACCCCCCCCAAATAAGGGTATTGAAAGCAAACATTTCAAACTATTTCCCAGAGTTACCATAGGCAAATGCATATATTAGCAAGGTGACAAAGAGTTTGGATGTACTGATAATATGGTATTGTATCAAGTTCCATTGCAAGTGCAGCAAAAACAAGTTACAAAAGTTGTCCTTTCACATTTGATATTGAATGTTTGGATGACTGGAATATTGCAAACTGTTAGCATAGCCATGTACTCACATAATATTAAGCAAAGACTGAAAACAGTGCAGGTATATCCCTTTCTTCCTTTCTGGTGCATCACTTTATTATCTAAAATTTCATAATAGCAACTCTATCTATACCATATTGCCATATGTTATCCTCACCAATGCTTAAAGTAGTGCTTATAATATGAACAACATTTCTTACTAAGGACCAGCAACTGTGGATATTAAAGCTTGCATTTGATTGTTAGGATTGTCGATCTCATAAATCAATCTATGTACTTTCAGACATTTTGTTAAGTCCTTCCTCCTGACATACCATCACTAAGTATATCTCAAAGAGGGGACACTGTGAAGGTTGATTGTTCTGGCAGTCAGAGTAGTCATACACACCTGAAAGCCATCAAGAGGGAACATTTCTCAGTGCTCATCCTTGCATTGTTAGGGTGTGAGCATGTAATCATGTAAGTCACTATACCATGTTTACATTCCCTAAACTTATTGCAGAGTATGGTATTTAGTAAAAACAAAATGAAAACTCCAGCAAAGCTGGAACTTCCACTGAGTGTCCTCCCAAACCTCTTATATCAGAGGAACATGGGATATATGCAAATGACCCTTATGAACATCAGGTGTTTCAGCATATCCACAGCTTGTGGGGTTTGGCTTTATTGGCCTGAAATTGTCCATTAAAATGACGAAAAAAGTCATGGGCATTCAGAATTGCCAATTAGCTGAAACACCTGATGTTCATAAGGGTCATTTGCATATATCCCATGTGCCTCTGATACAAGAGGTTTGGGAGGTCACTCAGTGGAAGTTCTAGCTTTGCTGGAGTTTACATTTTGTTTTTACTGATTGGTTTTTCAGTGACCTTCTCACTCATTGTCTTAGTTTGTTGTTTGGGATATTTTTGAGTGTCCCTATTGATAATGGACATCAGCTGGGTATAACAGCTCTGTGTTTCTTATGCTTAGTTAACACTCTGCTTGTACTGTGCTGATGAGATCATAACAAGGCTGAAATAGGCATATCCACAGCTAGTGGAGTTTGGCTTTATTGGCCTGAACTTGTCCATTAAGATGATGAAATAAGTCATGGGCATTCAGAATTGCTAATTAGCTAAAACACCTGATGTGCATAAGGTTTTTTTTCATTTTTCATCTGCCTTTGTCCAGATTTTTTATGATTCCAGGTTAAGAGGTATGGTTGTGTTTGACACAGTTGATCGGGCTAGTGGGGTTAGTCTGGTTGCAGAACCATTTGCTTCTCCTTCCCTTTTCACTGGGTTGGGCTTTTATTTCTATGTATGTGCAATCTATGGAACCCAGTACTTCAAGGAATTGTGCTACTGCATAGGATTCCTGCATGGTTCTTACTCTCTCCTGTGAGGTTTGAGAGAAACAGCTATGCTCTATTGCATGCCGTAGCATTGCATTTAAAAATGATATAATATTCTACAGGTTGATGCCTGTGACCCCTGTGGGTCTCTGGAAAGTTCAGTAGCTAATATATGTAATGTCAAACATACCTTTGTTTCTATATATATATATATATATATATATATATATATATATATATATATATATGTGTGTTACAAAACTCTCCTATGCTTAAGTCCACAGTTGTAGAAAAATAAAAAATCCACAAAACAAACAACTAAAATCTTTATAAATCTTAATACCTTAAGGGTCTGATGAAGTTCCATGAAGGGAATGAAAGTGCTTACCAGTTGCATTTTGTATTTTGTATTTAATAAAGTTTTTAGTCATTTGTTTTGTTGATACCTTTGTTTCTGCTGGGATGGGTTCTCCACAATTTCCCTGTTGTCTGAGGTGTGGGAAGTAGAGGTTGTATATTTCCTTCTGTGTTGTCCTGTTCACCCTGTATCTCTGAATGATTTATGCTTCATGTAGTCTACAATGTCAGCAGGGGTCCAAACACTCTTCTTCTTCATCCTACCCACAGTCTGGCAGTAGCAGCAGCCTGATTTAAAGACTGTTACACATACAGCATAGTAATAGCAGCAGCAATCCCTAACATGTTTTTTTTTCTAAGTGTAATCATGTCTGTATTCCAAATAGTTTTGGTGTACATGACAAAAGCCTACTTCATGAATAGCTCTGCTATGTTGGATTGGTTAAATAGCAAGTAATTCAGCTCTTTATTCTTTCATTCACATATTTTCCATTTCTCTTTGTTTGGCAGATCTACATGTCATGTAGAGCCACTTAATGAATACCAAATAGGATGCTATTGTTTTGATAGCCACCAGTAACATTGCTACACTTCAAGTAGCTGTTAATAGTGATGCAATGTTATTGTGCTCTTCGACTACTTTTTAGTATAAACACCCAGCTAATAAACAATTACACTGTCACAGCTGTACAGCAGCATCTTTGTGGTGTTGCGATTCAGGCACTAATCTCTAGCTTGTGATCTTAGGTCATTTGTTCACATCCAAGCACTACTGCTCAGACTATGTTGTGTCAGTCTTATTCTGACTGTATAACACTGCTGCCAAACAGATCTGCTGTGTACATGTATAGATATTGATTTCTCTTGAAGAAGCTATGATAATTTCTCAGATGGCAATGCTTTTATTCAGAGTAATGATGACATGTGATTACATTTTCCTTACATAACATTTGTAGTAAGCATTCTTCTCTGGCACAAAGGAATGAGACAATATTTTGCATGATTTTTGCCCTACTGTAGCAAGTACAGGCAGAGATATCCCTTGAAGAAATAACATGATGTAATGCCTTGATACACCAACATATCTCCCAGTAATAATGACTCTTCTACCATGGTGCATTCATTATCTGGAATATCATATATTGTCTGTAGTCAAATGGTCAGGTGTTGAAAACCCATTTTCCGTGACTGTTAGCATTCCGTGGTCTTATGATGTAATGCCTGAATGGCATCCACCACAGTTATAAAATGTACAGTTACAGTGGGAAAGGCCTCCTTATCCCTTTTATCTCAAAGGGATTGTTTGTGACACAGTCATATGATGTAATGACTTAGCAGAGGTTGAGTGTCACACTTGTGTTAAGTCTTCCACTGTGGCACTTGTGTTTCATCCACATGACACTTGTCAGTAGGCTTACATAGCTTGCTATTCAGTTCCAGAAAAGGGCGATGTTATATGAATACACTGACATTACACAAACGCCACTGAATTTAGTTATTGTTATCCATTTTATGTTGGGCAATGATATATAATCACATGTTGCGACTGCATGAAAGTGAAACAGTTATATGAGGCATGTCATGATGTGAGTGCTCCTGTGGCACGTGCATTGAGTACTGGCTTGTATAGCATACTTACACTGTTAGAATGTGGTTCTATTCTCGGACAGTGTGTGTACTACATGATGGAAACATCTTCTTTGGCAAAGAAGCATTGATATTGTACTATTCACTGTTGAGTGGATAGTAACATGTGTAGCTCCTTTTCAGCAGTCTGAATAAATCAGAATGTTGGCAAAATATTCAAAACTCCATGTTTACTTCATACATTGATTTCAGTTATTTATGACAAGTCCCATTGCTATCTCCTGTGGCACACACAATCAATATAGAGGTCTGGAGAGAGTGCAGTATCATATCAGGGGTTTGAAACCGGTAATATCTGTCTGTTAGGCAACTGTGCCAGAGCAGTGAATTAAACACAGAAAGTTATGACACAGTCAGAGGGCTACTTTTTCAGGCATTATCTTACAAGGTAGGGTATCCATACCCTTTAAAACAGGAAAATTCTGTAAGCCCTTCAAAGATATTCCATATAATACAACCAATATGTGTATGTCTGTAGCTTCCATGATTTATATGCATCTCTCTGATATCTGTCCTGGCATGTGCTCAAAAATGACAAGAAGCAACTGTTCATTATGTCATTCATTGCTGACAGGCATTACTTATTTCTGAAATAATTATAATCTGTATTGCATGTCTTCACCTAAATATTTCTTTATTACTGCAGTTCTTTTCTTCATACTGTGCAGCTTAATGGAAGGTGATGGCTTCCTTAAAATCTTTCTTACTATATGGCATGCTGCCAGTTCATTGCAAAATGTGACTGGCCTCTGTTATGATACCTTCGTCTGTGCTGATCCTGTTGAATTGCTGTTAGTATACTGCTCCCTGTAATTCCTTGTGAGCATGCTCAGTATGGCAATGTATGAGATGTGAGCCATTTACCTGGAAACCTTAAAATCATGAAATGTCATCCAATCTGTGCTATCATTTGTCACTTATGCATATTGAGTGTCATTATATTCCCATTTAACATTCACATGACTATACAACACATGTTTGTCTATCAACATTTATAGGTGATAAACCCTTTATTATAGCTGCCAATAACAGTTATTTGCAAGAACTTGTCCCTTTCTGATGTGCATGACAGAACAGCTGTAAGACTTGTTTGTTCTTATACATATATATATATATATATATATATATATATATATATATATATATATATATATATATATATATATATATATATATATATATATATATATATATATATATATACACGTTGAAGAAGAGAATACAGCAGTAGTGTCGGAGAGCATACATACATTCCCTGTATATACATACACAATTACTGTAGCATATCCATTTATCACATAATATATCTACTGTCCTTGCCAACTGTTATCTCAACTCAGCATTTTATAAACATGTATATGTTGGGTTGGGAGGGTGGCCTAATGGTTAAGGTGTTTGCCTTACAAACACAAGGTATAGGGTTTGAATCTCACAGGGGGTAACTGGCTAGGCTTAAAATGGCTCACAAGAGCAATTAGCCTAGTACTAGCCTATGAACCTATATTACCTTAACTTCCTTTTGTTATGCTGCACCATTATGTCACTCTCACATCCTTTGCTAGCATGTCCGTTTGTATTTTATGTGCCCAAGTCATGTATTGACATTGCGATTAATTATCATTACATCAATATGGCAGTATCTATATGTTACAAATATTTCTTTGACACTTTGGCACATTTGCCTGCAGTATATGACTACATTTTCCACATTTCCTTTCCTCTCTCCTTTTAATTATGTCTGCAGTAAAACCAATGTTATTTGTGTACATTTCCCCCATTTCACTTCCCCTCTTTCAGACGTCTTTCACTGTGCCTGCCCTTAATATTTCTGGGCTACAGCACGTACTCATATATTAGGTTTGCTTATAGGCAAGTTGTCTTGTTTACATTATGTGCTCATGCTTGAAAACACTTTTCTATCACAGTGAACACTATAGCTGGCCGTGAAAAGGTCCTTTCAAATGTGTAGGTGCAATGAGCAGCATGCATATTCTATTCACACTGCTGCATGTCATGCTAACATGCTTAAATCATGTAGGCTTAATGCACAGCTTACTTGATTGTTAATGAATCCAAAGGTAACTTTAAAAAATCAATCTCTTCCTTACTCAACAAGTACAACCAAAACAATAATCAGAGCTCATCCAAACCCTAGACCCCACACACTGCTTATCTCTCCAATCAGTCCCAACCACCACCACCACAAAAATACTTCTGCTCTGACTGAAACCTACTTCCTTAGCACCAAACAACCTACCAGGTGAAAATTTAAAACTTTCTACAGAGGCCGCAGCCTACCCTGTTTCTATATTGATAATCACTTTATCCAAAAATTGTATGTACTTCTCCTATGGAAAAAAACGATACGTACACTCCATCCATAAGGTTGGTGAATCAAACAAGCTCAATAACTAAAGTCCTATTACCACTCTCTCTCCTCTATCTAAAATACTTGCAAAATGTATTAATTCCTCAATTACTTCACTAGATCACCCTAAAAACACTCCTGTTTCCCTCACTGCATAGTTCCTGCCCCAACCATGGCACCTCCACTGCCCATCTTAACTTTATCAACACAATCAACATATACAGAGAAGAAAGTAACCTTTTATCTGTCTTCTTTCTTAATCTCTCTAAGGCTTTCTACTCTGCATCTCACACCACAGTCTTCTAAAAACTCTATAATCTGGGTCTTGACAAGCCCTCCCTATCCTTGTCCACCAACTATCTAGCTGACTAACACCAGACAGTGAAAAGACTGACAGACACGTCACTCCTTTCTCCCTTTATCTGTTGGATTCCCACAGGGATCAGGACTTTGTCCTATCCTGTTTAGGTTATTTGTTAATAAACATATCCCAACTAATAAGAATGACACCCTGGTACAGTATTTGATGATTCAACCATCATCTGCAAAGAAAAATCCTTGACTCTATACAACATCTGACTCAATAATTTTTCACTTAATTTTATACTGCAAAAATGGATGAGGCAATGGAAATAACAGACAGACCAACAATTTTATATGAAAGTGAGCATAGAAAAGATGGTTCACAGTATACATTGTGCCTTGGTGGAATGTTTTACATTAGACTTAATAGATTCAAAACTGCTGTAATATTTACTGTTCATAACCCAGTGTTACCAAGCATACAAGGTTTGCCAAAGATTCATAAAAATGCAAAAGACCCACCAATGACACCTATTGTGTCAGGAGGGGGTTGGAGTACTGAACCACTCTATATTTTTGGAGAAAAAGTTTAGACCATACCTGGATTCATATGATGTTGTGGTAAAAGACACTAAAGATTTTGTCAGTGGTTTATATCTGTAATGCAAAGGGAAACTATCAACAGTAGTTGTGATGATTACAATGGATGTTCAATCATTGTTTACTAAAATTCCGAATGTACAGGGGATTGAGATGTTAAGAGCCTTCCTGCAGATGACAGCAGCATTAGATGATAGCACTATAGATTTATACACCTTTTTGATGGAAATTGTACTAGAACACAATGTTTTTGTTTTTGATGAGCAGGTGTATTGGCAAAAGGATGGAGTAGCTATGGGCACTTCATGTGCCAAAAGCTATGCCAACCTGGTTATGGCTATATGGGAAAGGGAACACATATTAGAAGGTCCATATAGAACTCAAGTCAAGTTATATTGAAGATTTGTAGACAACCTTTTCATTTTATGGAAAGACAATGAAGAGGAAATAAACAAATTCCATCAATATTTAAATACTTCAACTCATTTTCTAAGGTTTACTCTGCATTTCTCAAGAGAATCATTGAGATTTTTTTAGATTTGCTAATAACTATTATTAATGAAAACAAGGTTATTACTAGTATATTTAGAAAAGAATGTTATAAGAACACGCTGCTACATAAGACCAGCATGCACCCTCAGTATGTATTTAATAATGTTATTAAAGGACAGAGTATGAGGGCATCTAGACTGAATACTAGTTTGACAGCTTTTAATGCAGAACTGCAGGATTTAAAAGACAAACTAGTTAAAAGAGTCTACAACCACACAAATATTTCTAATATTATGGATTTGGCTAAGAATTTAAGAATGACTTCAGCTCTATCTTATTTTTCTGAACAGAGTGTACAGAATAAGAAATATAGTAAAGGAAATGGTTTAAATGAAGGTAAACTCAGAGTATCTGTTAATTATACTAACAATGTTAAGCCCATTTTAGGGGTGTACAGGAAATATTGGCCGATTTTAATGATGGTTCCAACAGTGAAAGAGATCATAGGTCCCAGCCCCAAATTTCAGTTCAAAAACATGTGTCATATGAATAAAATGTTATGTTATCCTGATAAGAATAGAATAATGCAAGTAGACAAGTTTTATACTAGTTCATGTGGTAAATGTAACCAATGTATTTATATTACTTCAGAGGAATGTTTTAACCATTCTGATTTAGGCAAGAAATTTATATTTAAGATTAATGGCAAATGTAATTGTGAACATATAGTATATTTAGCTGTATGCCAACTACGTACTGCATGATATGTAGGAAAAACAGACATAGAATCTTCAGATTTAGAATAAGAGAACATCTTTATGATATACAGAACAATGTATTAACCAATGCCCTAGCCATTCATACTTCTCAGATGGGGCCATCACATAAGTTTACATTTGTCATTATTGGCAAAAATATACCAGGTATCAGAATGGGTGATATAAGAGACAGAACAGAAGCAATGGAAACTAAATGGATCATTAAGCTAAAGGCCAATTTAGGGAAGGGTCTCAGTGATGTAGTTCCTTATACAACCCTCACTTAAGATGAGAAGACTTAGGAAATTAGTGTAATGTACAGGTGTAGATAAAATGTATTAGAAGGATACACAGTTATATGTTTTATGTATATATAGATTTTATGCTATTTCATCTCATGTTATGTGCTAACAGGAATTTATAGTATTGTTGTATATGTCTTTAAGAACAAGATTAGTCACATGATAGGTTTTAGTATATATAAAGGAGGTGTTTAGTATGTTTAAATGTCTGATGAAGCAGTAGTGATTACTGCAAAAGCGCTCACTTTCGAATAAAATTGTTGGTTTGTCTGCTATTTGCGTTGCCTCATCCATTTTTATAGTATACAATTTTATGGTCATATTGGACGAGGTATTTACCTGGATGCATTGCGCTATTTTGTGTTTTGCAATTTTTCCCTTAAGTTGAAAAATGTCTGACCCCTCAACCAGTTATTCCTTAATGCCAATGAATCAAAACTACTGCTCCACACTCTAAAACACCTGGTAATAAAAACAAAAATCATCCTTCGCTGTTACCTCTTTTAGCAACATACAACTTGCCATCCATACTAAACTACTAGGTATTCATACAGATGAAGACCTAAAACTTGACGTTCAGATAAGACCATATACTTAAAACACTCACCAAAAACCTGGCACCCTCTATAGGGCTAAACACTGTCTAACACTAAAAGATCTCATACTGCCTCCCCCTGCTCCTATTCAATAACTGGCCCAATGAGAGATTACTGAAAGGGGAAAGTGACATCCCTAGATCTAGACACAATCCCTTTGTTTGTAATATGTGCAATATGGGACTTTCTTACAACAATGGACACATGATGGTTAAAAGGTATGTCACTGTCCAAATAAGTTCACAAATCCTGAGCAACTGAGAAAACTCTTTAGGCTGTAATATCAATGTAGCAGTTTCCTGGAGTAGATAACGTCTCAAAGGATACAATAATAATTTTTTTGGCATTTAGTTTCAGTCCATTATTTTGGCACCAGTTATTTATTTGGAATAAACCTTCTTGCAGGATGGTGAAGTATGTTTATTAGTGTATTAATTTCAGATGAATCAGAAGGAACATACAATAGGATCAACTTATTCCCTTCTAATGTTTGAACTGGGTGAAAGCCGACAGCAGAAGTTTAGTGCAGGCAAATACAATGTACTGCACCTGATCACAGCAACCCTGCCATGATGTATCTGCTTTTTTAATTTCTCCAAGTCTTTTGGATTTCTAATACCATGATAGGAATGGTCCCGCTTCCTAAGTCAAAGTATGATTAAAGTCCATGAAATTAGTATTGTTTCAATTTTTGATATCAGCCAGAAGGAATTCTCACAGCACCTGCAATGTGCCCAGTAATGACTCCTTCTGCAATTTGTATGGGGTTACTTGTATTAGTAACATATCTAAATATGATTGTAGATTCTTTTTTATAAGACCCATTGCTCCTACTACTATTGGAACTATCTTTGTATCTGTCTTCCACATTGCTCTAGTTTTTGCCTGCAAACCGTGATATTTTATGACTTTATGTCTCTCTGAATGCAAAACATTGTAGTCACTGGGTCTGGCGATTTCAATGATCAATGCTACTTTTGTCTTCTTTTCATGGACCACTATATCTGGTTTTCTAGCATCTATCTTTTGAACAGTTGATAATGGGTGAACCCATGTAATGTAGAATTTGTTTTCTATAATGCTTTGTGGCTTATGTTTCCATTTTTTTTCAGCCACTTTAATACCATAATGTTTGCACAATCCCCAGTGCAACAGTCTTGTCACATTATTATGCCTTTTAGTATATAGTCCTTCTGTCATTAGTATGTCACAACCAGCAACAAGAAGTGCAACTGTTTCTAATTCTGTTTTACAAAACCTGCATTTGTCTGCTTCTCCCACATGTTTAATGGACTTAGTAAACCATCATGTATGTAGCCCACAATCTTGGGCTACCAATATTAACCTTTTATCTCTTGGTTTGAAATCACCTCTTCCTGCATTCAGTTCTGATCAACATGAGGTTCTTCCAGTTTTCTATACTTGCAACTATATTTATGCATTTTCCACATTTCTTGCCTTCTCATCTGATCCTTCACCTTATATTCTTTCTTTTGTTTTGTTTTGTTTTTTTTTGCACATTCAGTTGCTGCCTGATTGTTATTTTTATCTACTTCTGGTTTGATTTCCATTCCAGTTTGACCCCAAAATCCTTCTGCTAGTCTAAGCAGAGAAGTCATCTTAGGTTTATTCTCCTCATGTTTCATAACTTTCACTATAATTGGGTCTTCGAAATGGGGAATATATAATCTTGGTATACACTGATTTTTATAAATCATTTGGTGAGCATTAAGCATCCTTCTTGTTTTTCTATCTAATCTATCCAACACATTTTGGGGCCAGTCAATCACTTCAAAACTCTAAGTTAGGACAGGAAAAGCATATTGGTTTATAGCTTGAATTTTGTTCCTAGATGTCAGCGTTGTTTTCAGGATTAATTATAGGTCTTCTAAAGTGTTTCTTACTAAGTTTTATTCGTATCTGTTCATGTTTTATTGGTGAGCCTTCATTAATTCCCAAATATTTATACACTCTTTCTTGCTCAAGTTCTTTTATATCACATTCTTGTCCCAAACGGATAGTTTCTTGATGCTGCAGTTTTCCTGCTTTAAAGGTTGCTTTTGCACATTTATCAAGACCAAATGACATTCTTATATCATCTGAAAATTTTTGACAACTTGCAGTTGTGCTTTCAGTTCCTCATGAACTTCTTCTTCTTTCGGCTGCTCCCATTAGGGGTCGCCACAGCAGATCAACTGTTTCCATTTCTTCCTGTCCTCTGCATCTTGCTCTGTCACACCAACCACAGGCATGTCCTCTCTCACCACATCCATAAACATATCTTAGGTCTCCCTCTTTCTCTGTTACCTGGCAGCTTCATCCTTAGCATCTTTTTCCCAATATACTCTGCATCCCTCCTCAGCACATGCCCAAACCAATGTAATCTTGCCTCTCTGGCTTTGTCTCCAAACCTTCCAACCTGGACTGACCCTCTAATATACTTATTCTTAATCCTGTCCATCCTCATCACACCCAGTGCAAATCTTAACATCTTCAACTCTGCCACGTCAAGCTCTGACTCCTGCCTTTTTGTCAATGCCACTGTTTCCAACCCATATAACATAGCTGGTCTCACTACCCTCTTGTAGACCTTCCCTTTCACTCTTACTGGTACTCGTCTGTCACAAATCACTCCTGACAGTCTTCTCCACCCACTCCATCCTGCCTGTACTCTCTTCTTCACCTCTCTTCCACACTCATCATTACTCTGAACTGTTGATCCCAAGTACTTAAACTCATCCACCTTTGTCACCTCTACTCCCTGCATCCTCACCATTCCTCTATCCTCCCTCTCATTCACACACATATTTTCTGTCTTAGTCCTGCTGACCTTCATTCCTCTTCTCTCTAGAGCAAATCTCCACCTCTCCAGGGTCTCCTCCACCTGTTCCCTACTCTCACTACAGATCGCAATGTCATCTGCAAACATCATAGTCCATGGGGACTCCTGTTTGATCTCGTCTGTCAACCTGCCCATCACCATTGCAAAAAAAAAAGGGCTCAGAGCTGTTTCTTGATGTAATCCCACCTCCACCTTAAACACATCCGTCACTCCCACCGCAGACCTCACCGCTGTCACACTATCCTCGTACATATCCTGTACCACTCTTACATACTTCTCTGACACTCCTGAGTTCCTCATACAATACCACAACTCCTCTCTAGGCACCCTGTCATATGCTTTCTCTAAATCCACAAAGACACAATGCAACTCCTTCTGACCTTCTCTGTACTTCTACATCAACACTCTCAGAGCAAACATTGCATCTGTAGTGCTCTTTCCCAGCATGAAACCATACTGCTGATCATTAATCATCACCTCCCTTCTTAACCTTGCTTCCACTACTCTTTCCCATAACTTCATGCTGTGACTGATCAGTTTAATCCCTCTGTAGTTACTACAGCTCTGCACATCACCCTTATTCTTAAAAATTGGTACCAAAACACTTTTTCTCCATTCCTCAGGCATCCTCTCACTTTCCAAGATTTCATTAAACAATCTTGTTAAAAACTCCACTGCCATTTCACCTAAATGTCTCCATGCTTCCACAGGTATGTCATCTGGACCAACAGCCTTCCCATTCTTCATCCTCTTCATAGCTATCCTTACTTCCTCCTTGCTAATCCACTGCACTTCATAATTCACTATCTGCACATCATCCAACCTTCTCTCCCTCTCAATCTCTTCATTCATCAACCCCTCAAAGTACACTTTTCCATCTGCTCAACACACTCTCCTTGCTTGTGAGGACATTTCCCTCATTATTCTTTATCACCCTTACCTGCTGCACATCTTCACTTGCTCGGTCCCTCTGTCTAGCCAATCGGTACAGGTCCTTTTCTCCCTCCTTAGAGTCCAACCTTTTAGACAACTCTTCATACACCTTATCCTTAGCCCTTGCCACCTCTCTCTTTGCCATGCACCTCATCTCCTTATACTCTTGTCTACTTTCTTCATCTCTTTGACAGTCCCACTTCTTCTTCACCAACCTCTTTCTCTGTATACTGTCCTGTACTTCTTCATTCCACCACCAGGTCTCCTTGTCCTCCTTCCTCTTTCCAGATGTCACACCAAGCACCTTTCTAGCCATCTCTCTTACTAGGTCTGCTGTAGTTACCCAGCTATTCGGTAACTCTTCACTGCCATCCAGTGCCTGTCTTAACTGTTTCCTAAACATCACCTCACAATTACCCTTTTTCATTTTCCACCATTTGATCCTTGGTGCTGCCCTCACACTCATCCTCCTCTTCTTGATCACCAATGTCATCCTACAAACCACCATCCTATGCTGCCTAACTACACTTTCCCCTGCCACCACTTTACAATCTCCAATCTCCTTCAGACTGGCCCTTCTACATAAGATATAATCCAGCTGTGTGCATCTTCCTCCACTCTTGTATGTCACCCTGTGCTCCTCCCTCTTGTTAAAAATATGTTTTCATCACAGCCATGTCCATCCTTTTCGCAAAATCCACTACCATCTGATCTTCTGCATTCCTTTGCTTAACACCATACCTACCCATCACTTCCTCATCCCCTCTGTTCCCTTCACCAACATGCCCATTGAAATCTGCTCCAATCACCAGTCTCTCACCCTTGAGCTCCTCATGAGCTATACAGTTTTAAATCATTGTCAAAGGGAAGATGAAAAGTCTTTACACTTTGTTGTTTTCTAGGAGCCAAATTATAGCCATGGCCTAATCTGTTAAGTATACAACTTAGTGGGTTGGGGGAAGACAGAATAATGGGTTAAGGGCAAGACAGAATTATGGGTTAAGGGCAAGACAGATTAATGGGTTAAGTGCAAGAAAGAATATCTGCTCTGAGTAGTCAAACTGATGATAACAGAGGTAGGTTAAGGTTTTGTGATTCATGACCACTCATAGACTGGACCACTAAGAGCATCTTAGAATGGTAGCAGCAGCAGTCAACAAAATGTTGGAATGTATTCCTCAGTTTGATAGATCTCAGAAGCAAATAGGTAATGTTAATGCTATATTGAACCCTAGTTAGACCACACTTTGAGTAGTGTGTGCAGATATGGAATCCATGACATCTGTGAATCTCCCTAAAGACTATACAAGACAGAGGATAATAGATATGACCAGAAACTAGAGGTGCTAAATGTTTTCTGAGATGAAGATAGATGATGCAGGACAGACTTGACAGTGTTGCTCAAATTCATGTCACTACACTGTGACATGGTTACCCTGAATGGGAAGGAAAAAGAAGGGATGAGTGGACACAGATAATAGATTGTTTGGGCCAACTACTTCTTGGATGAGTGGAAGCACTTCTACAAAGACAAGTTCATGAGTCAGTGGAATGTACCAATAGAATAGACTATGCAGCAGGAATCCACAAAGGCATTCATGGTGGCATGAGGCAGAGGGAGAGTAAGTGAGGGGGAGATACAAAAGGAGGGCATGTAGACTGCTGAATGCATTTAAAGGTAAGCTACTGTAACTTAGAATGGGCCATTTTTATCTACCTTCAAACAAGTGTAATCTAATGCAATGTAATATAAATAACTTTAACATTAAACTTTAGGTTTCTTTTTGTTGGCTTTCACAAATTTTCCACTAGAACCTGTTTAGGTAATTAACTTATACCAGACAGTTCTTTGTGAAGGTGTACTCTGTCTACTTCTGATTAGCATTTTTTTACAGATTTTCCAATATTAATTTCTCCACTGTAACCCTTAAGTCTCTGGTCAATCTATATGGTATAAGTTTTTATTTTGAAGTCTACTGACACTGGGGTCTAGAATCCCTCTGCACATCTTTAGATGAACACTATGACTGGTTCACTCTCCAAATGCTCCCACACTTTGAAAAAGGCCATAAAGGAAATTTTTGTCAACTCTGTTTCTGACATACATATACCTTAGTATAAGGTATCCAACTATCCAAATCAACCTATGCCAGTTCATTTTTTTTTTTTCTTGTTCTGTTCATTTTTTTATTCCTTTCCTAGAGAGAAATTCTACCCTTCATCCCCACTCTCTCAGTTTATGAACATTTTCAAGGTCCAGGATGCTTTGCTCTAAAGTATGTTCTCCTGCAGTGACACCATCTTTCCTTTTTCCTTTCCATTGTCTGGTGAATTCTCTTTCATGGCATTGGTCTAACTGAGCTACCATTTCCCACATCTGTCTCCTGCTCATCCTCAGTGTTCTCACTACTGCCTGACTGTCCCATTCCCATCACAGTCCTTCTCTTATTCTGAACTTGATATATAATCCTTTGCCTATATTTATGCTCAGTCATCTCCTGCAGCTACAGCTGAGTGCCCAAAGAAGTGTTTGAGAATATTATTTCTGCATGTATCTGCTTGTTTCCCCCTAAAGTCACTCATTTCCCTTCTCATACATCTTCAACTTTATGACATTTAATACTTGACTTTCCCTTACTTACAATTATCCCTAAAACATTATTTCATCACAGATATTCTGGAGCTACTGCTCCACTTGGCAGTCACTGCCTGACATCTACTCTACCTTTTCCATACATATTGTCTCTCACCCATTAGATTTCTTCTAATACTATTTTGTCTTTAACGGTTTAAAGAACACAGTATTATATGCCTGTTGAAAATGGTAAAATATGTGTATACAAAATGCAAAATAGTAAAAAAGTAATAAAATTATCAACATTTTCATAACATGACTATTTTATCTGACACAAGCAAGATAAGAAAATAAGTAGCAAAATTTACTCTGGGGAAATTGTTTTTATATCTGACTGTCTAGTTTGAGTTTACCACAGTCATGAGTAAAGCTAATGCCATTACTTCCCTCACCTAGCATATTGTCTTTACTCTGTTAGCACATTATGTCAATCCCAAGTTCTAAAAAGTATGAAAGTACTTTTATGTCCAGAAAGTGTGCAAACATTTACAGTGCAATTCCAATTCATTTTTAGAGTCTCAGTCGATGCTACTAGGCTCCTTTGCATGTATGTACTACCTCTTGTCACAGACACATTTCAGAGGGACTAAAAATTTTTCAATGCTGTGTTTTGCGTATGAGTTTAATAAAATATTGTGAAATGGCACCTCTTCTTCTTCAATCAACTCATCACTCTTCCTTATGCACATATTTAATGGTAAACACCTTAGGCTAGATAATAGTATTTTACTAATAGTTAGTTACTGAAGAACTGCAGCCTGCCCAGCTACCCATCCAAAGACTGTATGAAGCATTTCTCTTCTACATATGGACTATTATTGTATATCATTTCATTAACTTTTTAAAACTTTGTCATACATTATTGCCCAACTTCAAAACTTCCTCTTAGTCTCTTCTAGGGAGTCACTTTTGAATATGTTAGCCTTATCCACAGTTATGCTGTCTATTTTGAAGCTGAATCTGTTGTTCCACCTGACTATCATGCAGTAGAGCAGCAGAACACACTTGCAATGTGAATGAGAACAGCACAGTTTTTTATGGGAAGCTATGTAGCCCCTTCCTAGTGATCCCACATGTTATACCTTCTCATACGTTTAACTCAAGATTAAGAGATAAAGTCAAAAATAATGGATGTGAGATAAAGACCAAAAGACAGGGTCTGATCTGAAATACTTGTCTTATATGCTTACAAAGTTGCTAGAATAACAGGTTTTGCATTAACATGTGTTTTCTGAAGGATATGAATTTTGAAACTCACATGTTTGTCACTATTTACAGAATGCAACCCTCGATGATTTGCTAGAAGACCATACATTTTATGAGAAAAAGACAAAAACAATAAGGCAAGATCAAGGGCCTCTCATTAAATCAATGACAGTGGAGAGAGTTATCTTAACCTGTTTTACTGTCATTGCTTCCTTCTCCTCATAATGGTAAACCTCTACACCTACAATAGCATAATTCCTTTCACTTCATATATACTAGAACCAATTATTTCAGTATGTTTCAACCACCAAAGACCACTCAGATTACTGTCATAATCCCGGTGTGTGTAGTCATCAATTACAGCCACTTTTTTCACTGTGAACTATTCATATGCTTAATTGTGATAATGATGATCAGAGTAAGGTTTTCCAGTTTACTTTATGCAAATGCACACAGACAGCCCATATAGCAACAGTTACAGCCACATTGATGAATGTGTACATCTCAAATGTCTACCTGTGTAAAAATAACAACAATGATAATAATGGCTGAAGTAACATATTTCAAGTTTGTTTCAAACAGTCACACATGAAAGTATTCCAGATAACATCACACAAATACACACTAGTCCTACAAATCCAGATTAAAGACTGATTAAAATCATTAAATAATATCATGGTGTCTTTCATGCACAGGAAGCCTATAAACTCACCAGGAATTGTAGCCACTTTGCTAATTATGCACACATCTTATTGTAATGAAAAAATCATTTTTACATGCTTTATTGATAGCTTTGGACAAACTGTATGACATTGTCTGAAGATCATTAGCATTGCATCATGAGATCGAGCCATTTGTAGAACAGTGTTAAGCATGATGGGTAGATAACAATAAATGCCATCTGACAACATATACAGAGTAAATATGGAGAATATTTTCAGAAGTAAATGTCATCTGAATAATTCCACATTAAAACAAGTGCTACTAATGCACATGTTGTTAGCAGATAATTTTGTATTTCAGTTTTTCGTCCACAATTGTCTTATTTTGCATTAATATCTGGTAAGATAATGATATTGCTATATTATTTCCTGAACTAGATCAGCTATGGATCAGTGAGTGAATGCATCACACAAATCTGCAGAATGGCAAACATTTAGCTTAGTGCAGAAATTTATATATATATGTGTGTGTGTGTGTGTGTGTGTGTGTGTGTGTGTGTGTGTGTGTGTGTGTGTGTGTGTATGCGTGCATAAACTAGGGTCTATGTTAAATCATCGAATGCTTAAAAAAGCGAACGATGATTTATCGAACACGTATGCTTAGACCAGTGATTTTTTTCCATGTGGAAAAAAAATCACTATTCCACAAAACAAAACAAAAAATTTAAAACATTACATAAAGTGGGGGGGGGCTTCTCCCCACACACACCCTGATGTAGGGGGCTGTGCTCACCACACACCCTCTACTTAAATATACCAACTCCAAGATCACACTGCAGTCATGAAAATGGCAACATAATGGAAGCGGCCAAGCAATTTCTTTCCCAGGGAAAGAATTCACTTATATGCCATTTCTCTATTTTCATGATTTCAAGTTCAGTCAAGACACATTCAAAAGAATACATATTTGATCATTTAATAGGACCCCTATAAATTAAACATATATATATATATATATATATATATATATATATGTGTGTGTATGTGTGTGTGTGTGTGTGTGTGTGTGTGTGTGTGTGTGTGTGTGTGTGTGTGTGTGTATCTATATAATATATATATATATATATATATGTATATATATATATATATATATATATTTATGTATAGATATATATATGTATATGTGTGTGTATATATATATATATATATATATATATATATATATATATATATATATATATATATACACATACATACACACACCATACAGTTACTGGCTGAGAAACCTAAAAAAAATCAGGTAAAAAGAACCATGCAGTGTAGGCAAGCTCTTTTGAGACCTCAGAGTAATCAAGCACATAACTTGTTTAGTAATGCACACATGTAAACACACACACACACACACACACACACACACACACACACACACACACACACACACACACGTGCGCGTGCAAGCACACACACATGGCCACACAGTTATGGTCATACTGCATTGCAAACTCCATTTTATACAAACACACAGATGCTTGACAGCTCCCACAACCCATATAGCATTCCTCTCAACTGTCCCTGATTTGGCAGAATTCTGATTTTATTCTATTTCTCATAAAAATGTTTTCTAGCAAATCTTTGCAGTCAGTAAGCAATTCTTGACATTTCATTTGCAGATTTCATATCATTCAAAATGCATGTTAATATAAAACCTATTATTCTATCAATGATCCTAGGTATAGAAGAACAATATTTAAATATTTCCCTATCTTGTGGTCCTTGTCCCCCATTATTTTCTCACCCTATCCACAATTTATGAGCTATATTTGAGAGCTAAGCACATCTGATTGCCTGCCTGGGATAGGTAGTTTACATCTCTGAAGTGAAGCAAAGAGAAAATAGAATTAAAATCAATCAATAAACAAAAATAAGTAAAACAAAATATCACCCACACAATTTTAGACAAACGCACAATCACATGGCTGATCAACAACATTTATATGGATGTCTGCAAATCAGTGTATATCAGATTGTAATAAATTTAAAAAAAATGAAGCAAAATAACATCCTCTCAATATGTTTCAACCCCCTTTTTAAAGAAACACACAGTTGCTCACCAACACTCACCCACTCCACAACCCATATCTTGTTGTTTCCCAATTTAAGCACATGCCCAACTACAATAAAAAAATGAAAGAAGGAAAATAATTTCCACATGTATTTTGAACTGCATTTTACACAAACATACAGTTGTTTGCCAAACCCAACATTCCATATATTGTTGCTTGCCAGGGATAAGTTATAATGTGAGTGTTTAGTTAGTGAGAATATAAACAGGATAGTGATAGAGGGCTGGATAGTGTTTGACTGATTGTGCGTTGGGTGATGTGGGATTGTTTGCGGAGTTACAATGTAGAAGAATTCCAGCTGAAAGAAAAAGTTAGGAAGTGCATAGTAGCTGTGCAAAGGAGAAACAAAAGTATACATTTTGAACTGTTTCATGATTGGTGGTAATGTGATTGGTAATGATTAGCTTAGAATAAGTGTAGATGATGTGGGGGATGGTAAATGGAGGTAGGATACACCAGCAGACTCAGACCAAGAACAATGAGCTTCATCCTGTTTTTTCCTATAACTTCTTTATGCATCTCCCATTCTTAACCTGCACTCTACATATATGAAGAAACTAGATGCTATGACAATATAGCTGAATTTGCAACTAACCTTCAATCTAGAACACATCACTGTATTAGTCTTAAGCAATTATACTGGATTGAGCTTCAACAGTATCTCTCCTACTCAACTAATTATTGCACAAAACCAAATTTATAAACATGAAAATTGTTCTTTAAACAACATTCTCCGGCACTACTCACCGACAAGAGAATTGCACTCAAGAAATAAATGTCTCCCAGTGTCTAGTAAATGTAAAACCATAACAGAAGGCTCACTTTACTCAAGTTATGGCACTAAGTTGTGAAACAACATACTGAATGAATTATGACAACTAGAAAGAATGAAATCTTTTAAAGCCAGGTTCAAACAATATTTGTCTAGTGCTTACTTGTGTTCCTGTACTGCACCTGAATAATCATACCACCTCATCACTCTAACTGCATATTCTTATAACCATTCTGTCTTCTACTTGTATATAGCCAAAATGTAAATTTATGTCCACTATTTCTATATGTATGGTACATATGCTATTTGTTTCTTTTCTTTTTGAAAACTTTTTGTACTTCTCAAACCAACTTTGTTTAGTTTAAAAACTGTAATCACGTTATGTTTCTAATGTTTTATATTTCATTATGTAAACATGGAACTTTTCTTCATGAGCCTCTGTTGAAAAGAGATTTTGCCCAGTCAGAACATCCCAGTCAACAAATGGAAATAAATAAATTGTTCCCACTCTCAGATTTAGAGAGAACAGTAATCCATTCTCATGGATTCTCCACCAGCAAGAATAACAGTTTTGTCTAAAGAATTTAGCATTCAAAAATAAGTTATCTGCCTTCAGTTCTTCATTTTCAATTTCATAGGGTGGTTGTTACAAACAGTTCTAGAGAAAGAAAGAAAAGTACAGTTTTGTACCTACCATAAATGTAGATGTTCGAGTATACACCCTGCTGCAGTCATCACACTTGGGTTATCCTGTCATCAGGCGGTCCCGCAGTCGGCCGGAATTCCAAAGTCTTGGTCCGGCATCGGTTGCTGTCGCTTCTTCCCTGATGTCAGTGTGCCAGGGGTATATATAATGCATCCAATGCCATTTTCTTCAGTTTTTCTTGCCCCAGATGTCAGGTGCCCCCAAAAAGGTGGTCAGTAATTAGTACCTATTTATGAAGTTTTAGTACAAACACAAAATCCCTCTAGCTATAAGCAAATACATCAGGAAGGTTTTGTAGAGATTTAGGCAGTTAGATCAGAGGGGATGGAGGGGGGGGTAACCTGGACTGCAGCAGGGTGTACACTCGAACATCTACATTTATGGTAGGTACAAAACTGTACTATGTTCATCATGTTACCCTGCTGCAGTCATCACACTTGGGTAGAATCCCAAACCTAAGGATGGGTGGAGGATTCATAAAGGGTTAGAGGAGGCTAGAAGGCCCTGCAGAACTGTAGTGGCGAAGCCAGCTCTAGTCTTAGAGTAAAGTGGTAAGTGGTAGTGTTTGGTAAAGGTGTGTACTGAACTACAAGTTGCAGCTCCCAAAATATCCTTGGTTGGAACCCCCCTGAGGAAGGCTGTAGATGTAGCTGTTGCCCTGGTAGAGTGGGGCCTAATGGTAGCAGGAACTGGTTTTCCATGAAGGGTATAGCAAAAACGAATGCAATGTCCTATCCATTTGGAAATGGTTTGTTTTGATATAGCCTTCCCTTGTGAAGCTGTAGCATAGGATACAAAGAGCTGGTCAGATTTTCTGAAAACCTTAGTTTTATCCAAGTAGTAACGAAGTTGCCTGTGAATGTCCAAGAAATGCAGGAGTCTTTCTCCTTTGTTCTGTGGATTTGGGAAGAAGGTGGGTAAGTGGATGGTTTGATTTAAAGCCAGACTGAAAACCACCTTAGGCATGAAGGAAGGATTAGTTCGTAGAGAAACTCTGTCTTGATGGAAAATGAGGAAAGGTCCCACTGCCATTAGTGCCTGCAGCTCTGAGACTCTTCTAGCTGAAGTTATTGCTAGCAACAGGGCAGTCTTCCATGATAGAAACTGTAGATCTGCAGAGAAAGCTGGTTCAAAGGGAGGTAGCGTAAGTTTTTCCAGAACAAAATTGAGGTCCCATGTTGGTATAAGTGCTCTCCTGGGGGGTCTAATGTTTTTTGCCCCTCTAGAGGAACTGCCTTAGAAGTAGATGTGAAAATAAGGGAGGATCCGTGTTGTAGTGGGCTGAAATAGCTGATGCATGGATTTTAATGGAAGAAAAAGAAAGTCCTTTGTGCAACATCTCAGTTAAATACTGTATGAAGTGTGTTTTGGCCTTTAGCTTGGTTCCAGGTGCAAAATCTTTTCCATTTGTCCGAGTAGGCCTTCCTGGTGCTGGGCCTCCTAGCTTCCAGAAGAACATCCATAACTGCTTGGGAAAGAGGAGCTGGCTGGATGCTTAGTTGATTTGCCATGCAGCCAGATTTAAGGTTTTGAGCTGGCTGTGTAGAATCTGATTGTTTTGCTGTGTGAGCAAATGAGCAATTCGTGGCAAACTCCAAGGTGGGCAGGTTTGGCATTCCTCTTTTCATTGGCAAGGTGTGGAAATGGAATCTGTATCCTCATGAAATTATGTCTAGGACCCATTTGTCCTTTGTGATAATGTGCCAGTTGTCTGAAAAAAGTGCGAGTTTTCCTCCCAAGGGAGCTGCCAAGACAGTGTTGCTTGGCCAGATGAGGTGCAAGTCATTGAGTTTGCCTTCTGGTAGATTGGGGCCTGTCTTCTCCTCCCTTCTGTGTTGCAGTGCCCCATTGTCGAGGTTTGTATTGGGCTTGTGGTTGTCCTCTGCCTCTTGGACGTCTGTATTTACCCCTCTGTGGTCTGTCAGTAGCTGGAAAGGACCAATTTTTAGTTGGCCAATTTCTGCTGAAGCAAGGGCGCTGTACCTGTAGAAAATCTTTGACTGTCTGCATAGATTTTCCTTATCCTCCATTTTCTTTAAGACTTCTTCTGCCTTAACTCCAAATAGAACATCCTGCTGTAAGGGAGCATCTAGAAGCTTTGCTTTAACATGATCAGGCAGAGTTTGTTCCTTTAACCAAGCATGTCTACGTATAACAGACCCAGTGACAGCTGCTCTGCAGGAAGCCTCCAAAGAATAAAAACCACATTGTAAAGTATGTTTTCCCACCTGTTCAGTTGCATGCAACAGATCCTGCATTTCTTTCAATTCAGACTGTTGAGGGAGTGTGCTCATTTTTTGTTTCAGCTGAGACATAAGAAATTGCTGATATTTTACATGTGAAATTGGCAATTTAGTGCTCTCATAGCTAGAGTGGCTGAGGTGTAAACCTTTTTCCTCCACCTGTCTAGTGCTCTGGAGTCCTTTTCAGAGGGTACAGGATTTTTTGCCATAGAAGCCTTAGCCCCTTTGGGTCCCTGGGAGATAGTCTCTGGATCAGCAACAGGGCTTTTATAAAGGAATTTGTGGGAATCAGGCACTCTGTAGTATCCGTCTAGTTTGGCTGGAGCAGGAGGCAGAGAATCTGGGTTCAAACTAGATTCTAAGTAAACATCATCCACAATGTCTAAAACTGGGGGGATAGCAAGTGGTCTGTGCTGGGGGAGTAAAAGAAACTCTCTGAGCCTTTTCTTTGAGTCAGAGTAGTCCTGACTTTCCCAGTGAAAATGTTCCCTCATAGTGTGTAAAGTTTCCCCAAAGGAGTAGTCTTCAGGAGGAGAAGCTGAGGGAATGGAATCCTCAGCATCAGAATCTTCATAAGGGGAAAAGGAGTAATATTGGTCCTCAGAGGAGCCTGAGGAAATAGACACTTGATCAGAGGAGGCATAATCTTCCTCTTGTCTAGGCCTTTTGTCGGGTGGGGGTTGGGTTGGGTTAAAGAGATCAAATCTTCAGCCATTTTAAGCATCTGTTTCTTAGGCATGGGGCCTTGAACTGGAGACTGAAGTGCAGTCTTTTTAGGTTTAATAGGAGTCTTATGCTTAGAATACGTTTTTATGGTGAGCGTCGTCGGTCTGAAGATGCCTTCAGAAACCGAAGGTGTTTCTGCAGCACCGACATCTCTTTCTGCACAGTCGTCGGTAGGGGCTGAACAAAATGGCTGCGTCGGCCTAGCGCTCTCCGCCAAAGGCTCCGAAGTGGTCTCGGGTTCCAAATCTGCGGTAGTCAGGGGCTGCGTCAGAGCCTCACTGAAGACCGGTGAACCGGAGACTGGTCCAGCCGAGGCCTCGGAGTCTGGTTTGGGCCTAGGCTGCCTGTCCTTATCCTTGCGTTTTTTGTGCACACTGGTAGTCGGTTGCTCTGACGGCATTGTGTAGTTAAATTTTCTACTGAAGTAGTGTCGTGTGAAATCAAAGCATCTTTTTATAGTACGCTTATTAAACCTAGCACAAAAACGACAACCTGTGATGTCGTGGTCTGAGCCTAGGCAAGGTATGCAGTAAGAATGAAAATCCTTATGAGGTATTTGCTTCCCACAAGAAATACAATTGTTAACTTTTTCTGACATCAGTCTGAGGCAAGAAAAGTTTCCCCAATGGGGTACTTAGCTTTATTGAAGACTTCGGATCTGAAATTCGACTTCGAAAATCTCAGGAGTCAGCCGACCGGCATTTGCGAACTGCTTCTGCTTCGGGCACTGCGTGGCAAGAAAGACTGGAGAAAATGGCGTTGGATGCATTATATATACCCCTGGTGCACTGATGTCAGGGAAGAAGCGACAGCAACCAATGCCGGACCAAGACTTTGGAATTCCAGCTGACTGCGGGACCGCCTGACAACAGGATAACCCAAGTGTGATGACTGCAGCAGGGTAACACAATGAACATCCAAATGCTTCTTTGATTTACTTCTGACCTCAGATAGGTGCTGTGTAAATATTCCCTCCACATGGACTACGCTCAGTATTTACCAAGTGTCATCATTTTACATGTTTGCTACATGACAAGATGATCATCGGTTAAATACTGAGATCTAGAACATGGTGTAATATATTTGTCTATTTAGACAATGCAGTCTACAAGCTCCACAGAGCCCTATGTTTTAAATAGTGAGCTGTTAATTCACAATTATATGCACACCCAGCCCTGACACACAAGTAAAAAAAATAATAGCTTCAACACAGAAGGATACACTGAAAGGGCTGTGATGGCAGTTTCTCACTAATGTTAACCTCAAAAGTATCTTAACAGTGCAGAATCTCATTCAAGATTTCTAAACCCTGTTTTCCCTCCACTAGACCAACTGGTTTCTGCTGTTGCTGCTGTAGACCAAAATGCAAATCTGATAAATAAGAGTTGCAAATCCTTTTATCTCATTGCACTTACTAACTAGAGAAATAATATGTTGTCATACAAGGTGCTTGGGTTGTCAAAGCAATCAAGAAAAAATCAGGGGTGGCTTGTGGTACTGGATTGCTGGCCTGCAACCCCAACAACTTTATCATTTAAAAAAAAGCTTAATTACTATTCCTTATACACTAGAAGCAGGTCAAACTGCAAACTAGTGTTTAAAGCTGAAGAGGTGATGCAACATGGAACTCAGAGTAGCTCACATGCATGCTTGAGTTCCGACTAAAAAATAAATGTTCTTTTTGTCACTGGACTGTTTTTAAAACAGTCTAGATTGGGAAGACTGCAGATATCAATGATGATGACCAGAGGCCATTGCAGTTTTAACCACAGGAAATAAGAAGCTGCTGGGACTATAAAGTCAGCAGACTGTCATGTAATATGGGTATGTGAAGCAGCTGTTGATTAGTCCTTTTACTCTCACATTCTCTTCCTGAGCTTTAACTGGCCAAAGTTAAGTTGTGAGGGAGAAAGAAAGAGATGGAGGGCTCTTGAAAAAAAGTGGAAATTGTTTAATCATCAATTGGAGACTTAGAATCAAAGTTTAAGGTGAGAGATGCCAGGGTAGGCTAGATGTAAATTAACCCCCCCCAAAAAAGATTAATTTATTAAGTTTTTAGGTTTTTTTTTTCCCCCTGGCAGGGCCATCCAGATGCTTTCTGCATTTTTCCCCCAGGCAGGGTCAACCAGATACTTTCTGTATTTATTTATTCCTGGCAGGGTTAACCAGATAATTTTTGTATTCATTTTTTTCCTGGCAGGGTCGACCAGATACTAGTGGTCTGTGTGTTTTGTGGGCTGTTGATGACTTAATATCCTAGAAGGGTTAACCAGATACTATTGAGGGGGAATGTTTTGGAGGCTACTTTACTGTGGATGTCTTTCTTCTATATCCTGGCAGGAGTCAAACAGATACTAGGTATACAATGTGTTTTGGGGGCTGCTTGTGTATGAAATTTTTTAACCTAATATCGTATTTCAGGGTCAATCAAGATAGATTAGGATGGTGTGTAGATATTTTTGTTGTTGAAATTCTAGCCTTGTATGACTAAAGTTTGTATGAATGAATTGAAGTAAGATTACCTGTGAGCTATGTGATGCTAAAGTAACCATTATCTTCTTTTTTGGTTATTTGAAACCATTCAGGCTCAAAGCAGATATTGTAGTTATGCAATTTGACTGGGGCTATGCCTAGTATGTGTAAATGAAATGAATGGCCTTGCTGTTCTACTTCTGACTTGCTTTTCAAGACTAATGTGAATTTGAGTGAAGTATGATTGACCACAAGCTCAGAACAATTGCTATTCTTTATGTGAAAAAATACATATATTAATAACAGTGTTGTATTTTATCCTTCTTTTATCTTTTAACCTCACAAGATCAAAGCAGACACTGTGGGTCGTGTGGGCAATAAGGATTATGGTTATGTGTGAATGAAGTGACTGACCTTGCTGTTTACTGTTGTTGTAGTTCCGGCTTTGTAAGACTGTAATAGTTGTCTGTACTTTCAGATGAATGTAATCTAATTTTCAAATGTATAATCCATTCTTAATGTAAGTTATTTCATATCTTTTCATGTATATACTGAATGCCTGCATAAAATTTTTTTCAATATTTATTTATTTGAAATTTGTTGACGGGGGTAGTCCAACTGAGCTTGTGCATTTTTTCAGTGGAGGCCTGGCGAGAAAAGCTCCACAGTATGCAAGTGAAAAAAAATCAGCGGAGTGAAGTAAAACACAATAAAGACAATAAAAGTTGATACAATAAAAGGTTAAGCAGATGTTTGAGCAATATTTTAGAGCTTGTCTCCCCGGATATATACTGAAAAGGGTTTTTTTTGCTGAAGGCAGTTGGACAAACCTAGGTAAACAAAAATAAAATAAAATGAAATGTGTATTTGTGTAAGGTGAGCTGGTACACATAAGTTGTGGCTATGTTTCTGTCAAGTAAATAAAATTAACGCAAGTATATTAATTTAATCTTTGCAGGGTCAAAGCAGAAGGTAATCTTTGGTAATGAGGAGGCAGAACTGTTTGTGAATGAAATGAGTCGACTGGTCCTGCTCTTTACTGTTGTAATTCTGGTTTTGGAAGATTAATACGTATTTTGGTAAAGTTGACTGTCATACTTTCATAACAACTGGCACATTAGGCATTAGAGTGACCTTGGATTGTGAATAATAAATTAAGATAGTACAGTGGGGTTTCCAAATCTCCTTACTTTTGACTTTGGTATTGTACAAAAATGCAGATTACCTGATACAGTACAATGTATGTTTGCTACATCATGTGTATTCATAATAGTTTCATGCAGTCACAACCAACCCACTTTTTTACTGTTTAGAGATGTTTAGGTTTTGTGTTGTTATAGCATAACCTAAACACCTCATTAGCTCTGAAATGTGATTTACTCTAGTCAACATGTGCAATAGTGATTGAGCAGTTATTTTATGTAACATGGTAAACATGATCAATGTTGATCCCAGTATATCATACTCCTGCCCTGTGAAGTTAACTCCACCCCTTACTAGTTGGCCTAGCCCCATTCAGGTGTCTCCTGCCACCCCTTTTGATTTGAAGTCACCAGCCACAAATCTACTTTTACTTTTTGCCTAAATCCAGATAAGACATGTGACCTTCCACCCTGGCCATGAAGCTAACCTCATTACTTTCTGCATCATTATTTGATGGCTCCACTATGATTAAAGGGAATCGATATTTTAGCTTACAACAGCATTCTCCATCTGATGGATCTGGAAAGATCTGATAAATGTGCCTATTTTTGCAAAGGTTTAGCATAAATATTATTAATGCAGTGTGAGTTCAACATCAAAACATTCATCTGAACTGATCTAAAATAATCAGGACAGTGAATGGAAACATAAACATGCATTACATCTTGAAGTGGTGTCTATTTCCCTGGGATGCAAAAAAAATTATATCTGTCTCGCAATGAGTCTGGAACAGTGAGTATGGTAAGGCTGTATTATGTTGCAGCTTTCTCCCTAAACCTGAACAAATATAAAACTAACTGTATAGTAGAATGGTTGAGAAATAAAATTTACTTCAATACACTTCTATTTCTGACTCCTTGTCCTATAGAAGATTTACAATAACAGAAAACCTATAAATCTAGCATCTTTGGCTAAATATATATCAGCAATATTTAATATATGTCCTTAATTCTTAAACTAAGAGCCACAACATTATTTACCCATTTCTGGTTGCATGCCAAGGAGAATTAAACAAAAACAACTTATCTTACACTAAAGATACTGCTGCTGTTCTTTTGAATTGGGAAATTCTGTTTAGATTTCTAGTGCTTTGTGTTCCTTGCTGTTGTTGTCCTGTGATTAATGGGATGGCATAGAAAAAGAAAGGCTGCAAAATGACTGGTCAAGTACACCAGTTTTCTCATAGATAGCCACAAGCTGTGGTGGCTTGGTTAATTAATTAATGAATGCATATGTTTTTAAATAAAGAAGCATAGACCATTTAACTGTCATACATCTTCACCATACCTGCTGCCTGGCACAGTCCTTAATTTGCATATCAGTGGGTCTCAGCACTTTTTCACTGTCCCTGCCCATGATATGATATTGTAACAACTTAGAACTTTATTATCTTTATATACAAAGGCATTCCTATTTGGCTTGCTTTATGAATAAGAAGAAAATTCCATTCAGGTAATTGTTGGTCATAAAGAAAGGTTTGCATAACTATTATTGATACTAAAATAAATAAATTAAATCTCTGTATATTTTTTTAACTCAAACCAGTAGCTAAAAATGATTACATAATGAATGGTAAACAAGTGAGGATATAGACATGCCATCTGGATGTTTCATTTCACCTAGGCTTACTTAGGAAGAAGTATCTATCTATCTATCTATCTATCTATCTATCTATCTATCTATGAATCCATCCACAAACTTCTTTTTCCAGTTTTGCACATGTGGTCAGGGTGTCATTTCAACAGTGACAATCATCTAGAGCCAATGTTCACATCTCCAGGTGACTAGCTATATATATATATATGGATCTCGTACTATTGAACAAAAGTTCAATAGTCCGAATCCACATCTACTGAACACACTTTAGCGAAAGCGCTTTCGCTAAAGTCCCTAACATAAACAAAAAAAAATAAAAAACAACACATAACTAACATTTACGCATGGGGGGCAAGCCCACTGCACCCCCCACACCCCCCTACTTTTATATTCTCACTCCAAGATTGCACTTCAGTGGGGAAAGGGAATATTCCCTTATCCCCACTGTACTCCGATCTCAGCAACAACCATTCCCTGCTGATTTCCCCTATTTTTTATCATACTTTCACAAAAGTGCTTTTTCAGTGAAAAGCACTTTCACAAATGTATGATCGGCAGTTTCACTTTCGGCGAAATTGCCGTTCATGCATAAGTATGGATCCCACATATATATATATATATATATATATATATATATATATATATATATATATATATATATATATGTGTGTGTGTGTGTGTGTGTGTGTGTGTGTGTGTGTGTGTGTGAGTTTGTTTATTCCATCTGACAATAGCTAGGTAAATTTTAGTGCCCTTGCCTGATACGTTTTACCTTCATTTTGTAAAATATGTTAAAACTAGGTGATTTATTCTACTTTATGGAATTACTTCCTCTTCCATGCTTGTGAAACTTTCCAGAAAACATTTAATTTATTTCATTCAACAAAAAAGTTGTTGCTGCTTGATATGAATCATATGTGTAGTAAACTGATTTGCAGTGATACCCTAAGACCTCAAGCCAATATACATAAGGAATGAATGATGAACTGAGATGCCATCCTGCTTGAAAAAGAGAAGGTTGTCATTGTCTAATGACCTGTGAGTTCATTTATATTACTGAAGACTATGTATGTCTGGGGTTGCATGTATCTCTTCCTTTCTTTGATGGCAAGCTATAGTAGTATAACTAGAATCTAAAAACAGTGACAAGTTTGCAGGGTTTTATATCAGTGGAGTACACTAAATACATGTAAATCTGGTAAGTTAGAAGTCTACAGTTTGTTTTACACCATCTGCACTTTAGGGCAAAAAGAAAAAAAAAAGAACAAAACTGTATTTGTCAACATTGTCAGCTACATTCTAGTATTCGTTATAGTTGCAAATATAGTGTAACAATCTGATTAAATTAACAGAGTGCTTTGCTCACTGCAGTGGTCAGTGTCTTTTTATCATTTAATTTCAGTAAAGGAAATGTAGTACTTTATGTTAAAGCCTGAAGTTTCTTTTAATAAATAGTAAATTTTGTATTGTCTGGGTCTAGATATTAGTATCACAGGTATGATAACTGATGACGGATGGACTGTTTGCATATTGTTACTGGTAAACCAGAAATAACAACATGAGATTTGAACTGCATGAGTTCCTTGGTTTCATGTGCATCTGTTATATAAACAACAGTTTAAAGTGCTTTTCAGATTTGTCAGCTATAGGCATATAACTGCATACATATGCATATATATGCTTGAACGTGTGTGTGTGTGTGTGTGTGTGTGTGTGTGTGTGTGTGTGTGTGTGTGTGTGTGTGTGTGTGTGTTTTAAGCTTGCTTCAAAGAGGTAAAAACAAATAATTTGTCTTGCTCACTCAAATGTTTCAGTGCTGAAAGTTCCTTTCTTTTGAGTATGTTATAAACTTTTCAGTTAGTAAATGGGGTAAAAACATTTTCCATTGAACTACAAAGGCCTGTGAATCAAATAAGATTCATCGTCACCTATGGCTCCACAAATTATTTTCACTACTTTATTGGAAATAAATTATCCTGCCATTTATGTTTGCTTATTGTGTTTAATGCATGTTCTGAAAGACTGGATATGGTATTAAATAGCTGGGATGTTAGTGAATATCACTGATTTTATTTAGCTTCCGGCTAGGATACAGATAGTCAGTGTCAGTGTTTGTGACATTTCTTTCCAATCTTTCAGAAACAGATGTTACAGTCATGCATGGCAACTTCTATGTAAGTGTTTTGAGGAAGATGACAAAGTGTGTCGCTATGCTGGAATTCCAAGTATTAACTTTTAGATGCAACATGACTTTCTTTGGAGATCTTTAGTTATGTAATAGTCATGATACACTATTCCTAAATGATAATGCATAATAAAATGTGACTTTTACTTGATAATGTAATACCTGTTTATTTTGAACATTTTAAATTCTATTGTTATTGGATAAGGTTAATGTAAGGCATTTTAATACCATCAATGTTTTATTTCATAATGTTCTTTTGCTTTTTACAAAGACAGAACTGAAAAATAAAATGTTTGCTGCTTTGAATGCATTACTTAGGCACTAAGAGCTGCAAATACTCCATGGGGGTGTTAATATACTATTACTGCCAGGAAAAATGTGCTGTTCTCAACACTCTGATCTTTCAATATTTAATGGAACTTTTAATAATGCATGTAGAATACTGGATGCAGAGCAAAATAAAAAACAAGAATAATTAATTTAAGTCAGGAACTATGAAAGAAAAACAAATGCTGCTTCATGTGTGCACTAACTATTCAAATCTATGTTGTATTTAAACGTCTCCAGAAACTGTTAACATCTCTGTATTTAAAGAATTGTTCCTAAAATGGTCATTTCTTTCGTCTGTCTATACATTACATATATAAACATTCCTTCTATTAGGTATGTATGTATGTATACTCACAGAATAAAAGAGGGACTGTTCCAAGAATGTCTGCCATCACTAAATAAAGCTCCAAATTAGCAGAGGACTTTTAACACATTTTCATATATCTAATTATTCAAGTTAGTCAAAGTTTGCATGTTGCTTCTTACAGTCTAAACCTACAGATATCGTTTTATTTTTTTATTTGATTTTAAAACAATAAATAATCAAATCAATTTTAAAACAAAACTAACTATTTACATAAGTCAAAAAATACACCAACGAAGGAAGCAGTCAGAAGGTGAGACAAAGAGAAACAACTTTAATCCATCTTATTCATCCGTCCTGGCACCTCGGCAATTCGCCTTCAATGGAACAAATATTCAGATATACACATTCTCTTTTATATACTCATCAATTAAACAATCAATCAATCAATTCATCAGGTATTTAACCCTATTAACACTTTGGCAAATCATCTAACATTCATTTACTATTATATATGAAAATTTAAATACAAAATCTAGTTTATCAGAAAATATTAAATCTAATGTAATATAATAATTCATGTTATTTTAAGTCTTACAAATATATACATATAACATTAAAATGCACATTTAGAAAATAAATTAAATTAAATTAAATACACTCAAATTTCATTATGATTCAAAGATTCCAGCACACATATATGTCAAATTTCATCCACTATCTAAATTCATCCCAACAGGAAATAATGTATGGTACCCCATAATCATTCTATGCTCTAACCTATTTAATGCAGTCTTAAAATTTCCTGTACAGAAATGAGGTCTAGCAAGTGCACTAAATACAAAACCTTCAATGTTGCTATTGTGCATGTTAATAAAATGAGTGGCTACTGGATTATCCATATATCCCCTCCTAATGTCACCCAAATGCTCCAAAATACGCACCTTCACCTTCCTGGTAGTCTGACCAATGTACCATACAGGCGTGATACAATCACACCCCAAAATGTACACTACACCTGAGGACATACAGTCAAACCTTTCAAATGCCAAATATTTCCTACCATTTATTTTCATCCCATGCATATTTTTTGTCTTGTCACAAACCAAACAGCAACCACAACAATACATCCCAACATTTGTATTGGCCAAAGGTTCAAGTTTCCTATTTAACATTTCTTTTAAATTAGAATGCCTCTTATAAGAAAAGGTAATATGCTTCGGGAAAAGGGAACCAACTGTTAAATCTTCGCACACAACATGCCACAATTCTCTAATAATTTTTTCAACTATATTAGAGAAACCTGAAAATCTAGATACAAAAAATATCTTTTCCAATGTAGATGTGGTCACAGAATAATTATGGTTATAATATATGTTGCTCCCTGATGTATGAGTTCTACACAATCTATACCTTATGTCTAGGAGTTTAGTGCTCTCATATCCCCTAGATAAAAGTCTATTAAAGGTTCCATCACATGCCTCTTCCCATAAACCTTTATCTGATGTGTTTCTTAAAATCCTCTTAAATTCCCCTTCGGGCAGCGCCTTAATCAAATGTGGAGGATGCATACTACTTGCGTGCAAAAAATTATTAACCACTGTTGGTTTTCCAAAAGGTTTATATTGAATCAAATTATCTTTCCCCACATAAAATTCCACATCCAAAAAAGAAATGCTATGTAATGAACTTTGTGCAACAAACTTTAGTCCATGATTATTCTGATTCAAGTCTTCCATGAACTGCGTAAATAGAGACATCTCACCCTTACAAATAAAAATGAAATCATCAATATAACGTCTGTAAAACACGACGTTATTCACATAAAAAGAACTCTGAAACATAAATTCTTTTTCAAACTCTCCCATGTATATTACTGCATAAGTGGGTGCAAAAGCTGCACCCATGGCAGTCCCTTTTACCTGTAAAAAGAAATCATTCTTCCACATAAATTAATTATGCGTCATACTAAACTCCAATAAACTTAACAAAAACATGGTACGTGGTCCCTCACCCATCATCCTCTGCATTGCCTCCAAACCCCATCTTATATTGATATTAGTATATAACGATGTAACATCGACTGTAGCCCAATAATATTCCTCCTTCCATTCTACCCCATGCAAAGCTAAACACACATCTTGAGTATTCCTCACATGGGGACAAACTTTAGGGAGATATTTTTTAAAATGGGAGTCCAGAAATATATTAACCCTTTCTACGTAAGAGCCAATACCAGAGATGATAGGTCTTCCTGGTGGATTAATCATACTTTTATGAATTTTTGGAATAATGTAAATGTATGGGTGACGGGGTTCCTTAACTAATAGTTTTTTCACATCCTTACTAGTAAAAAAACCCAACCTTTCTCCTTTTTCTAATAGTTCACTTAACTCTTCAGAATACTGTTTCAAAGGGTTGTTGTTCAATTTGACATAAGTATCTTCTATTATCAAACTGTTAACTATGCTTTCATATTTTTCAATATTCAATACAACCCAATTACCCCCTTTATCAGCTGGTTTAATGGTAACTTTGTCCAATTTTGTTCTCAACACTTTTAGGGCCAACCATTCATCTTTACTCAAGTTAAATACCTTGTCTTTTATACAAAATTCCTTATATGCCTGTTCAAGTTTAGAGTACTCAACATGCTCAAAAGCATTTATAGCCTGCGAATTCTTGGGAGGAGCAAAATTACTATCACCTGGAAAACAAGGGACATCAATGTGCCCATAACCCCCCCAAAATTTTCCTCTGTACAAATATTATCTTCTACAAAAGGTTCAGATATATTATTAATATCTTCATATCCATCTGGCATCATTTCATCATAATCATATGTACTCAAATTTAATAGTTCATCATCCAAAGAAACTTTGCTTTCAGTTTCAAGATGTTTTTCTCGCTCAAAAAAATAAACCCTTAAGTTTAATTTACGGACAAATCTTTTAACATCCATCATTATATCTGCCAATGAAGGTAACCTAGTGGGTATAAACTTGGTACCTTTTGACAAAACCTTAAGCATGTCATCAGATAAAGTTAAATCAGAAAGGTTCAGTACACTTAAATCCTTGTTAACTAAAAAAACCATCAGCATTTTCAACATTTTCAAAATTTTCAATAGCAGTCCCAGTAACATTTTCAAAAAAACGTTCAGAATCAACATCAATATTATGCGTTAAATTAACATCATTAACATTAACATTTTGAACGACAATCCCCAATTCTGAATCAGCAGCAACATTTCCAACATTTTCAATAGCAGTCCCAATAATATTTTCAAAAAACCGTTCAAAATCAACATCACTATTATGCGTTAAATTAACATCACTAACATTAACATTTTGAACAACAGTCCCCAGTTCCAAATCAGCATCAAAGCTATACTTTGCATTACCATTTCTAGCAAAGCAAACATTACCATTTTGAGTAACAGTCCCATCATGGTTTTTCAAAGTTATCCCACAGTCTAAATTAACAGGAACAGAGCGATAGTAATTCAAAAATGTCTGTCATTCCAAAGAACATTGAAAGTCTGACTTTAGTTTTTGGATTACTTGACAAAGCTGAAATATGACTTGTCTTACCCTGGCTTTTCGCGGATCTTGTTTGCACATTAGAGTAGGTCTTCCGATGGCTCTGCTCACCTCTTCGATTCTCCATACTTCCATCTAAACCTTCCGTTGTGATATTTTCAAAAGAAACACTCTTACAGCTTCCCCCAGTCTCGACCGAAAAACACGATGACACTTCCTCACTTCCGGTTACGTGTCTCTTAGTGCTCTGACGAAAACGACGCCCCCTACGTGGCCAGTTGTAAATTTCATTTTTTTCATAGTCCTTAATATCCCTATTTAACTTAGATTTTTTTTCGAGCCATAACATCATTTTCTACCTTTATTAATTTATCATTGATGTTTTTGAAATTTAACTGGAAAACAGCAGTTGAAGCCCTGCTAGTAAGTTCATGCTGCAAATCAGTTGTTTTTTTATGCAAATTGTCCATCGACCTTTGGTTTCTTTTTATAAGTATTTTTAGCCAACTTAAGCAGCACTCCTGTGCTGCTTGCCTAAATTCTAATAACAAGTAATTTTCATCTTCTTTAAAACCACCAGCTGGTAGTTTATCTATCCGCAAACCCCTAGGAGTAATATTAAGGGTTACATATTTTTCTAGTAACTTTGAATCATAAAAAACAGTCATTTCCTTGGGCATCAACTGTTCTAAATGTGCAAAATCTTCCGAACATGAATCATTAATATCCAATGTCCATAAATCAGAGGCAGCACACTTTCGCTCCCTCTCCTTCAACAATTCAGCAAAGGAAAACTTCTCACCACTCTGAACTCCTTCGAAAACAGATTTCTCCATGACAATAATACAGCAACCATGAAACCATCAAATATTTAAAAAATACACCAATGAAGGAAGCAGTCAGAAGGTGAGACAAAGAGAAACAACTTTAATCCATCTTCTGACTGCTTCCTTCATTGGTGTATTTTTTGAATATTTGATGGTTTCATGGTTGCTGTATTTACATAAGTCCACAGCTGACAGATACAGCAAAGTTATACATCGACAACAATTAATAGTTTTCAAGCAAGTCTTTAAGGTGGATGTTTTTTGAGTGTATCTTTTCACATTCAGGATTATTAATAGATCTGATAATGAAAAATGGTCAGAGATGTATCCAAGTATTTTCATTCCTACTCATTTCATTGGGAGAAAGACCATGACATCCTTTATGAAGGTGAGTTTATCCAGCCCCTTCTGCATTATAATTAATTCCAGGCACCCTGTACTAATGTTAATGAAAAATACCTTCTTGCACTGAGCTGTTCATTGTGATCAAACAGAACTTTTGTGATAAAATGGTCAAAATGCCCCATCTGAGGGTTTAAAATCCAGCTGATGTTCATAAACATTAAGGTGCCTGCAAAAATTTCATAAACAACATCCAAGCAAAGAGTTAAAAGGTTACACAGAGAAACCATTTATATACTAACTCTGAGACTGCACAATAGCAGGGGAAAAGCATATTCCCCAGTCACAGGGATTGTGCAATCTCACACACCCGTCAACTAAACAGATGGTGACGTTAATGATATTTGACTAAATTAGGGGTTCCCTGTATATAGTATCTATATCTATCTATATGCATATCTCTCTAGCTATATGCATATGTGTGTGTGTGTGTGTGTATATATATATATATATATATATATATATATATATATATATATATATATATATATATATATATATATATATATATATATATATATATATATATATATATATATATATATATATATATATATATATATATATATATATATATATATACATATATGGGTCTACTTTGATTCACTGAAAACTCATTTTAGTTTATCCTCAAAAAATCACTGAAAGCTCAAATCACCGAAAACTCATTTTACAAAATGTAAGTACTGTTGGGGAAATAAAATGTATATGCCCTTTCCCCACTGTAGTGCAATCCTGGAGTTAGTATATATAGTTAGAGGGGTGTGGGGGGCACAGCCCCCCAAATTAGGAGGTGTTGGGGGCATATCCCCCCACCTACTTACCTTTTATATTTATGAATCTCATTTTACTGAAAGCTAACAATATAAAACCAAAAGTAGGTGGGGGCTATGCACACCACACCCCCCAATGTGGGGGGCTGTGCCTCCCACCCCCCAACTATATATACTAACTCCAGGATTGCACTACAGTGAGGAAAAGGGCATATATGTTTTATTTGCCCAACAGTACTTATATTCAGTGAAATGTGAGTTTTCAGTGATTTGTGCTTTCAGCGATTTGGTGTGAGTGTTTTGAAATTCAGTGAAATGACTTTTCAGTGAATAAAAGTAGACCCACACACACACACACACACACACACACACACACACACACACACATATATATATATATATATATATATATATATATATATATTAATGTATAAATATATATATATATATATATATATATATATATATATATATATATATATATTTTTTTTTTATATGTACATTTTTAATTCAACATTCCATGCAATATAAAACGTGCCTTGTGTCTTCCCCATGGTTTCTAGAATACTCATTTTATAACACTCCACACTATTCCTATGCTCGTTCTTTTCTTTGATAAAAAAAAAAACAATATCCACATTTGCCTTTATTCTGCCTCTAGTTTTCTTCTAGTTATATCCCATAATTTACTTTTTCTCACTTTCTGAAAGAGGTATAACTATATGCACTCTGTGTATTATCTTTATAGAATTATACATGTTCAGTTCTTGTATATTTTCCTTAAATGTCTTATTCCTTACATGTTTTGTTTTATTTATTTTCTTGATTGAATTGGCTAATATTTCCTTGGTGTGGATCTTTGATTTGTGATCACATTTCTTGATTATTTTTGCTTTAATTGTTATTGCTCCTTTTGTGAAAAATGTATACTTCTTTCAGTTTCATGTGCATCAAACAGCAGGTATAAACTTTGCAAATACTCCAGGTGCTGTTGTATACCACCCCCCCCAAAAAAAAAAAACAAAATGCAGTAAAGTAGAATGGAAATTTTCAGTTTTAACAGAGCTGATATGTTTCAATGTCTTTTCTCTTTGTGACAAAAAATAAATTGAGGAAAACGTTCTTCCTAATTTTGCCTGCAAAAGTACTATATCCTTTCTTAGATAATCAAGAGGGTCATAATAAAGGCTTGACCAAAAAAAAAAATATTTGCTACAGAACTCTGGTAGAACCCCATTTACACTATTTCTTGACCGAGCCAATGTCATCAGATGCCACTGGTCCATGTAAGGAGACAATCTACCTTTTGTTTGCAGTGCATGATAAAGATAAAGGACAAATGAAATTATGATGTGGTTCTGTCACATAGCTGCATTGAAAAGGATTTATCCTGGCACAAGGGGATACAGAGTTGTTGTACTGCTTTCTCTTTTTCTTCTATGGTGATTACTTGCTTTGAAACTGCCTCTTAGGAACCTGCTTCAGTTTATTTTGCTTCCTATAAAATGGCCATTTTTTTAAAGATAATCTCTACTGTATTTAATAATGAGAGAGAACATGTCTTTTTTAACTTATTTATGCCCACAGTACCAATGGTGCTGTTTTCTGCTTCACACAATTAGGGATACTTTTATGAGCCAACTTGACTTATTTGAGGTTGAAAGGCAGGCCATAAACACACACACACACACACACACACACACACACACACACACACACACACACACACACCCATGCACACACACATGCACACACACACACACACACACACACACACACACACATGCACGCACTCACACGCACGCACGCACACACACACACACACACACACACACACACACACACACACACACAAGCACACACACACACACACACACACACACACACACACACACACACACACACACACACACACACACACACACAAAGTGTTTTTTTTTAATACAATGTAATTGTATTATTGAGTCTGTGGTATTTGTTCTCTTGATTAAGCAGTTTAACTGCAAGAAAATTATTTTTAACTGAACAAATAAGGCAAGAGTCAGCATTCCTTGTTCAGCTTAATATATCTTTTTTAAATTAAAATTTACTCAACTCTCCACTTCAGCCAATTGCTGCCCAGCCTGCTAGCAGTCAGAAAATGAACACTTCATTAACTGACTGTTGGCAGGCATGAATCCATTATCATTCTGCAAATGTTACTATTTTCCTCTAGTTTCTGAAGAACTTTCTGAGATGATGGGAAAAATTAAAAAAGACGTATCTAGGGCAGCATTCAGAATAATGACTATTACTTAAGCTGATAAAGGGTTGGTTTTTAACCATTCTTTTCTTTGGATAGTAGAGCCTGGGCATCAGCTCTATATGCATGCTTTGTTAATCATGTTCTGGACTTGTTTGGAGGCCCAGGGAGAGTTCTCAACAGTAAATAATATAGAGCATTTGCTACAAAATATAAATGCCGTGTTTGTGTTAAACAAATGTGAGAATTTATGTAGAAAGATAAAGAAAGTGACATATAACCTGTTGAGTATGATGTGATGTGCAGACTATTTAGAATTATAACATAATTTGAGACATCTGAAGTGGTATTCGTTGTCACTGCACTTAGGTGAAAAGATAATCTCTGCAAGTTGCACCTTGGCACAGCTTTGGAGAGATTCGTAGAAGCCAGTTGTGCTTGGACAAGGCAGCCTTCAATGAACATATGCAAATGAAGATATAATGAGATTCAAATGAGAAATATTTTAGAAAATCTTATGCTAATAAGGCTTCTTCCGGCCTGCTTGCAACTCATAGTTGTTTCTTGATGCGCTTCTGTTTGGTCTAATTATGAAAGGTGAAATTGCACCTTTTCTATTTACTTTGTATTTGGCGATAATGCTTACTGTTGCTGCCAGCCTAGCTGTATCTCAATGTGAGCTACTTGTCTTGGTTGAGCCAAAACTGCTAGCACCCAGCTGCAGTGACTGGCCAAAAAGGCAAAGATATAGACAAACCATTATAACTTTCATAATCAATAACCCTTGGCAGATTTTAGAATTCATAGAGATACTGTAAGGACTTTAGTGATTATGTATGGCCAATAGATGGGGATGGGATGGGGGTTCATTGCCTTCCTGTGTCTGTAGATATTAAGATATGCATCTTCCTGAAGGTGTTCTTGCATTTCAAGTAACCCAAGTGTTGAGGCATATGACATTTCTCCCTGTACCACCTGCTTGGTAATGTCCTAATCTACTTGACTGTGTGACCGTCTGTCACTTCCTACAAAGTTATGTTCCTGCTGTGAGTTCTGCAATCCTGCCATTACATATGGAGACTGTGTGACACTGCCCTCAGGCTGTGTCATAAATATAACTGTTATGTTATCTTCATCAACAGCCATTTGACTATTTACATTTTTCAGCTGTGCTGGCACAGTATAACTGCTCATTTCCACTACTGACACTGTGAAAGAGCACTTAATATTGAGACCTTGGACCACTTTTAATGAGTGCTGTATGATAAGGTGTGGAGGACAGTTATCATACACACTCAGACCACTTTCTTGATGGCCAGACGTTGATTGCTCACCTGTTAATAACAATTGTCATGTGCTAGCCTCTGTAGTCATTTTCAATATTTGAATTTCCCATAGGAATGAACAAACCTTCCTGAGTTGATGACTGAAGTTGCTGATGAGGTAATAATTGCCAGTGACCATACCACCTATGATAATGACTATGGCATTCTCATCAGGTAATAATCATCTCCCTATTTGTATAAGAGGTATTCCTCCACAGATGTTAAATGGATAACTACGGGGGGAGGGGTACCCCTCTGGTACTGCTATAGGTAAATGTTCTCGGTCTAATCTCAGTTGTGGCATGCCCACTGTGTCACTGTTCCTTTTTTACACTATGCCAGTAATCAGTTTCTCCTACCTCTTGGTTTCATGTCTCTAATCAAGTGTTATCACTGGGAATGCTGAGTGACTACACACCAAAACTTGCACACCTACATCCCTAGAACTTATATATAGTAACTTTAAGAACACCATACCTTGGAAAATGGAACATTCTGAAAACTGGGCATCTCTGATTTAGTAAAAGTCTGTTTTTTTCTTTGGCCATTGAGTGTCTGCAATATAGGATTCACTATAGCAGGTCCCAACATTTTGAATGCTTAGCCCTGGTTCCCCACCTTAGCTGTCTCAGCTTGTCTTGGGCCACCTTTGCCAAACAAGCATTTGCCATATGTCTTGAAAGACTCCATGAGGATGTGATTTTCTTCAGGGCTGATTTATCTTCCTTCTGTCTGTATCTCTACTGTTGCATCATGAAGTCCCCTGAAATAACATACAGAAGTAACTGATTTTCAGAAATTAAACATACTCATCAGCCCAGCAGAAAACCCTTAAAGCATCATGTAAATGAAATGCAGTTGCAGTGTTAACAGTCCCTTGCCAACCAATGTGTGAAGCAACATAAAGAAAAGAAACCTAAGTTCAAAGCAAAAACATACCATCATTAACCGAAGGAAAGAATGCAATGCTTACACTAATTTCAATACAGTATTTTGACAACAGATAGCATTCATAATAATAAACTGAGAAAGATAACTTTTTTACTTACTGTATTTTCAATTTGTTATTCCGGAAAGTGAACTGGTTGACAGATCTTTTTCAGAAGTAGCACAGGCACAGTAATGTGCTACAAATAATAAAGGCAAAAGAAAATGTCCAATTTATACAGAAAATTACAACTGAGATAAGACAAGAGGTGGGATAATAGGAACACGTCAGGGTATTCAAGGGCAACATGTACTGTACTGCAAGAATATCAGGGCATTTTTGTATTATGTGTGCTGTAGCTTAAGCCAGTGACTTCAAAGTCATGCATGAAAAAAATGTCATAACTTGATAGCAACTTAATGGGGGTAACAAATGTGGTACCAGAGAATGGGAGAAGATGCCAGGGAACGGTGGAGATAAAGGGCAATCTGAGAAGGTTACAGCTCTATGCAGCTTTGTCATTCTTTGTGGGGTCATTGCTAAAGCTTTCAGTTGAGGGGGCTTTTGTAGGTTTCAAGTGGTTAGAAGATTTGTAGAAGTCAGGACGGAGGACCTGCTACAGGGAGTGTTACTACTTTTTTGGGTTCCCAAGGGATGTCACAGCCTAACTCCAGGATGGCAGGAACAGTCTTAGTTGAATGTGATAGCAGGGAGAGCATGACACTAAAAGTAATGGGTTAAAATTTGGAATACTATTCTAGAATCTGTGGGCAGTGGGTCACTGTCACATTCCTCAGAGAATGGGATGGGACAAACAAAGGGGCAAAAATCCATCAAAAGACTAAGAGGGACATATTGGCAAGATGTGGATCCATAATAAAAATAATAAATTTTATTAAGAAGAAGGAAGTGAAGATGTTTGTAGAGAGGTATGTTGGTTGGGATATAATGAACAGAAAATCTGAAGGATGTCAGATAAGTAGTGGTTAAAATGAAAAGAAAGACTGCAGAATATTTTTAGGTTAAATATTGACAACAGGAAAGTTTTGTGGACTTCTTTGGAGCTTTGAAGATGAGCTATGCAAATGATAAGAAGATTTTGGTAGAAGGTGTTTTTGTAGTCCATGGTCAGAAAATAGACAGTCTATTTGGGACTTTAAGATTTCACAAGTAGTGGCAACGTGTAGTTTATGATGAAATGACAAACACTCGTAGTAGACATATGGAGGAATAAGTGGGGAGACTGGAATGAGTACAGCATGTCCTGATATACAAATTTACAAATTTAAGTAGGTTAGTAAGCTTAATAAGAGTTTTGGTAGACTTGTGCAAAACAGCAAAGGTAGAGAGAGTAAACATTTACTGATAGGATCATAGCAGATTATGTCTTGGTAAGGATGGCATGGCACATCTTTCAGGTAGATAGTATACGGTGCAGCTGGAATCATGTAAATCGGAGCATTCACCAACCTACATCTTGCCTTTCTAAAAATGCAGCACAATTATTTGCTAAATCTTTTACTCACATATTTATCCTTTCTTTACCTGTAGCATATTTCCTTACGCATATAAGCATGTCACAGTAATTCCACTTTCCAAATCATCAAGCCCAAATGACTGAGAAAATACACACCCATAGCCATTATGTATCTTATACAAAGTTTAAAAAAAACTCATATATAAGTAACTCTTTAAGCACATAAACTAATATCCCTCCTATGTGACAAACAACATGACTTTTTAAAATCTTTCACTAAACTGACCACTGTTGTCACAGCTACAGATTCTATTTTTAACTAAATGAATGAAGACCTCCAGACTAGAGATTTATTAACAGATCTAACAACAGCCTTTGACACTTTAAATCACTTTATCCTATTTCACAATCAGGGCAAACTCAGTTTAGGCTTTAACATTTTATAGTGTTTTAAAAGTTATAACCTTCCAGATATACTTTATAAGACTAGAGGGGTCTATATTACGTTATCGAATCCCGGTAATATCGAAAACCAGAAGACCGACACGTAAAGTGCAAACTACGGTAACAGCAAATGTACAAAACCATGAAATGCGAAACGTCGAAGTGTGATGGTTGGCCCATCTGCGATATAGCTCTGTAAGGTAAGTGTGCGATAGTTATGGACCTTAGGGTTAGGGTGCGGGTTAAGGTAAGTGCATAGATAGGTAATGTATGTAAGGTTTAGTGTAGGGTTAGAAGTAGGGTTTTGTTAACTATATGTGTGTGGATTATTTGTTTTGTTTGGATATATATCTGTAGGGTAAGTGTGTAATAGTTACGGACCTTAGGGTTAGGGTGCAGGTTAAGGTAAGTGCATAGATAGTAATGTATGTAAGGTTCAGTGTAGTGTTAAAAGTAGGGTTTGGTTTAGTGTAGTGTCAGAAGTAGAGTTTGGTTTGTGTATGTATGTGTTTTATTTATTATGTTTGGGTATGTAGTATGTAGCATGCAGTGGTGTTGGCCGACTTTGACGGTTCAAGATTTAAAAGTTTGCAGTTTAGGGGGGTGTACGTATTTGCGTTCAGGCTTTGTGTGTCTGTGTTGTGGTGTTCAATGTTATAGGGATTTGATAATGTAATACAGACCCGACTAGAGGAGGTAGTAAGGAGCAAGTCAGGGTACTCATAGGGAATCTTTACTGCACTAAGGGGATACCAGGACTTTTTTGCACTATGTATGTTGTAACTTAGTAATGCAAATGAAAGTATGTTAATACAGCTGTAAAAATTAATATGATAAAGACTATCATTGCTTGGTGACAACTGAAAGGGTGGCAAACAGGGTGCTAGAAAATGAGATGATGTGTGAGAGAAAAGTGGTGATAAAGGGCAATCTGAGAAGGTTGCAGCTCTATGCAGCCTTGTCATTCTTTGTGGGGTCATCGCTAAAGGTTTCAGTTGAGTGGGCTTTTGCAGGTTTTAAGTGGTTAGAAGATCTGTAGAAGTCAGGACAGAGGACCTGTTACAGGGATTGTTGCTACTTTTTTTGGTTCCCAAGGGATGTCCCAGCCTAACTCCAGGATGGTAGGAGCAGTCTTAGTTGAATGTGATAGGGAGAACATGACACTAAAAGTAATGGGTTAAAATCTGGAATACTATCCTAGAATCTGTGGGTAGTGGGTCACTGTCACATTCCTCAGAGAATGGGATGGGACAAACAAAGGGGCTAAAATCCATCAAAAGACTAAGAGGGACATATTGGAAAGATGTGCATCCATAATAAAAATAATAAATTTTATTAAGAAGAAGGAAGTGAAGATGTTTGTAGAGAGGTATATTGGTTGGGAGATAATGAACAGAAAAGCTGAAGGATGTCAGATAAGTAGTGGTTAGAATGAAAAGAAAGACTGCAGAATATTTTTAGGTTAAATATTGACAACAGGAAAGTTTTGTGGACCTCTTTGGAGCTTTGAAGATGAGCTATGCAAATGATAGGAAGATTTTGGTGGGAGGTGTTTTTGTAGTCCATGGTCAGAAAATAGACAGTCTATTTGGGACTTTAAGATTTCACAAGTAGTGGCAATGGGTAGTTTATGATGAAATGACAAACACTCATAGTAGACATATGGAGGAATAAGTGGGGAGACTGGAATTAGTACAGCATGTCCTGATATACAAATTTACAAATGTAAGCAGATCAGTAAGCTTGATAAGAGTTTTGGTAGACTAGTGCAAAACAGCAAAGGTAGAGAGAGTAAACATTTGCTGAGAGGATCATAGCAGATTACACCTTGGTAAGGATGGCATGGCACATATTTCAGATGGATAATCTATGGTACAGCTGGAATCCTGTAAGTCGTAGCATTCACCCACCTACATCTTGCCTTTCTAAAAATGCAGCACAATTATTTGCTAAACCTTTCACTCACATATTTATCCTTTATTTAACTGTAGCATATTTCCTTACACATATAAACATGTCACAGTAATTCCACTTTCCAAATCACCAAGCCCAAATGACTGAAAAAATACACATCCATAGCCATTATGTATCTTATACAAAGTTTTAAAAAAACTCATATATAAGTAACTCTTTAAGCACATAAACTAATATCCCTCCTATGTGACAAACATGACTTTTTAAAATTTTTCACTAAATTGACCACTGCTGTCACAGCTACAGATTCTATTTTTAACTAAATGAATGAAGACCTCCAGACTAGAGATTTATTAACAGATCTAACAACAGCCTTTGACACTGTAAATCACTTTTTCCTATTTCACAATCAGGATAAACTCAGATTAGGCTTTAACAATTTATAGTGTTTTAAAAGTTAGAACCTTCCAGATATACTTTATAAGACTAGAGGAGGTAGTAAGGAGCAAGTCAGGGTACTCATAGGGAATCTTTACTGCACTAAGTGAATATCAGGACTTTTATGCACTATGTGTGTTGTAACTTAGTAATGCAAATGAAAATATGTTAATACAACTGTAAAATGAATATGATAAAGACTATCATTGTTTGGTGACAACTGAAAGGGTGGCAAACAGGGTGCTAGAAAATGAGATGATGTGTGTGAGAAAAGTGGAGATAAAGGGCAATCTGAGATGGTTACAGTTTTCTAGAATTGTCATTCCTTGTGGCAAAAAATTACGATCCCTCATAAAATCCTCCAAGGCCAGCTTCGAGAGAAAAATTGCACAGGACACCAAAGACAATCATAAGGCTTTTTTCAGTTATGTTAGAAACCTGGGATGCAACTCCCAGACTTGTTCTGAGTTGATTCTAAATGACAAAAAATACACTGAACCCACAGACATCGCCAATATCCTGGCAGACAGGTTCAGTGCAAACTTCTCCACCCCTCCCCAAACAGCAAGTATCTATCCCGGCAGAAGGCTGCCTCCCAAACATCTCTGATGCTCAGGTGAAGGCTGCCCTCTCCAAAGCAAAAAACACTGCTTCCATGGGACCAGATGGCATCCCAGGTTGCGTCCTACATGAACTCCAAGAGGAACTAATCCCTCAAATAAAACAGCTATACAATCTCAGCCTCACTACAGGATATGTGCCCACAGAATGGCGTACAGCAACAGTGGTCCCACTCCACAAAGGTGGAGTCTCTACGGACCCTGGAAACTATCGCCCCATAAGCCTGATTAGCTTAGTCTGCAAGGCTATGGAGAGGATCATCATGGAGCTCATAAACAAAGACATTGGGGACCTACAGACACTAGATCCTACCCAGTTCGGCTTTGTCAAGGGCAGATCCTGCCTTTTGAACCTGGTTGACTTCTTCAAAACAGTCACCAGAGCCATAGATGAAGGAAAGGTAGTCCACACAGCCTATCTGGACCTTGCAAAGGCATTTGACACAATACCCCACTCGGGCATCATAGATAAGCTACCCAGCTTAAATATAAACCCCTATGTCACAAGATGGGTCGCAAACTGGCTCAAAGATGGAACCCACAGAGTGAGAGTTGCTGGAGCCATGTCAGACTCGAAACCGGTCATGAGTGGCATCCCACAGGGTTCTGTCCTGGGACCACTCTTGTTCAGTATATACTTTTCCGAGGTACAGGCAAACGTGGGAGGACTATGGCTCACCAAGTTCACAGACGACTGCAAACTGGGCGCCATAATCAACTCTCCAGCTGACACAAACATCCTTCAAAAAGGTATCACAGAGACAGATAACTGGTGCCAGCGCCATGGTTTAAGGCTAAATGCCAAAAAATGTATAGTCATACCCTTTGGCAAAAACAATGTGCCCACAAATTACCACATAGGCGGAAACCCATTAAGTACAGAGAAAGTTATTAGGGACCTGGGGACCCAGGTTGATAGCGATCTCTCCTTTGAAAACCACATTGCCAAAGTGGTTAGAAAGACCTTCTACATAGCCCACCTCATCACGAAGGGTTTCACATCTAGATCAAGAGAGGTAATCGTGCCCCTTTATTCATCCCTCATCGGGCCCATCATGGAATACAATGCCCCTTTTGGGATGTACCTTACCCGACACCTGCAGCAATTGGAAAGACCCCAAAAGTATCTCACCAAGAGGATCAAGGGTCTCAAACAGATGCCATATGCTGCTCGGTTAAAACAACTCCAGCTCTACTCAGTTGCATACCGCCTACTTCAAGGCGATCTATGCCTGACATACAAAGCTATGTCAAATCCAAAATTAATGGACATGCTCCACCTCAGTAAATCTAAATCCCTTAGAGCTACACGCTCGAGGGACTTGAACCTCAGCACAGAAATAAATAGAACTTGCTGGAGGGACAGGTTCATAACCCAGAGGCTCCCTTCGCTCTGGAATAGAATTCCAGTTCATGTGAGGCAGAGCACCTCACTGAATCTCTTCAAGAAGAATCTCGATAGGTGGATGGGGGATCGTAGGTTTGTCCCAGGGATTACTCCCGTGTCACTATTAGACAGAGGCACAGTAAACTAAACCTTAAAAGGGCACAGTATACTCAAATCAAGGGGTGGCGTAAGCCATACAGAATCGGGCTAGGCTTATAATTGCCCCAGGGCAGATAGCCTAGTATGAACCTATGAACCTATGAACCTATGAAATGCTACTTTGGTTTGCAGGTTTTCCCAAGTTCAGCTGAGACAAGAAAGGTTGATATCTGATAAGTGGTACTCAGGGAAAAAAATCATTGCTAGTGAATGAGGAGGTGGTTAGAGGCATGGTGGCACCACTTATATTGCATTTCGATGGGCAATACAACAGTGGAACTCACTATCAAAAGGATAAGAGAAATGCAGAATGTTTGTGACACTTCTGTATAAAGTGGTGGGCAAACATTAGAAAGAATAAGCTCCACGTTCAACTAACCTTTCAGAAAAATCAGGGGATTTTTCAGGAGAAGCTGATTGGTATTACTGGAGATCTGTGAGATTTGATGATGAATACCTTGTTGGAGGAAGCTTTGATGGAGGAAATAACTGAATTAAGCTGAGTCCAGGGTTTTCTAGGCCCCAGAAGTAATTACAGCTTAGATGTTCTGCAGTCCATTTTATAGATTTTTACAGTGATTTAACCCATGTGTATAATGTAGCAAACATCCTTGGAATATTTAAGTGGTATGGTCAAAATCATGATTATTTCTTTCTTTTATTTATTTATTTATTTATTTATTGACTAACATTTAATTACTGGGAAAGTCTGACTGGGTAGGAGCCCATTTTTCAGCAGAAGCCTGGGGAGAAAAGCTTCAAAGTATTACAAAACATTTTTAAAAACAATAAGTTTACAGTATTTAAAATAATAAAAAACAAATACAGTTTAAATAATTATACCAATTTATACATAATGTGTAAACATTGGTTAAGAATAAATGCAAGTCATATGACATATATGATTGAATATTTAGAGAATTTTAGCCAGTTTATAGAGAAATATATGCTATTATGTGTGCCAGAATACCTGCCATTGCCCCTATTTAATATTCCAGAGCCAACATTATTTATGTTAATGTATGGCACATTAATTCTGCCTATGCACAAAACAGATTTACACTAAAGGCAAATCTGCTAGGAAAATCAGTCCCACTACCCAAAGAAAAAAGGTATTCTGTTGCCCAGATTTATAAAGAAATGGACTCTGATGTTAGACCATGGTGATATCTTCTATCTTACTGGCACATTAAGGCAAGGCCTACTTATCTGACAGTCATTATAAAGATGCTTTACAGTTGTCCATGCACTATTGAACTCATTATTTTATTTTGATCCTATTACCTTTGGCCATCATGTACAACTTTTTCTGTGCAATAAAGTTTCATGCAGCCCCCCTAATTTGCCAACCACTTACTCCAGCATGTGTACCCTTGTTGTCATTCATCTTCTTTCAAACATAGTCTGCACTTGGACTCTATGGATTATCATCTGTATTTAAGCTTTGTTCATGCTCCATCTTATATCCTTTCTTCATTTTAGCCCATGTGCCTTTTATCTGACTTCTGTGAACTGCCTTTATCCTTTCAGTGTCATAACACTGAGGAGGTTTCCAGAAAAGTTTGTTGCATTCAAGATATGGGGCTGGATTCACTAACAGCCACACCAAGTGCAGCTATCCTGTAGGTTTTGTAGTACAACACTCACATGATAGCATTCTATATTGTATTCATTAAATTGTTCTACACTTAGTGAAGAGCCGCAAAACAAAGGTAAATGGCATAATGATAGCATAAATAGCAAAATTGCATGCTAATTAACCAATTCAACATGACAGAGCTATTCAGAAAACTATAAAGCAGCCATGTCCACTCAGTGTAGCCATTTACCCTGAAATCTCAAACTCTTTGGCTTACAGCCACGGTTATACTTAGAAAAAAACAAAAAGGATGTTAGCAGTTGCTGTTTAGATTTAGGTGCTTCTGCTGCTGCTGCCAGACCTCAGCCAAGACGAAGGAGGGTATTTAGACCTTGTTTAACTTACCATAGACTTCATGACACAGAAATTGTAGAGTGATACTGGGTGGACAGGAAAATACTAGAGGAGACATGCAACTTCTACTGCCTTCACTTGAAGCCCCTGGGAAATTGTGGATAACTCATCCTACTGGAAAGTAAGGTATCTGTAGCATTAGATTTATTGCCTACAGGTACATTTCAGACACCCGCAGGGATAAATTAGGGGTGTCATAGGCTTCAACTTCCAGAATATTACATCATTTTCTTAATGCAATGCTACAGTATGCAAGTGAGCATATCTGGTTCCGACAAACCTCACAGGAGAGATCAAGAACCATATAGAAATTTTATGCAGTAGCACACGTCTCTGAAGCTTTGGGGGCTATACATTGCACACACATAAAAATTAAAAAAAAACTAGTGAGCAGGGAGGGAGAGACATCAACAGAAAAGGCTACCACTTTATATACTGTCTCATTGTCTGTAATGCCCAAGGGATCATCTACAATGTCTGTGCAGATAACCCAAGCAATTTTCAAGATTCACACATATAGTACATCTGTGAGTTGTGCACTATGTTTGCTATGGTTCACTTTCCACAAGGGCATCTAGTGAAAGATGCAAGTTATGCACTGGAACCTTGGCTCATGACACTCATGAGAAACCCACACAACCCTAATGAGCAAAGATACAGTGATGCCCACACTCAAACTAGAAATGTCATTGAATGGGTATTTGGCTTGCTCAAATCAAGATTCCTTTTTCTAGACACCTCAGAAGGTGTCCTGTAGTATGACCCAGGCACCTGTGCTGAAATACTTACTTGTTGCACAATATCATTCTCAGGAGACAGCTTCAACAAGGGCAACTAGGGGCAGAACCACAGTTCCCAGTACCACAGGTAGGGCAAGCAGCTGTAATAGATACAGAAGGGAAGTCTGAGAGAGAACCACCAACCACAGATGCTGCCAGAAGATGTAGGCATGCACAATATGTCATGCCTCTGGCTAAAAGGCAAAGGATAGCACACACACTGAGTACCTAATGGAAAAAATAACAGCTTTAGCAAATGCAAATATTAAATATGATGCCTGACAAAATTCACAACCTATTCTTAACCATTAAATGATTGTATTTGTTTAGCATTAGGCACAGGCAACCCCAAGGAGAGTTCTAATATCTGCATTATTACCAAGATAAGTCCAGAACCTATAGAGAAGAAACAATACAGCTGTATAAATGATTAGGGTGTTATGCAAATTCTCATATGTCCCTAGGTTGATACATATGGATGCCGACTCTCCTCAACAGATATTCCATTGCAGACACTGCCTGATCCACTTTGTCATTCATCCTGGTCAAAGAGTCAACCACATGGTACAGGCAGTCCCACATGTCAGAATGCACAGTGTTAAGCACATACACTTTGCCTCCTAAAGTCCTTTGTGGAACACGCCTGTGCCTCCATAATCGCTGTACACATGCATTGTGTGGCACATACTGACACACCAGCAGCAGCAGTGAGGTGTACATCAGGCTTTCTCTGAGCACTTCTAAGACCCCTGCTGTGTGGTACCTTTCCCTCACAATGGTTATGGGAAGAATCAACTAGTTCTGCAGCTGAAGTAACCACACTAATCTTATCAGCTGTGTCATCCTAAACCTGCTCAATGTCTGATGTTTCTGTGTTATGGGTATGTGTAAGCATACTGTGTCCAAAATGAGTGTAGGAGATGTTGGAAGCACAAACTCCATGTCAGACTGGCTCCACTCCACCATGAGAATATGCCTCTTCATCACTGCCTACATTATCAGAAGCTAATGATACTATGAAATCATGCAGCAGGAGCACCACAGTCCCACTGGTAGGATCAGCTATGATAACAAGTAAGAAAAAAAAGAAAAGAAAAAGAGAATAATCAATAATCAAACCTATGTTATCTGAAATATATCTTATAACTTACAAGATGGTAATGCAATTAAATTACATAACTTTAATTTACACATAAAACTGCCTTGTGGATATTAACAAAAATAGAGAAGATGTGCTTACTGTGTGCAGGCAGTCATGCAATGGCAGATCAAGATGCCCCTACATATAAAATAAGAGGGATGAAAAAGGGATGATAAGCATCACTAAAAAAATGGGAGAAGAAAGTGAAGACAATTGCCTTTACAAGTGCTTAATAAGGCACATCTCATATAAATCATAACTGCTCACTAGATTACCCTTCATTCTCCACTCCTTCTCCCTTTCCATCTGTGTCTCTTCTATTCCACTGTGTGTCTCTTTCATCTCTCTCTCTCTCTCTCTGTATATATATATATATATATATATATATATATATATATATATATATATATATATATTACTCAGAAAGAACTGTCAGAACACTTTAGAAGAAAAAAATACATTAAAAATAGAACTTCCAAAAACGAACAGATGACGAAGGAGCCGGTAATTAGCTTTCATCTTTTAATAGTGGATAAGACTTCTTCAGAGAATACAAGTGTAGTGAAAACCCTGAATTATATAAAACAGTAAGTGGGTGTTCAAAAAGGCAGTAGCCAGTAGACAGTAAAAACAACATGACATGAAAAATTAAACAGTGAGTGTCAGAGCTAAAAATTACCATATAGACTAAAGTAAACTGTGAGATGTAAGATAAGTATAATTACTCATGTTACACATGCTGCTAATATTATAGTAAGGTTAAATAGCAGAAATCAACGTAACCATCTGAGAGCACATTTGATATTCAAATTCTCATTAATGCCTGGGGGCCACCACATTTAATTTTAATTACCAATGTAATTCTTTAAATTCTAAAAGGGAGTTGACATCATGTGGCAGTTGTGTGACTTGTCCTCACATTGCTGAAGGAAACAATTTCAAGTTTAAGCACAATAGTTACACAGCTGTTTTTTCAGGGTCATTTTGACTGTAAGTCTAGCAATGTCATTTATGCAGCAGTTTGTAAATCATGCCCAGCCTTCTATGTAGGAAAAACTACCAGGAAACTGTCTTCTAGGATAAAGGAACACTTGGCTGCAGTTAGAAATAAGGACTCCAGGAATGCTTTGGCTAAACACAGTCTCACTTGTCAAAATTTCCATGGTTTCAAATTTTTAATTTTACAACAAATTACTAATTTTTTTGGTGATGTCAACTCCCTTTTAGAATTTAAAGAATTACATTGGCAATTAAAATTAAATGCGGAAGCCCCCCCAGGCATTAATGAGAATTTGAATATCAAATGTGCTCTCAGATGGTTACGTTGATTTCTGCTATTTAACCTTACTATAATATTAGTAGCATGTGTAACATGAGTAATTATACTTATCTTACATCTCACAGTTTACTTTAGTCTATATGCTAATTTTTAGCTCTGACACTCACTGTTTAATTTTTCATGTCATGACATTTTTACTGTCTACTGGCTACTCCCTTTTTGAACACCCACTTACTGTTTTATATAATTCAGGGTTTTCACTACACTTGTATTGTCTGAAGAAGTCTTATCCACTATTAAAAGATGAAAACTAATTACTGGCTCCTTCGTCATCTGTTCATTTTTGGAAGTTCTATTTTTAATATATATATATATATATATATATATATATATATATATATATATATATATATATATATATATGTGTGTGTGTGTGTGTGTGTGTGCACATATGACATATATATATTTATGCAATGACAATTAATTTAACTAGCATACCTGACATTTCTGCAACAGGCACACTGGAGCTGTCTTCCACGGGTCTATATCACATTGTCAAACTTTTAAAAGTTTGAACGTCATATGGTCAACACCATATGATTGAACTTTTAAAAGTTTGAACATTTCAACAGAGATCTCTGTACAGTGCAGAATGGGAAGATTTCCTTTTTCTGCACTGTAGTGCAATCTCGGAGTTGGTATATTTAAAAAGCAGGGGTGTGGCAGAGTTGCATGGGGGCTTGCCCCACTGCTTAAACTGTTCAGGTAGGTTTTTTTCTTTGTTTTTTTTTATTACATTTTTGAACTTTTAAAAGTTCGATCATATGGTGTCGACCATATGGTGTTCGAACTTTTAAAAGTTTGATTATGTAATATAGACATGTCTTCCATATCAGCACTAAAATCAAGGATTCTAATTGAACCCTGTGGCAGCCTGTCAGGTTTCCTGACTGTGGACAAGAATTCCTCTGTTTTGATCAATGGTACCTCAGTAGGAGGACCAAGTCCTGTAACCATACATTCACAGGTAATTACAGCTGCATGACGTCTAGCTGCTGTAATTATATTACTGTCCCTATACCATATTTTTGAATATGTACACTCATGGACTTCCACCGCATTCACATCATTCACCACTAGCTCCCAGATATGGCCCTTGTGGAATGTATCTGTGCCTCTGTGATGTCCCTACACATGCATAGCCCTCTAAGAGGATTGACCCATGGCAATATTAGGCTTGAATGACTATATAATTTTCTGTATCAGTGTATTTTGGTTTACTCTGGTGCAGATGTCATGGATGCCATAGCCCTGTTTGACAGAAAACATAAAAGGAAAGAATAAATTGATAAATACAAAAACAAAGGATAGTTAAACACAAACAAAAAATATAGCCATCCATCATACGCAGAATACATGAAAAAATAAGGCTTCACATCAGTATAAACAACTTCATACAGTCTCCCTCTCCTTTCCATCCAACTGAAAAACAAAGAAAGAACTTGATCATAAATTAATAGCAGAACAAACATTTCTGTCATTCTGTAGTATATTGCAGCATTAAAAAATGTACACCTGTCAAGGAAAAATGGTCAACACTTGTTGGTCTTATATGCACTTCCATAGAGGTCAACCAGTAGACATCAGAAAGCATTAACAAAATTGTACCTGCTACTAATGCAATAATCCAAGACCTTGGTAATAATTAATGCAACAGTCTTCTGAACAAAGTGGTCAGTTTCAAAATTAAAATTCCCCTTAACTGTCATCATTATGTAAAAAATATTGTATGGTCAAGAAATAACTGTGGTATGCATGCCAGTATCCACATTTAATGAGAATAAAGCAGACAGTACAGTAATACTTGTGTTTTTAAATGCAAACCATAACTTACGCTCAAGTACATAAATGTGTTCATAACAGCAACTTACCTTTGCAGAAAGTCAGTTGTGAAAATAGAAAACAGTATGCGAAGCAAGTAGCAGTATGAAGTTCTCTGGATCCAGTCTTCCCTGCTACAGTACATATTCCTTAGCTACATGGTTTCCTTTAAATGGTGCAAATTAATCCCTATCAGTACTGTGGATATGCAAATGACGTGTGAGCTCAATAGCATTTATGAATTCCACAATCCACACTAAGTGCAGGGAATGTAAACATGGTGTAAGGACCCACATGATCGAATGTATACACCCTACCTTTGCAACAATGAGCACTGAGAAGTGTAAGCTGATAAGTGCTTAAATGTGTGAATGATTAGTCTGACTGCAGTATCAATCAGGGTGTGTCAAGGAGAAGGGACTTACAAGAAATGTTGGGATTACCATTGACTGACATAAAAGAGCAACATTCCTAAAATTGATTTGAATTGTTTCGGAGGAGAGTTTCAACCTCTGAATACAATTGCTTCACAATTTTAAGGAAGTACATTACTCATTGAAACATATGCCAACTGCAAGGAAAAACACATAGCAATCTTGTTAGGGAAGCATAGATATAAGAATGATGCTCACAAAACAAAGAGAAACAAGGTGTAGTGTTCCGAATGTGACTTTTAATTGTGTGAGGAAGCTTTATCTTCCTTGTTGCCAGTATCACAGTCATCCACACATCTGACTGATACTAATACACAGGGCAAAGGTCAGGAATTGTTGCTGTTGAACCCATTATGTCAATTCATACTATATCACACATGAAGTATAACTAACTTCTTTATTATCTTCTCTGTATACTTTGTGTGTGGCAGATATTGGTAAGCCTCAGAAATGTGTCCTGTGAATGCACTGGTGTTCTGAGATTCTAATCCACAGCTAGCATTGGTTGTGTGAATATATTGCTGTTTAATGAGCATATGTTCATTCTGAAGCATAACAAAATGGGGGAAATATCAAAAATTATACATTTTAACCTCTTGTTTTATAATGGTTCCTATATTTCAGTACCTTTATTCTTTTTTCTTCATTAGTTGCATGCCAAATGGCATTGTGCAATGTGGCCTGGGAGTAGTAGTCCATAGTACTGAACTAGACTTCACTTCCTAAGGGTAAAAGTGGAAATTTTAATTTAGGCTGCCTTCTGTAGTACAAATAAGCCTGGTGCTGGTGCCCAGCCATCAGCACCCTGGATAGAGCTCAATGAATAAATTCAACCTGTCAGTGAACTTTTCTTGTGACACAAGGTGTAAGTGCATTGATCCTTGTGAAACGAAACAGGTGATACTGAGTTCAAATTCACTGATGTGATAATTTTAAAGAGTAGGTCTGAATACATATTTACACATTTTGCGATATCAATGTGTTTCTGTTTGGAAATCAACTATTCTCAGTCTTGCTAACAGTATATGAGTTGTTGTATGTTCCCTTTAACATTGTTTGCCAGTATGTACATTCCTGATAATGTGTGCCAGAAATCAAAGTTTAGATGTGACAAGAAGATGTGAGAAAGATGAATATGTCATTGTAATGCATTTTTCCTCTGGTCAATGCTAAGCATACTCTATACTTCAACTAATTTTTCCTTTCAGTTTATTTTCTCTGTCATTCATTTAATTTTTTTCTAATACCTTTTTGCATGTGCTATCCATTTGACAGCATGCAAACAGGGTTCACTGCCTAAGGAATAAGGTGAAAATGTTAATTTAGGCTGCCTTATGTAGTACAAACAGGCCTGTTACTGCTGTGAGTCAGTCAGTACTCTGGATAGCATTCTATGAATAAATTCAACTTCTTATGTAACATGTGTCACAGGGTGTAAGTGCAGTGATCATAAATATTCAAGAGAACTAATGCAGGGTTCAAATCCAGTTAATTAATATTTTTACAGAGGGGGTCAGAATTCCATTTCTCACACCATTTTGCTTGGGAATTTCACAGTAAATACACATCATTATCATAACTCTGTTTATTGCAAGAAAATGTATCATTATTGCTTGCGATAGAGGCCAAATATGATGCATGTAAATAATCTAAAACATGACATTGATGATATTAAATGATGAATGCACACACACATAGGTATGATGCACACAATATGTTTGCCATAATTTGTTGAGTTATCACACATCATAACTATGTGTTTATGACATTAAGTGATATGAAATATGCATGTAACCTAACCACCATGTCTTACTTAGGTCATGTAAATTCATGCCTCTGAGATGAAGTTATGTACACAATCAATACCTTTCACATAAAAATGTAGTCCAATGGCTATGTAAAGTCCCATGCATATAAGAATCTCTTAAGTATATGTACAGTCAGTCTTAAAATAGTATACATGTGATTAGCATGTTAATAAGTAAGCTCTCCTGGGTTATTGACAGTTATGCAGCAAAGTTTAACATTTTATTCTTTATTTTCTCTTGGGTTTGATTCCAAAATGGTACTACTCAATGTTAACAATGTCTTACTCCCAGCATGCAAATATGTCTAAGTCATACCATTTTTCCTCAACCAAACCAACATTATAAAACATATCAGGCTTTAACACTGGAATATGACTCAAGATTTTGAGCCCCACACATGACAAATCTCAAAGCCATTTTTAACAACTTCTGTGCTTTTTAATGTTCTCATTAATAATGTGTTTGTCAAGCCATTGCTGTGCTTCCAGTTGAGCAAATGCAGTTTGCAAGATTGTGCATCTTTGCACACAAGCTGTTACTTGCAAGATCTGAATTGGGCACCAATTCAGACCCATATTTCTAGCTTGACTGTTGCAGGCATGGCTAGAGAAGGTAGATACGGTGTGCCATTCAGAGCACAGAGATGGGGTTTAAGGACTCCAGAATTCATGTGGCACTTGTCATGAAGCACTAGAGCCAGAAGATATTGCAGGTAGAATATAGCAGTCTCATTTTAAGGCTGAAGTTTGTTATAGCTTGACCAAGGCTGTCTCCAGTAAAACTGGCATCTCATTCACTGGGAATCATTGTTGTCACCACTACAGTGATATGAAGAAATGCAAAAATGACCTCCTTAGCTGATGGGATGATGAATTTGGAACTGCAAACACCCCTCAGTTGTATAAGTATACTGATTTATAAACTGTCTGTGATATGGCACTAACTATCTAACCAGCCAATGCAGTTATTCATTAGGCTTTCATACATATATTTTTATCTTTTTCCTACAGTACAGCAGCAGCAGAAATGGCAGAAAATTGCAAGACGCATCAATAGAGACTAGATCTCCTCAGAGAGGCAAGGGGTAAGTATGCTTATGTTTTGATTGCAAGGCAGGGAAGTTTTATCAGTCCATCACTGTATATCATCTTGAGCAGGCATGCTTTAACTTTAATTTCAAGCGTACATACCTGCACTAATGGCACTTGTATATTGAATTAGGCAATGAGTATATCAAATAAATTGTGTGCAGGTTCAGTACCCACAAACAGACATTTGATATTTTTTTTACACAATAATATTTTTAAGATGTTTTAACTTCAATAGTACATGACATTAACAATTCAGTATTCGTGAATGCAGTTATTCCCTTGCAAAGTAGATATCTGACATGACACAGAGAAATATATGATTATATTACTCATATTATACCATTGTAATATATTTTAGGACATATTCATGCCTTGCCATCACATGTGGATGTGGCTAAGGTGTAGTTATATAAATGATTCTGTTATTGTTTTATGTATTGAAATCAATAAGTAATGTGTCATGCCACTGATCTAATTCTGTCTTTTTTTGTCTTCCCCACTCTTTATCTCTCCCTTCTGTTTAAATATTGATAATAAAAACAAACTTGACCTCTGACCCAGTTGTTGATGCAGCTGTACCATCCAGGAGCAGTAGTTGTAGCAGAAGTAGTGACTTTGTCACAAAGCATCACAACTTAATAATGAAGATATAAGCAAGAGTACCACACAGTAGAGATGGTCCTACACATCCCACAAAAAATGCTGTTACTATTCCTCTCTTCATCAGTCTCCATCTCTCTGTTTACCCCTTCTGCTTCAATAGGTTTTCACTGTCCTTCAATTGTGTTATTTAAAGTGTGTGAAGGAGGAGCTCATTTGTGGTGTGATGAGATAATGCTCAGATCTATAAATACATTTTTACATGTACTCACAATTTCTAACCCCAGCATTAGTTAAGTGTTACTGACTGTTTTTTGTACATTGTTTTATGTGTACCTGTTGGCTACATATTGTTATGAGCCAACCTCCTTCCTCTGCCATAAGTTACTTGGTCGTCCCTGTATCTCTCTCACACTGTTTATGTATCTTCTCACTTCTGTGTCATTAGTCTTCCTACTCTGCATTTCTACAATATCTGGCACTGAGCAACAACTGCTGCTGAGGCTAAATGGAAGTGCAGAGTTTATGGCAAAATCTTGTGAGTTTTTGCCATCAGGCACATTACTGTGGTGCCTTTCATGATGTTGTGCTTAGCTATGTTTATTCAGGTTAATCTAATTTTTAACAAGCTGAAGAGTTGAATGTACAACTTACAGTTTTAATGAGAGTAATGATGAGTAATACATGCATTATCTTTTTCTGCAGTCTGTTGTCACATGGGAGCACTGTAAAGTAGGAGTTCCTATATGGTGTCTTTAGGTAATTCTCTTGTTTGTAAATGTTTCTTGCAATACTGTCCAGGTTCAAATCCAGATGTATACCAAACTATTTTTGAATGTTTTTTTTTTTTTAATGAAGCCTGTAAGTGAAAATGTTAGCTGCACTTTTTTTTAACATAGGTTCATAGGTTGGTGCTAGGCTATCGGCCCTAGGGCCTATACAAGCCTAGCCATAACAATTCCCTGGATATTTCTTCCCCCAATATTTACTTCCCTGGACCCCTGTCTAGCAGGGTGACTGACGTGATCCCCCAGGTGAGTTTCCTATCTCCTATCCAATCGTCAAAGTTCCTTTTGAAGATGGCCAATGAGGTGCTCAGCTTGACATGTATGGGCAGTCTATTCCATCTTATGGGGAGTCTCTGGGTCAGGAACCTATCCCTCCAGCATGTTTTGTTCATTGTGATGACAAGTTTTAGATGCCTGGAGCATGTGGCTCTGAGGGATTGGGATTTCTTTAAGTGGAGCATGTCCAACAGCTCAGGGTTTGACATGGCCTTGTGTGTTAAGCAGAGATCGCCTCTGAGTAGACAATATGTCACAGAGTATAGCTGGAGTTTTTTTAGATGGTCAGCATAGGGCATCTACTTTAGGCCTGTGATTCTTTTAGTGAGATATTTCTGCAGCCTTCTCAGCTGTTGCAGATGTCTTGTGAGGTACATGCCAAACGGGGCATTGTACTCTATAATGAGTCTAATGAGTGATGAGTACAGTGGGACAATGACCTCCTTTTTTCTGGATGAAAAGCCCTTAGTGATGAGGTGTGCCACATAGAAGGATTTCCTGACAGTAATGAAGATGTGGTTATCGAAGTTGAGACCACTGTCCACCTGTGTCCCTAAGTCTCTCATCACGCTTTTGGTGTTTAGTGTACTGACACCTATGTGGTAATTCATGGGTACATGTTTTTTCCCAAAGGGGATAACTATACATTTCTTGGCATTAAGCTTGAGCCCATGGCTCTGGCACCAAGCATCCTGTTGCTATAGTGTGCTTGCTCTCTTTGGTGAAGCCTGTCTTGTACAGATCTTGCCTGAGTAATTATGCAGATAAAGAAAACAGTAACACAACGCAAATGTGTGCAGAATAGAAACATGAACTAATGTGCTAGTGTGTCTGTATTTTGTATTCCTGTCACAAACTGTCCATCTCTTTCCACCATTTCTGTGTCATCCAATAAACCAATATGATTCACAGCTGTTTCCATAAGAATATTTCCACCAGCAATAGCATATAAGGATTGACTAACTGCAACTGTCATGACAAATATGTAAATCATGACACCGGAAATATGACCATAACACGTCTGTTCTGTATTTCATCAGATTCACACATGGTTGTATGACTATAAGGCTTCTTTATGTAAAAGTCAGCACAGCGCACCATAGACTACTACTAATTTACTATTCTAAGTTCAACACCTCAAGCTATGATTATGTATGCACAAATATTTGCCATAAGTGGTGCAAATGAGTTTGGCAGCACTTCGCTTCAGGCAGAGAACAAGAAAAATTACAGCAAATAATTATTTGTTTAGTTTGCACGATATCTGTATATCTGTATGGCATCTTGGCAGCAAGTTATCTGAATTTCAGACTGATGTTGACTCAATTAAGTTAGTCTGTTAATGCATGTTTACACTCCATTGGTTACACTTGCAACTGTGCTACTTTGCTGGGTAACTTACTCACACATAATCCATCAGTGTTATTCTGCATTCCACTGTTTTACTTAGGAAATATCTGCATTGTCAATCCACATTAGACAAGACAAATGTGCAATTATGGAATGAACTGGAAGGAATGCTTGACTGATAATCCACTGATTTATAACTGTGATTGTCATTGGCAACCTGTAATATGAAAAAAGGTACATGTCTCTTACAGTAATGTGATAACATGAAGGACAGTATATAAATCTTAGCAGAGAAGTATGTCATTACTTGGGACAATCACAGTGCTGTTAGGTTGGCCAGTCCACAGATGCTCATTTGTCCCGAAACCTGCGATACACAGTACCAGTTGTTCCAAAAAGTGTATTTTTATTAATTGCAAATGCACTTTTTCACATCAGTAAATTCAGACTTCTTGTGTGGTGATTACAGCTAATACCTTTCTCTCTAGACTGTGTAACTAGGTAAGTAGGAGATTTAATTCTCTAATTTGGAAACCTGTGTGTATTTGGGGGGTGTAGTCACAGGTAAGTAATGCTTTAATATTAAATGTGCTTTGTCCACTTCCACTGAGGAGAATACATTTAGATTTGCACACAGCTCTGTCTGCACTTTACCCTCACTTTTAATACAAACCTTCTCTCTGCAGCACACTGATGAGATCATCCCGTCAAACATGCACTCGTATCTTCTGAAGAGTCAGACTTCTGTGGCACTTGCTATTAATATTGTGCTTTCTAGATCAGTTAACCATATAGGCAGGAAGTTCAATTTTCACCATGGGAAGTTTGTGTGTGTCTGGGAATGCAGTGATAGATAAAATAATGCTTCAGTTTCAAATGTGCTGTGCTACCTTCCATCCAGGAGTATACATGTAACTTTGTCCATAGGTCTCTCTGCACTTTATCCCACTTTTAACACAAACATCCTCTCTGAACATACTAATGAGGTCATCCTGTCAGAAGTGCACTCTTCCCTTAAGAGTCAGACTTCTCCTGTGGCTCCTGCAACTAATACTATGCTCTCTACATTGAGTAACTAGATTGGTAGGATACTCAGTTTTCTTCATGTGGGCATTCTGTGTGTGGTTGCAATATCAGGTATGTATAGCTCCCTGAAAAGACATGCTGCATCAACCCTTCAGTCAGGAGACAAAATTTAACCCAGGCAGGTATTCCATCATTCTCATATCCTAGTGTTACCAGAAGCATCTTCTCTGCAATACAGTGATGAGGTCATCCTGTCAAAAGTTCCCACAGTCCCGATAAGAGACAGATTCTTCTGCTGTGCTTGCAGCTAATACTGTGTTCTCTTTATTGTATAACTGGTTAGTTAGGTGGGTTGAATCTGACAGTGGTATATTTGAATGTCTACATGGTTCTGGTGCCATGAAAATAAACCGTCAACACCAGATGTGTTGTATCCACTTACACTAAAGAGAAGACTTTAACTTTGGACACAGTTCTCTCTGCAGGTTATCACACTTTTTGCACATACTCGTTATTTGTAAAACAGTGATGAGATTATCCTGACGAAAGTACACTCTCTTCCCTTCAGAGTCAAATTTGTTCTGTAGCACTTGAGGCTATTTTTTGTTTTCTAGATTATATAACTAGATAGATAGGTAGTTCAAACCTCACACTGGGAACCTGTGCATGTGTTTGGTATCAATGCCAGTTACATATACCTTCCTGAAAAGTCCTGCTCTATCAACTTCCACTCAGTGGAAAATGTTAACATGATAGAGGATGCTCCTATCCCCTTATTCCACTTTTACCATAAACATCTTCTCTTCATCCCACTGATGAGGTCAGCATGTCAAAATTGCACACTGTGCCCTTACAACTCACAGTTCTCCTGTTATGCATGCAGCTAATTCTGTGTTGTATAGGTTGCGTAAATCGATAGGAAGAGGGTTCAAATCTAGCACTGAGCAAATAATGTCAGTGTGTGAACTGTTATATACCACTGTGTCCATAACAACATCCCTTATGTAAAATTCCACTTAGGTGACATATCTTGCTTGGAAGAGGATAACCCTAAACATATGTATTACCCCTAGGGCAATACACATTTTTAGAAACACAGTGCTTACATCATGCTATCAAAAATGAACTACATGAAAGAGAGCATATGGGTTACCCTGTGACGCTGGCTGTTGATACTGCACTTTCTATATTGCATAAGTAGTACAGAGGGAGGAAGTTTGAATCCAGCAATAGTTTCATAGTTTCATAGTATAGTACTAGGCTATCTGCCCTGGGGCATTTGTAAGCCTAGCCATACTGATGTGGCTTTTGCCACCCCATGAAATGGTACAAAAATGTACAGAATAAATCTAGAATACTGTGCCTTTGTCTAGTAGTGACACAATGAAGGTCCCCTTATATAATAGAATTAGTTTACTGTTCCCCTGTTTAGCAGTGACACAGATGTGACCCCTGGGGTAAACTTTTGATCTCCCATCCACTCATCAAGATTTCTCTTCAAGAGAGTCAGTGAGGGGCTCTGCATAATACGAACTGGGATCCTGTTCCAAAGCATGGGAAGCCTCTGGGTTATGAATCTTTCCCTCCAGCATGGCCTACTCATACTTGTGCCGAGGTTTAAGTCTTTAGCTCTCGTGGTCCTGATGGATTTGGATTTTTTGAGGTGGAGCATGTCTATCAGATCCTGATTGGATATGGCCTTGTACGTCAGGCAGAGATCACCTCTGAGCAGGTGGTATGCTACTGAATAGAGCTGAAGTTTCTTTAGTCTGGCAGAATAAGACATATGTTGGAGACCCTTGATCCTTTTGGTGAGGTACTTTTGTGGTCTCTCCAGCTGTCGCAAATGCCGGGTGAGGTACATACCAAATGGGGCATTGTACTCAATCATGGGTCTGATGAGGGAGGAATATAGGGGTACAATGACATCCTTGGATCTGGATGTGAATCCCTTCATGATGAGGTGTGCAAGGTAGAATGTTTTTCTAACCACTTTGGCAACGTGGGTGTCAAATGAGAGGTCGCTGTCTACTTGGGTCCCTAGGTCTCTGATTAATTTTTCCATACTCAGTGGGTTGCTGTCTATGTGATAATTTGTGGGTACTTTGTTTTGCAAAAGGGATGACTATACATTTTTTGGCATTTAGTTTAAGGCCGTGACTACGGCACCAGTTGTCCGTTTCACTGAGGCCTTTTTGTAGGATGTGTGTGTCTTCTGGTGTATCGACTATGGCGCCTAGTTTGCAGTCATCTGCGAACTTTGTCAGCCACAGCCCTCCCATGTTTGCTTTAACATCTGAGAAATAAATGCCGAACAAGAGGGGTCCCAGGACAGATCCCTGTGGGACACCACTTGTGACTGGCTTTGAGTCTGACATTGCTCCAGCGATTTTAACTTTATGGGTTCTGTCCTTTAGCCAGTTTGCAACCCATCTAGTGACATAAGGGTTTACTTTTAAGCTGTTTAGCTTATCTATGATGCCTGAGTGGGGTATTGTGTCAAAGGCCTTAGCCAAGTCCAGGTATGCTGTATGGACTGCTTTGCCCTCATCAATGGCTCTAGTGACTGTTTCAAAACAGTCAACCAGGTTTAAAAGGCAGGATCTGCCCTTTACAAAGCCGAACTGGGTGGGGTCAAGTGTCTGTAGGTCCCCTATGTCTCTGTTTATGAGTTCCATAATGATTCTTTCCATAGCTTTGCAGACCAGGCTAGTTAAGCTTATGGGGCGGTAGTTTCCAGGGTCTGTAGAGGCACCCCCTTGTGGAGTCGGACCACTGTTGCTGTACGCCAGTGTTCAGGTACATATCCCAAAGTAAGGCTAAGGTTAAATAGCATTTTTATGTGTGGGTTTAGCTCCTCTTGGAATTCACGTAACACGCACCCCGGGATACCGTCAGGTCCCATTGATGCTGTGTTTTTGCTTTGTTTAGGGCGGTTCTCACTTGGACATCTGAGATGACAGGAGATTACATTCAGCTGGGATAAGTATTTCTTCTTTTGGGGGTGAAGGAGGGGAGAAATTTGCACTGAACCTGTCAGCCAGAATGTTGGCAATATCTGTGGGTTCAGTGTATTTTTTTTGTTGTGAACCAACTCTGAGCATATCTGAGGGTTTCTGCCCAGGTTTCTAACATAGCTGAAGAAGGCTTTGTGGTTATCTTTAGTGTCCTTAGCGATTTTTCTCTCAAAGTTTGCCTTGGATGTTTATATGAGAGAACATAGTTTTCTGCTAATGTTGATCAGAGATGTCTTCCCTTCATGGGATTTTGCTCTGATGTGCAGTAGCTTCCTTCTTTTGTTATACAATTTGTTTATGGCTGAGGTCCACCAGACAGGATGCTTACATTTGGTGGAGAGGGACTTGGATTTGTTTGGGATTGCATGATCCATGCATTCTTGGAGATGTCCATAGAAAGCATTTGTGAAGGATTCGGCATTGTGGGATGTGGTATCCACTGGCACAGTGGGCTTAAAGGATACCATCTCAGTCTTAAGAAGAGTGAAGTCTGCTTTTGAGAAGTTTTTCACTGTGGGTGGAGGTGGGATATGTATATCCAGGGTGATTAGTTTGTGGTCAGATCTCACTAGTGAGGGGTATACTTCCGGTGTGGAGCATTTTGTCCCCATGTTTGTGATGATCAGGTCTAGTATATTATCTCCCCTAGTGGGAGAGGTGACTAGTTGTTCCAGTGCATTTGAATTTATGAATTACAGGAACCTTTGGGTTAGGGTATTAGGGCTAGAATAATGTACCCAATCTATGTTTGGGTAGTTGAAGTCTCCCAGTATGATGGTATTTTGTGATACATTCATATCCTCCAATGTCTTCAGGAAGGCTGAGTGGGGTTCTTGAGATTGGGAGGGTGGTCTGTAACATACTACCAATTGTATAGCAGTTTTGCCTATGGTTAGTTGCACCTGTATGGTCTCTGATGCTTCATGTGTTTCTACTAACCTGGAGGTGTGGGTGTCCTTTATGACTATGGACACTTCCCCTCCCTTTGTGGTTCGGCCCGGGTTTTGGGGCTGAAAAGCATGATGCGAGGTATAGCCTGGTAGCGCTGGTGTGCTCTCAGGAGCCTTGAACCAGGTTTCAGTTACTGCACAGACGTCGATGTTCTCCATGCTGAGGAGTGCATCAAGTGCCTGCATCTTGAGATTTAGACTTCTGGTGTTGAGCAGCATTACCCTTAGTTTTTTTCCATTTTTTGTTTTCTAAGGAGGTGGGTTTGTCTTTTGAGCCTTGCCTAAAAAAGGCACTATGGGGGTGGCAAGAGCCTTAGACAATATCCGGAAGCCCAGTGGTGACAGGTGTAAGCCATCCCTTGCGAAGCAGCGTGGCTTGTCCAACATATCATCCCAGGCAGACAGACATTGGATCCCCTTAGAATGACACCAGTACTTGAGCCAATTGTTAAAGCTGATCATCTTGTCTTTGTATTGTGGTATCATTCTTGGTGAGGGCAAGATGCTGCTCAGGGTCAGGGTCATACCAGCCTGGGCTACATAATTGGAGAGCTCCTCTATGTCTCTTTTCATGTAGTCCAGGGAGGTACGTCTCAGGTCATTCACACCAGCATGGACAATGATGGAGTCATATTTGTACTTGCTTTGGAGTGACCTGAGTGTGTGTGTTATGTGGCGGATCCTAGCTCCCGATAGACAGCTCACAGTCACCTTCTCCTTGTTCAGCCTGGTCAGTGGGACATCAGTGTGTCTGACTATGGAGTCACCTATTACTAGTGTATCAGGCAAGGTGTTTGGCCTTAAGGGCTGCGATTGGTCGACACACTGATTTATTGAAGTATGTGTTGCATGTGTTTTGTTTTGAGGTGGTGGATTTTTGGATGTCTGCTTTGGGAGCCTCTGTTGTTTTGGTAAGTTTTTTATTAGAGCCTCCGAGTATGTCTTTGTGTTTTTATGTGTTTGGTTTGCAGTTGTGGTAGGTCTATGTGGGACTGGGATTGTTGTGTGTGTGGTTGCCATCTCCTCCTGTCTGGTCATGCCAGCCCTGAGTTGAATGGACTACTGTTTGCCTGTCATGCTGGGTAGATAAGACTTGTAATGCATTAGTATGTGTAGCTGTGTAGAGCTGCTGTGCACTTTAACCATCTTCATACATTTTCTGAAAAACATCAATGTACAAAGGAAAGGTGATGACATCCATTCAAATGTGCACTGTCACAACTGTTAAAGAACATCTCATATGGCACCTGTGATTCAGGCAGTGTTTTGTGCCTTGTTATCTTAGGTAATCAGTTCAAATCCAGCCATTACTCAGACTTACTTGTGTCACTATGTCTGTGAATGTGCAGGTAAGCAACAATGTTGTCAGGCAGCTATCTAACATGTACATGTATGGTTAAGGATTCATATTACAATGACTTCTTTTGATTTCTCACGCAGAATTTTTTTTGATAATTATGATGCCATGCAATGACATTTAACTTTCCAATGAGAACTACTAAGGATTTCTTTATGTGTAAAGACAAGAGACTATGTTCTGTGTACTTGTGCCTTAGTAAGACATATATTTGAATCCATGATTATATACACATTGTCCATGATTGCTATTCTCCCATTACAGTGATGACTATATTATGCAACACATATGTCTGGTTATACCTAGCAGCAGGCAATGTTGTGTGAGAAACACTATTTTAAAGAAATGATGGTCACATATCTTGCTTGCAGCAATAAGATGATGTGATAGCTTCAAAGATCAAAATATTTCATACTTGTAGCACCAGAGGCATTGTGGCACATTCATTCTTTCCAATATCATGTAGCTTCTGTCGCTACATAGTCAAGTGTTCAAAACCCACATTGGCTGACTGTCAGCATTGCCTGTCTTAATACTGTTATGCATGAATGACGTCCACAAGTGTTAGAATGTGTACAATTAAAGCAGGAGAAATCTCCCCAGTCCTTTTATTTTATTCAAATTGCAACACAGTCATATGATTCAATTACTTCACATAGGGGGAGTCTCACACTTTGGTTAAGACTTCCACTGTGGATCATGTGGTTTATACACACTTATTTTATAGTATGTGGGCTTACATAGCATGCTGTTCAATTCTAACCATGGGTAACAGTCTAAGAATGTAGTGAGATTACAAAAACAACACTGCATGAAGTTATTATTCTCAATTTTTCTTAATGTATTATTAATGCAAAAAAATATGTGCTTGTGTTGTTTACATGCTGTAATACATTTTAAACATGCCCAGTATAATCCTGTATTATACGTGCTCCATTTACAAACAGGGACCTTGAAGTACTGCAATGTCATCAACTTGTCACTTGAGTATTTTGATTGCTATTATATTGCTATTTATGATGCAATTGTATATAAAAAACATGCTTTTATAAGACATGTGTCAATGTAATATAACTCCAGTTATACTGTCCAATGACAAATGTTAAAACATGTCCCTTTCAGATGAGCATGACACACTGCTGTGTGGCTCATGCCTTGTTTATATAATATGGAGTGGAGGATCCAACAATATAGTCAGTTATCACACATACATTCCCTGTATATACATTTCATATTCAATAACTGCACTGTATGTGAAAATCCCATAATGTAACCACTGCTATTATTATTATCTGAACTCAACATGCTATTAACATTAATGTCACATATACTCCCCTTTCTTACAATGTTGCACTGTGTCTTTCTCATATTTATTGTTATTATGTCTATTTTTTAAGTTATGTATATGGCTAAACAGTTGCAAATGGGATTCTTTTATTATTATCATCAATATGGACATTTTCCCATTGAAAAATGTTTCTTTCTGGCATTATCACATTCAAATGCATTAACTAAGTACATTTAGTTCAATTTACTCTCATCTCATAATTATCCCTGTACTGTTCACACTGCATTCTGTGTAAATTATCCCAGTTGCACATCCCGTGCATATACATACTTAAAAGTCACTTGAATTTACTTCATATAAGCTGCCCATGCATGGACACTGGCAAGTGTTTTTGTTTACATTTTATGCTTTTGCTGCCAGCACTGTTGCTGGCCACAAAAAGAGTGCTTGGAATTGTGTAGATGTGATGAGCAGCATGCATATTGAATGAGCACTACTGCACATCCCCCTAACACATTGCAAGTATGTAGGCTTTGCACAAAGCCTACATAGTTGTTAATAAATCACAAGGGTGGTATTTTGCTCTTGAACCTGGGAAGCCTATGTCTTGCATGATGTTTTCCTGGGAATAGTGAGCCAGCCTCCTAGCACTCCATATAAAGTGGCCATTACAGCAAACAAGACAGACACATTCCCAAATGTAGTAAACAAACAAAAAACAAAGTAGTTTCACATCTGGACTTGGCTTCTTTATTCTAAGAAACATGATATGTATAGGTTTAATTCACATTATCACATGATCACAGTACAGCAAACATAAACTAGAAAAACAGAAAGCCTATCACAAAAATAAACATGTTGCTTCCTAGTGGATGCTGAATGAACAAAAATAGTCATAAAGCCTTCTTTTCTGAAAGCCCTGTAGCTTTTGTTAATAAAAAGCTGTTGCTAAACTGCAATATTCCTAAGAGAAACACAGAAAGCTAATGCACATACATTTCATGTGGAAGGTCATGTAGTAGATTTTCTTAACACTGCAGGTGTTGATAGACTTCACTACTTATATTGCACTAATGAACCATCAAAATAGTAATATGTGGCATGTCTACTGTTAGCAGGTTTCGGGTTTATTTGAGAATTTCAAAAAAAGACTGAAAAAGGTAAACATCAGTGGCATTCAGAAGTCATGTAGCTGGAATACTTGTATGATCTTAAGGGGGAATTTTCATATTTCCCATAGGCCTCCTTCAAATGTGGTTTCAGGTATTTTATAGTGAAAAAATGATCTGATAGTCTTTTTCAGCTTTAATGCCCATTTTTTTGTTTCTTTTTTGTGTGACCCTTTTACTTGTTGTTTGTCTTCTAAGGATAAACAGGAAGCTAATGCATGTACATTTCCTACTGAAAGCCATGCAGCATCTGTTGATATAAGGTTTAACCAAGTTATAATGTTGCTAAGAGAGAAGCATGAAACTGATACATTGTAACCATCTAGTACATACAAAAATAAACAGACTGAAGTTATATTAAATAAATGATAGTATGTGACACCAAAATACATGCTTCAACACTTGGTAATAAAGATAACTTAAAATACGTGTATATTGACCAAAATGTCCATTTCTAGCAGTTATAATTTAGGCTAGGATTACATACTACCCTCTGTAAATAACTGCTTTTCTTTTCAGTAAAATATGAGTGGCATTAACCATTCCCCTTCAGTTTACACATCCCCTCATTGCTTACTACCTGTTGCATGGCCTTCAGGGAGAACCATGTTGCATTTCCTTTTGTGAGCATTAAACAACTTAGACATGAATTTCTCAAATAAAATAGAAAGTAAAAAAAATATTTTTCAGTACTGTGGGCAAAAGTTTATTTTTGCATCCCTAATCTTAAAAGCATCAAAATCACAAGTAGTCTTAAACCTGATATCAGTATGCTATAGGTCATTGCCATTTTTAAATACCAGCAAATCATATCTGGACATAATTATCCCATTCTTCAGAAAATGTCTTCACTGCAATGGTAAATAACATCTATGCTTGAATCTGCATATCAAATCAGACACTATCTTGAATTCTATTGAATGTCATAAACATGAATCTTGGAATTCTACTAATTATGTTTAGGGTAACATCTATCAGGTGGAGGAAAAAAAGGATTCTTAGAGAAGGACATCTTGTATACAATGGTTTTAATGTTTCTATTAAATATTTTGGTAAGCATGCAAACTAGAAAATAGATAGTAATTCCACCCTTAAATTGAACGTTTTAATACCTTTACTGAATTAACACTTAAGACATAGGCAAACTTTCATTTCTATAAAATAAATTAAACCATATTAGCATAATCTCATTTGCAAACATACATCACATATATTCGTTTGTATATCTATCATAAATTCAGCATTACATAAATTAATTCCTGCCTTACCTTAAACCTCATTCCTCCTCCAGAACATTATTCTGCATGTATTATTCCACAAATTCCATTTGTTATATTTAATTTGTTCCTACCCTTGTCTACAGATATTGCTTTCTGTTCTTTTGTCTCTGTTACTATATTCAATACTTCAAGTACAGTTGGTATAGACTTTGATATCCATTTTCTAGTAATTGCTTTTTTTTTGGCAGCCACCAGAATTAAACTTACCAAGGCCTTACTATATCTAGGAAATTCAGATCATGTACTCTAGCTCAAAATAATAATAATAATAATAATAATAATAATAATAATAATAATAATAATAATAGTAATAATAATTTCCTTACTTACACCTATTTGCTCATGCAATACTTCTGACAGAGTACTCTGTAGGGTATGTTTAATGTCTGCAACACATAAAACCCCAAAGCATGAGTTTCCAGTTACCTCTTTCTTCCTTATCACACCTCCAATGTTTGCCATTTACCTGAAGAAAAATTCTTTGTAGTCTGCGTGGAGTATAAAAATACCAGTGTAAAAACCGTAAGTCTTTGTTGCATATCTGGGAACCATACATATGTCTACCCATTATTTCCTTGTGAACTGCTAATCCAATATCTCATCTTAATCTTTTCTAACCTCCTCTGACTGATTCCTATACTTATTGTGCAATATTTTATATGCCCTAGTAAGCATCCTTTTTTAGCAACAGCATCTGCTCTAGATTCAATTAAAAACTCTACCAGAGCAGATCTTTCACTTAGTCACTTAGGATTCCCCTATTCCTTTTTGTTGCCTATACTCGGATATCAATCCCTGATAGTGAAGACAGTCTCTAGCCTGCAGTTCAAATGTCTTCTGGCTTCTTCCTATTCTATTACCTTCCCCCTCTGTACATCTGTTCCTAATACCTTGATTCCATTACCAGTTTTTACCAGTAAATTCTAGTCCCTTTTTGCTTATTCCCTGTACCTCTAATTGCGATCAATCCTATTGGCAAAATCTCATCTCCTTTCTCCATTCATGTGTTGGCTTAGTTATTAGAATACATTTTGCAGCTTTATTAATATGTTTTCAATCTTTTTAATTTCTCCAAATCTTTTGTGTTTCTAATACCATGATGGGAATGGACCCCATTCCTAAGACAAAGTATGGTTAAAGTTCATGAAATTAGTATTGTTTCAATCTTTGTTGTCGGCCAAAAGTGCTCTTCGCAGCACCCGCAATGTGCCCAGTAATGACTCCTTCTGCAACTTGTATGGGATTACATGGACTGATAACATATCTAAATATGATTGAAGATTCTTTTTTATAATACCTGTTGCTCAATGCTACTTTTGTCTTCTTTTCATGGACCACTATATCTGGTTTACTAGCATCTATCTTTTGAACTATTGGTAATGGGTGATCCCATTTGATATAAACTTCATCATTTTCTATGATGGTTTGTGGGTCATGTTTCCAGTGTTTTTCAGACACTTCAGTACCATAATGTTTGCATAATCAATCCCCAGTGCAACTGTCTTGCCATATTATTATGACCTTCAGTATACGGTCCTGTTGCCATTAGTATGTCACAACCAGCAAAGAGATGTGTGACTGTTTCCAATTTGATTTTCCAAAAACCTACTTTTGTCTGTTTCTCCCACATGTTCAGTGGACTTTGTAAACCAGCATGCATGTAGCCCACTATCATGGGCCATCAATATTAACCTTTCATCTTTTGGTTTGAATTTACCTCTGCTTAACCATTCCTGCATTCATTCCTGATCAACATTAGGTTCTTCCAGAGGTTTTCTATACTTGCAACTATATTCATGCATTTTCCACATTTCTTGCCTTCTCATCTGGTCCTCCACCTTATATTCTTTCTTTTGTTTTTTGGAACATTTCGTTGCTGCCTGATTTTTATCTACTTCTGGTTTGATTTCCATTCCTGATTGACATTGATATGCTTCTACTAGATTAAGCAGAGAAGTCATCTTAGATTTATTCTCCTCATATTTCAAAACTTTCACTATGTTTGGGTCTTGTGAGGTCAGCAGGTATGTGTGGAATCCCACAACTGCAGATCTATACATGTAATCAATTTCAAGGAGGCCCATCCCTCCTTAGGAACAGGGTCTATATAATCCTGGTATACACACTGTTTTTTATAAATCATTTGGTGAGCATGAAGCATCCTTCTTGTTTTCCTGTCTAATCTGTCTAACACATTTCAGGCCAGTTAGTAACTCCATAACTATAAGTTAGGACATGAAGAGCAAATTGGTTTATAGATTGGATTTTGTTCCTAGATGTCAATGCTGTTTTTAGGATTAATTTAAGTCTTCTAAAGTATTCCTTACTAAGTTATATTTACATTTGTTCATGTTTTATTGTTGATCCTTCATCAGTTCCCAAATATTTATACACTCCCTCTTGCTCAAGTTCTTTTATATCACATTCTTGTCCCAAACTGATGTTTTCCTGGTGCTGCAGTTTTCCTGCTTTAAAGGTTGCTTTTGCAAATTTATCAAGACCAAATGCCATTCTTATATCATCTGAACAAGTTTTGACAACCTGCAGTTGTGCTTTACAGGTTTAAATCATCGACAAAGAGAAGATGAGAAGTCTGTACACTTTGTTGCTTTCTAGGAGACAAATTATACCATGGCCTAAGCTGTTAAGCAAACAGCTTAATGGGTTAAGGGCAAGACAGAATAGCAACAGTGACAGAGAGTCACCCTGGAATATCCTCCTGTGAATTTTTATCCCTGGGATAATAATTTATCCTTTATCATGGTTTAATTGCCAAGTAGTCTGCCACTGTTTCATGGTCATTGTAACGTAGTCGATCAGTGTAAGATGTATCTTATACATCTTTAAGCACTCTCCATGAATGCGGGATATTATCAAATGCTTTTTGTAGTCAATACATGCCTTACTTAGATTCTTCCTTTTTTATAGTTCTCCACTATGACTTTATTTAACAACAAATTATCCTTTGTTCCATATGACTTTCTTTTATTGCCCTTTCGTTCTACTCTCATAATTGAGTTTTCTTCCAAATGACTATAAACTCTGTCAGCATCAATTCCCATGCATAGTTTATGCATCATCAGAAGGCAAGTTATTAGTCTATAACTTTTAGGGTAGCTTGCAGGATCACTCTTAAGTAGGAGCATTTTTTTTCCTGTTGTTAGCCAGGTTGGTGTCTGTTCAGGGTGTGTATATAAATAGTTCTTACCAATGGCTAAATCTTCATGCAAAGATGGTAATACTTTTAACCAAAAGTTAAGTACTGCATCTGGGCCTGGGGTTTTCCAATTAGAGGCTTTTCTTAACTTTATTTCAATCTCTCTGGCTGTTACTTCATCCCATTTCATATCCTGTACCTTTAAAAGTCTTATTCTTTCTTTTACTTCTTCTATACATTTAGCATCTTTGTTATGTTCTACAGGATCTTCATAAATACTTCTCCAAAATGCATCTGTTTTTTCTTTTTTTGTGGTCTTTCAATTCCTTTTACCTTGTTTCCCAATTCTCTATAAAACTTTTTTGGGTCATCAGTAAATTGCTTATTTTGTACTTTTCCATGATGATATTCGATTTCCCCCCTTCCCTTCCTTTCCCTCACTTCCCTGTGTTCTTGTGGTAGAACGTTATCAGTTATTAATTTAGCTGCACAGCAATATATCCTGTTTACTTCTGTTATATCGCATGGATCTCTATGGACAGTCCTAATTAATGTATTCATTTGTTTTAACTTCTGACTTTTTGGGTATTATTGACCTTCCGCAGTCTATTTCTTTAATTGACCTTAATATCCTGTATCTCTGTCTATTGCAACTACTGTCTTAGCTCATTTTCTTCCAAACTGAGGGCACATCCCTTGTTTTCCATTTCCAGCAGGTATTCTATAGAAAGTTCTATAGCAGCATCCTGTGGCACATTCTCTTCAATTTCATCCTGTGCCATCCATTGCTCTGTCATATGGGTACTCACTGGACTATCACTCCTCAACAATGACTGCATCAGAGTTTCTACAGTTTCCTGTTCCTTCCTTTGCTGTCTAGCTTTAAGTGAACATTTATATTGGTTTCCTGTGGAAGGATCCAAAATATCTTCATATGGCACCTAATCAATTGCTTCCTCTTCCACTGGTTTCTCCTTAATTTGGATAGCAATTGCTCTATCCTGTTGTGATGCCTTCTGAATTAGACTTTCTACACTGAATCCTTCACTTTGCATGTACTCCATAACCTCAAGTGAGGTTTGGTAACAAATCAATTTATCCAGGGATATCTTCAAAAGGGGTTAGATAAATGTTAGTGGGAACTAAGCGGGTAAGGGGAGATGAAAGGTTTAAATGGTAATGAGGGATGACTGAAGGGAAATGAGGTAAGGGTAGGGGGAGGGCTTAAGGAGTTTAGGTAAGTGTAACTGGGTAAGGAATAACATTTTGGCATAAACTTGCCATGCTGCAAGTTTATGTCCAAGATGACCTATAGGTAATCTATCGGTCAGGTAGGCCTTGGATAGTAGTAGTGCATTGGTGGGAGGTGGAATGATTGTCTATATTAGATGTTTTCTCTCTTTTTCTGGTTGCTGGCTAAGTTGTATGATTGACATATAGTAAAGACTGGTGGCATGGTGAGAAAGTATAGCCTTATTAAGTTTTCCTTATCTTTTGAGTTGGTGCTATGAGAATGGCTTTTATGGTTTGTTTGTCTCAATAGTGGACCGGGTAGTATTTGTTGGTTGCCTTGATGTAATGTGTCAAGGGGCAGGTGGTCACCAAGTTTCCTGTTAAGATAGGCATTGTTGAGGCAGTCAGTTTGTTGGCAACTCATGACTGGATTTTTTTTTTTTTTGGTTTTTCCTCTCTCCACTATTTAGGGCTGTTGTCTGGTAGTGTGGTCAGGGTTGCCCCTTTTGGTTCAGGGATCAAGTTCTCAGGGCGGCATTTGCTTTGGTGGTGGTTTTGTATGCAGGTTTCCATAGTCAGTGAGGTGGAGAGATTCACAAATGTATTTTCATGGTCTTTAAGCTCCTGAGGTAATGGTGTAGTCTGTGCTGGCATGGTGAGGATTGGAGTCATTAGCTGTCACTGCTGCATGATGTTTCCTACTTTTAGTCCTTGTGCCAGGTAATTGTTTTGTCGGTTACTCCAAGAATATTGAGGGAAGTAGTTGTATGTGGTTGATGATAGATTAATATATTAATGTTAGAATGGCAGTTGTTGTTGTGGGAAGATTCAAGGCTCCGGTGTGGGAGGTATGTTCTGTTTGTTTTTCCAGTGTGCTTGGTCAATTAAGGTGCTTTAATACATTAAAAAATTGACAGTGCTAACACAGTTTCTGCTTGAGAATGGTTAACAAATATACCTGTGTATGCCTTGCTTTTGAGCAGTCAGTTAAAAGATACATGGGTACAGCTTCCACTCATTAGCGAGTGTGACAATAAGCTGTTAATATGTGCATCACTTGATTCCACACTGCTAACAGGGGTTCAACATAAGATAGATGTGTAGTGTTCCAGTAGTAAGTATTAATAATACATCTTACCTTTGAGCCATATTTTGATGGTGGTGGTGGTTCCCCTTTATGTTATTTAATGTCTGTGGTCCAGTAGCATTGGTGATGGTGGTGGTTTTGGCAGTCAGAGAGGTAGGCAGAACTGCAAACTCCTTTTCAAGGGCTTTAAGCTGAGAGTGTGCGGATTTCCTGATGAAATGGTGTAACTCATGCATGCCTGGTCGGGCTGGTAGTCTTTGCTGAGGGAGTTGAGCTTTAAATGGTAAACAGAATAAGTTAATGGAGTGGAACTAGGCTTTGCTGCAATTTAGAAACATTCAATGTGCTGTCAGGTAAATGGCAGCACAATCAGCGGTGATATGTTTGTTTTTGGGTTGTGAAAGTAGTTCCTTTCATTTGTTCTCATACTTGTATCCAATTCCTACTGAACTTTGCAATTGTAAAGTATGGTTTCCTGTTGCATACCACACAGGCTTAGTTAGCACAGGGGATGATTAGTGATTAGAAGTTATTGGTCAACCGAGTTTGGAGCAACTGTGTAAAGACATCCAAAAGAGGTCTTCCCAGCCATTTAACAAAGTTTTTTTTATTTTTATTTTTTATTTATTTATTTATTTTTTTATCCTTGTGTTAGGGCTGCAAAGTAGATTACTGTTAAATATCTGATAGGATAACTGAGGTGGAAGGGAGGAACACTACAGCAGACATAGCTTGCTCATCATCAATGGCCCGACTGTGGTCTATTTTGTTGTCCATTGCTGACTGCTCGTTATGGGGCTTTCGTATCCTTGCAGTATTTCTCACCCTGGTTTGGTTAATTTAGTGGTTACTTATTCTCATTAGTGGTTGAGGGTTGGGGCTCGTCCCCATTGATGGTTGTGGTTTCTTGGTAAGGGGTGGTGTGGTATGTTATTTAGGTTTGGGCAGCTTTTGGCTATCTTTCCGGCACCACTTACTACCTTGGTTATTTGCTGTTTATTGCACTTGGAACTAGTGGTTGGCTTCAGCTACCACTTGCTGTTTTGTGGGTTGTGGATCTCTCATGCTCAGTGGCATAGGCACATTCTTTCATATTGTGCATTATGTATACGTTGTACAGGTTAAAAGTGTACTATAAGTTGTGCAGATTATAAAGATAGTTAGCATTAACATTAAAAATTACATGTAGTCCTTACATTTAATTGTCTATATGGTTCGAGTGGTGGTTTTGGCCTGTTTATCATGGTTGTACAGGGATGCTGGAGAGACTTTCTCTTGTCGGGGGGCGAGGGTGTCCTGGTTGTGCATACCTCTCAACTGTACAGATTTTTGCAGAATGTCCAGCATGCTGCCTCGTAATTGTATCGCCTTTTTAACAAGTCTGCCTGCATTTAGTGGCATATTATTAGGGCTAAAGTTTGAACATGACAGACATTGGAGCAGCAGAAGTTATACCCTTCAAAAAGTACATGCTAATGCAAAACCTGTCATTCTATCAATGTTCCAAGTTTGTAAGAGCAATATGACAGAACTGACCCCATGTATTTATCGCTCTGGCCAGATTTATTAATTAAGAGATTAAGAGGTATGCTCTGTGCTTCGGTCAGTCAAGCCATTTAGCAATTTACTTTTACAGAGGGTTTGGGAAGTGTGTTTCCTCCAATAACTGTGTGCATTTGATGCTTATAACTGCATTTGATTGAAAGGCTCTGTGAAAGTGTTTTACAGTCTGGTAGTTCAGGGTAGGTTGATTAGTAAGTAATTTAGTGTGTGGGTTGTGGTTTAACCAATGTCTTGTCAATTTTCTATGAGTGTATAAGCCAGATTTAGGGATTTCTAGAGGCAGGGGCGTATTTTGCATATACATGGTGGGTCTTGGAGCAGGTACAGCACATGAAGGGATGAAATGGTCACAGTGATGACCTTGGGCTACTTTGTTGCTCATGAGCCTATGTTGGCAGGGGAGGGAGAAGCCAGAAGGGGTCATGCCTGCTTACCTCTCTTTTGAGGGTGAGTTGGGGGGGCATTGCCTGGGAGTGCATGCTTACACAGCTTTCTACAATGCCGACTCGAGAAAGGCATGTAGTGAGCACCTCCGAAGAGGAGGGGTTTCGACTTTAAGTAACACACATAAGTAACAGTCCTGTGTTCACCCCTATTTCATGTAGTAATGTGTGAATGTTGACTGGGCATGCATCAAGTGTTATGGAAACGTATGGAAATCCCCTGATCGCTGCAACAATGATGGCCATTTCTAGCTGACTCTGAAAGGGGGTAGTGACTGTAATTAAGCAGGCATTAGGAAGTCCTTCAGTAACACTGTAATCAGGTGGATTGAGAAGGACAGCTATAAAAATTACAATTTGAATAACAACAAGGTGCTTAATTTGTTTTCCTTTGCAGATATGGTGAAGTATGGAGTTGGTATCAGCTGGTGAACATGAAGGAACTGGACTTGATGGGTGGTGTGGCTGTTGGAGGTTATGCACATTGGTCTGGAAGGCAGTGAGGTCACAGGTAATAATATGATTTCAGGTGCTCATTTAGGCAAGTAACAGTTCATACAGTTTGGGATCACTGAGGCTGGAGGTGTGCTTGAGGCAAATTGGGGGCATGGTGAAGCAGGTGTTTAGTTTGCACTAGGGGGTTTTGGGTAGTACATAGGTGGGGTAGAGTTACAACAGTTTAGCTGCTTTTGGGGTTGGGGTGAAGTATTGGTTGGAGTAACATAGGAGCAAGGGAGGAGGAGGAGGTTTGATGAGGGCAGGGAAATGCGGGGTAGGCATCGCTTATGGAGAGTTTGGGGTACCCACTGGTGAGGCGGTGCAAAACAGTTACACGATTATAGGAAGTTACTAGGCTAATGGCTCCAAGGCTCTGACAATCTAGCAAGTTCAACTCTTACTTTAATATGGAGCCCTTGTTTCCCTTATCCAAGAGGGACATGGGTGGGGGCCCCCTGGGGTGAATTTATGGCTACTTATCCATTTGTTCAAATCATGTTTGGACAGGACCAATGAGGTGTTTTGCTTGACATGAAGTGGGGTTTATTGCAATGGAGGGTATCTTCTGGGGGACAAATCTGTCCATCAGGCAGGTTCTACTAATGTTATACACCAGATATGGTCTTTAGACTGAGTACTATGGGTACCAATTGACTTACACATTGGGCTGATAGGAGGTGGTTCAGTATATGTTTGATAAGAGTAAATAGGGTTTGATGGAGCATTCTGAGTATGCAAGTGTTTTGGTGGTATGTGAGGAACTGTGTGCCTTGTTGGCTACACAGAAGTTAGTAGGCTTAAGCACAGGCTTTGTTTTGGGACTCCTTGCATACATAGCCCATGTTTTAATGCATTACCAGATACAGAAGTAACACATGGGAAGTAAGATTTGAAGGGAAGGCTAAGGACGAGTGGTTAAAAATCAGGTTGCAGGACCTTGGGGTGCCTGATGGTTAAATTTGTTGTGCAGTTGCTTGTGGACAGGAGTTTTGGTGGGAAGATTTGATTATTTCTCTGGTTTGGGGGCAACATTAGTCACTTCAGTCAGTCAAGGAGGAGTTAGCTGTGAGTAGTATAGTTACATGGGGATTTTGTGGGTGGAACTTAATCCTGGTTAGTAGTTCATTGGTTTGAAAGGTTGAGGTAGGATTGACAGACATTGGCTATTGGCAAGATAGCTTGTGTGTTGAGGGCTGGATTTGGAAACAATGGTATTGGGCAACAGTTCATATGGCATTTCCTTATGGATTTATTGAAATCATTTGGAGGGTGATTGTTGGTTAGCAAATGCTATGGTGTCAGTAAATGTTTCCTTGTTTATATTTTGTAGTAGGTGCTGGCTGGATTACTATTATCTTGATTGGAAAGGAAGTTTCTTTTGGATATTAATAGATATATTGGGCAGTAAAATGGGGCAGTTAGGCTTGATGGTGCAATTGGTCTTGCATGGTTTTGCATGGTATGGGATTTTCAGTCAGTGTTTGGTGCATTTGTCAGGTAATGACCTGGTGATGGGGCTTTGGGTGGGGATGACAGGTTAGAGGGGATGGAGTACACCAAATGATGCTTGGCTTAAGGCCTTTTAATGAGGGGTTAGGTTGTTGGAAGTTTGGTAGAACACAGGGGGAATAGCCTGGTCAGGCTGGTGGGCAGAAAAGAGGACAGGCTTGCCCTCTTCTGTTCCCCCTCTGGTTGTGGAGGTTCATTTTAATGAGCTGGGAAAGGAAAGTGAGCAGTTTTATACTGCTTGATAAATAAAATAAGTGAGCGGAGGTAAGGACGCTCTTTATTTGGTTGGATGTTTAATTCAATAAATGGTAAATGAAGTGAGTAATGGGACGCTGCTTCATAATTAAAGTAAGCGAGTAGAGGTATGGATGCTGCTTACTGGGTCAGGATAAGTACGGTCACACTGTCCTGGTTAACATTACATGGATGTTTATGCTGTGATTAAAATCAAGCATACTATGTTTCAGTTGTAATTAATATTGGTTATCAAAGTTATGTTTATGAAACTTTAATAAAAGTCATTAAACTTCATTCAGTGTGATGTGTTTAATGAAGGGGACCGGAAAAAATGAGGTTTGGTAACAAACCAATTTGTTCAGGATCATCTTCAAAGTGGGTTAGATAAATGTTAGTGGGAATTAAGAGGGTAAGGGGAGATGAAAGGCTTACATGGTAATGAGCGATGACTGAAGGGAAATGAGGTAAAGGTAGGGAGGGGCATAAGTGGTTTAGGCAAGTGTAACTGGGTAAGGAATCATATTTTGGCATGAACTTGTGACCCCCCCCCCTTTTTTTGGGAGGGTAGTGAGGATCGTGGTTATTTTATCAGTCTGGGTAAAGCAGAGAAGAGGACATGCTGGCCCTCTTCCTTTCCCCCTCTGATTGTGAAGGTTCATTTCAATGCATTGAGAAAGGAAAGTGAGCTGTTGGACACTGCTTGATAAATAAAATAAGTGAGCAGAGGTAAGGACGCTCTTTATTTGGTTGGATGTTTAATTTAATAAATGGCAAACATGATAAAGTGAGTAATGGGATGCTGCTTTATAAATATAATAAGTGAGTAGAGGTAAGGACACTGCTTATTTGGTTTGATGTATAATACAATAAATGGCAAATTAAGTGAGTAGTGTGACGCCGCTTCATAAGTAAAGTAAGCGAGTGGAGGTATGGATGCTGCTTACTGGGTCAGGATGAGTAAGGTCACACTGTCCTGGTTAACATTACATGGATGTTGATGCTGGAATTCAATCAGCTATACTATGTTTCAGTTGTAATCAATAAATATTGGCTAATAAAGTTATGTTTATGGAAGTTTAATAAAGGTCGTCAAATGTCATTCATTGTGATGTGTTTACTGAACGGGACCGGGACAATTTCTATTTCTTTAGCTTCACTATTACTAAAAACATTTTCTAGTTTTCCTCTTTGTCTTCTTATTTTTTGTATTGTAAAGTTTTCCATGTCTGGATTCCTTTGCCTATATTTCTCTTCAAATATCTTTGGTGCTGCTCTTTTTGTATTGGTTAGTTTTGTGTTATCCTTTGTATAAATATTACACCATATTAAATCTCTTTTTCTTTCCCATGTCCATATGTCTTCTTCAGATGTCTTCTCATCTTCCTGCTTCTCCTTACTTTGGGGGCACACTCCATCATGATGTGATGTAACCTGTGTTAGACTTTCTACACCAAATCCTTCACTTCGCAGGCACTCCATAACTTCAACTTCTATTTTTTTAACTTCTACTTTACTAATCTTCTTTTCTACATTCCCTCTTTGTTATATTAGTTTTTTATTGTGAAATTTTCCATATCCAGATGGCTTTGTCTGTATTCCTCTTTGAATATCTCTGGGGCTGCCTTATTTATATTGATTAATGTGGCTTTCTCCTTTGCATAAACATTGCACCATATCAAATCTCTCTTTCTTTCCCATGACCATATTTCTTTTTTATACTTTTTCAAATAGCTGTAGGTTTTGTTGTTTATATTCTCACACTTCCTCAGATGCTTCTTTTTCCAAACAGATCAATGTTTCTTGATCTATATACTATTTTTCACAAATCTGTTGTATTAATGAATGAACACAAATTTAATTTGAAGCTTCTGACAGTTTTTCCTGTGGGAGTATTTTTCTTTCCTCTAATTCCTCTCAATCATTTTGTATATCTTGTGTCTGGAAATTCTGTTTTTTTTTTTTGCATAATAGTTACAATACATCATTTCTTTCTTATCCTCAATAGTCCACTTTATCGTCTTTATGGCTCTTCTTTGGCCTATCAGTTTTTGTGATTTTTGTGGACTACTACTTCCTTCTACAACAGTGGGGGGGGGGGGCATCTTCCCCCTGGGCCTGGGCCTGGTCCCATTGTAGGAATGTTTTCGTATTTTGAGGATTCTATACTATCATCTTTTCCAGTCTTGGCACCAGTGTGCCTAGCAGGATTTGGCACTTTTTTATCCTGGGTCTTGTGCACCCAGCTCTCTTTGTAAATTTTTAACCTACTTCTGTCAATGATATATGCTATATAAATATAGTCTATATATCAGTGTCTTCTTGGTGAGATTTTGTGAAAAACAGGGTCCACCTTGTAAAGGTACTCACTAAGACTTGAGGATGAATTCAGTTTCAGCAATAATACTCTCCTTTACTTGCTGACTTATCATCTGTCCATTCAGACCCCATGTCTGTGTGGCTGTTGCTATTCTCCTTAAGGATCTGCATCAAAAATCTCACTCTCTCCTTGTTTCCTGAATCTCCCCTGATTTCATTATAATCAATTTCCATTTTAAATTATAGTTTTGTGCTTGTGTTATGTATATAAGCATCAGCTGTGTAGCTCTATCCCTTCCAATCAAATAATCCTAGTCCACCTTATTCTATTAGAAGGATCACTTATCCTACTTGACCCTTGCCATTTTCCCATCCCAGATAAAATCCTTCGACTTTTTAATAATTACTGTCTACATCTTCAACACTGGTTGATAAAAATATGCTTGAACTGTACATAAAACTAGAGACTAAAATATTTTCAGTGCTTGTATCATGCTATTCATATCCATAAATAAGAGTTTCTAATTTCTCAGTTTTTGCATCTTCTTTTGTCTAGTCTCTTCAAACATATCCTCAGCTGTCATAACAGAATCCTTTTTAAGCCATAATCCTAAACACTTCATTTTATTGTGTTCCCATAATATGGATATTGCTGTACTAATTCATGTGTGTGTGTGTACATAGTTTACAGATATAGCTTTGGTTTTATCTTCGTTAATTTTATATCCTGAAAAGACTTAAAACTATCACAAGATATTCCACAACACTGAGATGCCCTTTTCTGGTGTTGTCAGGTATAAAATAATACCATCTAAAAATAACACTAATTTGTCTTGATTACCATATCAATTATATTCTTGCATTTCTGAGTCCCTTATTTTCTTTGACAATGGCTGTAAATATAAAGCAAATAACAAAGGAGAAGAGGACACCCCTGCCTGGTTCCTCTCTTCAGACACAACTTATTAGAGAGGAACCCTTCCACTTTAATTGTTGACTCCATTCCCTAACCTCCATTCCCTCATATATTGCCCTAATTAGCATTACTTAATCTGGGAATACAAATGCTTCTGTTGCTCTACTCAAAAAATCCCAGCTTCCTTTGCCATTCTCCTTAAATTGAAAGTTATACCAAAATCATTGCTTCTAACAAGTCTTTAAATCTGAGTAGTACAACAACAGACTTCTGTATCAAATGGCATGATAGAAGTACTTTCTCTGTAAGGCCACATATTTTAAATAAGGGCTAAAGCCAGAACCAAAGATATATTAAATATCAAAATAATTCATAAAGAGGCTCACATAAATGAGACAAAGCCCATCTCCATGGTGGTACCCCCAAGTTGTAGGAAGCACTCCTTTCTGAAAAAAAAAATCTTTATGTATTAAAACAATTTCCAGAAGATGCAACAAAAAGTCCTTAAATTCAGACAGTTTATCATACACTCATGTAAAAATGGGTTTTGTAATGACACTCTGTGTAGTAACAAACTGTGCATTTATATATCAATCCTCATTTGAATTACATGTTATGGAAGTGGTTGACATATAACACATGACTGGGGCAGTAACTTTCAGTGTGTGCTCATGATGGCACTTTTGTCAGTATATATATAATATATATATATATATATATATATATATATATATATATATATATATATATATATATATATATATATATATATATATATCCACATGCTTGCATTTTTGCCAGGGGCTGACTGCATGATAACATACAGCTTTGGAAGCTTTTCATATGGAGATAACATGCTTGTATTCTGATCCTTCTGCATTCTTTCTGTCTTTTGATTACTTTGGCCTGTTTTCTGTATTCTTCTGAGATGAGTATAGGGAGACTATGACCTCCCCTCTAGATAGATGAGAATCTTTCATGATAAGGCAATGTCTCAACACTACCATGTCTACAAGGTTATGATGTGCACAACTTTTGCTCTGTTGTTGAGTTTTTTACTATGAATATACTATATGTAAAATCAACACATTTTTCATGTCTTAGCAATATTTCCTCTTGGAGATGGGTCTCTG